>NC_135086.1:8728124-9053124 GCF_051107435.1 Chaetodon auriga
TTATGTTGTCAGGAGTAAAACAGAGAGAAAACTCGCCAAAATGTCAGAAAAGCAGCTGTTTGATTCAAAATCAGACTCTATTCTCTCTCTGTTCTCATTTCAGCGTTACTGAATTGTGTTTGTATTGTATTTATTGTCAGTCAAGTTCTCAGCACCTCTCAGTAACTGTATGTGAAGAGTCATTCAATGTTTGTTTTTCATTTTGCTGTTAACACCACTGCAGTGTAGGTAAGGTGTAACAACTAAGGGTGGAGGAGACAAGAGCGTTCAGCTGACCTCTCTCTGGCCTCCTTTAATACTAGGTTAAAGGACGTTTTGCATGTCTTAGCCCAGTATCAACAAATCTCCTGTTTTTTTTTTTGTTTGTTTTTTTCCCATTACTGCCGATCATTTTCCATCACATACAGGATCCTTTTTGTACATTTACAGAATAACCTTTCAGGCAGCCACTGGTATGAGATCATTGCAGAACTACATTCAAACTTTAAATCAGCTCATTTTTAATTTGGTGGTCCATCACAGTGAATATTTGTATTTTCTTACTGGAAGCATTTCGACTCTCTTGTGATGTCATTGTACTGAAATGAAACCAATCACTCAAAAGCATATTTATGATTTCTAAAATGATCAGAAATAATATAAAGTGCAGTTTCAACCAAATGGGCTAAAACATGTAAGACTAGTCATGATGTTTGAAGACTGAGGCTCTAACCTGACTGAATTTATGACTTCCATTTATTATTTTTCTAACTAAGTCTATTTTTGTAACTTCATACATTTATAGAACGATGATCAGAGGAACTGATTGCAAAACGTTAATTAGTTTTTAAATGAAGTGAGAAAGGAAATGAAGAAAGTGTTTACTCAAAAAAGGGCAATAAATCTGGTTTAATTCGGAAAATGTCTCCTGGTGAATGTTGTTAATTTTATTTCTTGATTAACTCTTGTGACCAGTTTTCCCAGCAGATGGAAATGTTCATGTAAGCTGTTCAGACCATGTAACAGACTTTTAAACAGCAGTAATTGTAGGGAAAGCACAGACATTTATGAATAACATCAATAATGGCTCAGCTTTAGTCAAGACAGTGAGCCAGGATGCTCAATACCTGAACTTTGAAACTCAAGCTGCTAAATTAGTTTATTATACATTTCCAAGAACTCATTTTACATCCAAACATGAGTCTGTTTCTCTTATTTAGTCAAAACTGTCATTATCCACAAGAGGAAACTGAGTTTTGTTTCTTGTTCTTTCAGACTTGAATTTTTGGCACTATCTGATGACGTAAGCACCGTAATTTTAAATATTCGAATGAACCAATCGCGGGCGCTTAGTGGTTACGTCATTTCCAACTGACAGGTCGGGGGAGTAAGTTCGTTAGTGAACGGAAAAATGGCGGGCTCTAAACATAACTAGCTAGTTTCCCTGTTTGAGTGCTCTAAAGTAAGAGTTAATGCATGAAGCCAGCCTGTGGACCTCCAAACTAAAGCAAAATGGGTGAAGGTTTAAACCTCTCCAAGAGGAGAGACGAGTGGCGGCCATCAGCAGTGAAGTGCGCCAGTAGCGAGGTGTGTTTTCAAAATACTGGTAGCTATGTGTAGTATCACCACTTTGATTAAAAAAAAAAAAAAAAAAAAAAGTCGACACTAGAGCAGGTCGACTTAATGGCTTTTTCCAGAGTACCTAACATTAAACTCTTTCCTCTGCATTAAATGTTCTCCATTGGTTGAAAGCTATGGAAAAGCCTACTCCAAGACTAGCTAGTTAGCACTTAGCTAGCTCGATATATCTCCAAGCATATATACATATGTTGTAACTTGTCCTGTCATCTGATGAGCTATGCTAGCTTAGCTAATCTTTGAACATTTCTGTGGTATAAACCCATATTTTTGCAAATGGTGATATTTTCACAAAATGCAGAAGTTTTGGAGTTGCTGATTGAACCGCTGCCCTGCATTTAGCTACAAAGCCACCAAAGACCAATACTGGCTCAGACAGGATTTGACTTATCACCATTTAATTGATAAACCAGTTTCCATGTGTAACCTTCACACTAGTTGTTTTCTTAAATTGTTCAATTAAATATAAATACACAGTTTTAAGAGCCTTGAGTGTTTCCATGTAAAGGTAGTGTTTGGTGGAGCAAGATGTGTATCAAGCATTAAAGAAGCTTGACAGATGGAGATGCTGGGGATTGATCCCAGGACCTTGTACATGCGAAGCACACGCTCTACCACTGAGCTACATCCCCTATATGTTATAGTTTGATAGATAAATCAATTAAATGTAAGCCTCTGTTGGTTTTTGGGACACTGCTGCTGTTTTACTGGCTTAAATAAACTAAAGTATCTTGCTCTGCTAACTTGGCTGCCAGGAAAAAGTGCCATTGGCTAGAAGTTTTATATTTCTCACTCTGACCGTGAGCCCTTCCTCTTTAAAATACAGTAATGACAGGATCAGTCAGGTGTGTATATTATTAATGGAGATGCTGGGGATTGAACCCAGGGCCTTGTACATGCAAAGCACACGCTCTTCCACTGAGCTACATCCCCCTTACTCTAGCTGCAGGCCGTCTCACAGTTCAGCAATTCATCTCTATTTCACTGACGTCAGATGATGTGCTCATCTGCTGCTGCATTTAGTCCACTTCAAAGCTCAATGTGTTGTACATTTGTCAGAGATGTTCATCTGCACGGCATTGTTGTAATACATGGTTATTTGAGTTGTCTGGCCATTCTCCTGTGACCTGGACTGACAAAATGAGTTTGAACCCTTGTACATGCAAAAGTTACTGTATCACATCCCTCTGTCCCAGTGTAACCAAATTAATGATGGATTAATTCATAGTATGTTATATCTATCCCTTTTGTACCTCTATGTAAATGAAACAGCTGTGTATTAACTAAATATTAATGCAGGTTGGCAGATATGATGGAGATGCTGGGGATTGAACCCAGGACCTTGTACATGCGAAGCACACGCTCTACCACTGAGCTACATCCCCCCTGAATGCCTTAGATCCCAGCATATGTACTAACATCATATCAGGAGGCTTCATGGTTAATATACAGTATAATATCTTTAATTAATTTTTATTGCATGTGTCTGCAGGTTTCCCTTGAGTTTCTCAGCTGTGTGTTGGGTCATCGCTTGTGCAGAGAGCAGCATCAGCTTAGACAGCTGTGCTCAGGCTCACATTGCCTCTCAGATGTCGATCACGGCCTTCAAGAGATACAACTTCACTGCAAGACAGAGACATGTTTCCACTTTGGGGAGTTCTCCAGCAGCTGGAGAAACACCTGACGGTTAGTGAGACAATTGCTCATCACAAATTGCCTAATGTATCACCACCGTCTTTTGTCGTTCTATTAACCAACCCTTACTGAATACTCAATACTCAAATTCAAACGTTATATCCAGTTGGATGGAAAGACATCTTCAACATTTTGATGATGAGGTTCTGGACTCACTGAGCTTACTGTTTTGTTTTGGGGTTTTTTTTGTCTTTTCACTTCCTGTCAGGCTGTTATTCTTCTCTACTTCTCCCTTTCCCATCCACTTTTTTTTCTTTTCTTTTTAAGCAATATACTGATCGTGCAGCTGAAATGTTTCAGGCTCACACCATCCTTCAGCTTGAACAAGGTTGACAGGCCTCTTATTTTGTGAAGGGAGCTACCTGTGAAAGCTAACCCTCAAGTCCTCTGATGGGGCAAGATGATGTAGGTTGGGTAATGGCACAAAATGGACACAAGAGGGAACTATTTGCCTTTATTAGGTTGGAACATTGGTACAGTGTCCAGAGAGATGGAAGGACAGCATGGATGTTCAAAAAATGTGGATAAAGAAAGCTGAGCATGGCCGAGATCCCCCAGCTGCTCGCTGAGTATTCGTTCTCCCATATTCATTCTCCTTTTCACTTTAGGCACAGTCATCGAATTCAAAGTTAATATAAGTCACACTGATTAATGTAAGTTGAATAAAGCTTACAAGTAAATACACTTAGTTCTCTTCCGCCACTGAACATGTTCCCGAAAGTATGACATTGTGTTAAAGTAACCGATACAGGTAAGGAAAATATCATGTATCATAGTATCATGATTGGCTGAGATATGTGCGCGTTATCAGCTCACTTGGCCCTGACTGAGAACAACAGTACTTGCAGCCTCATTGTTGATCTACTGGGTGAAGACCCACAGTTTGCTTGTGTTACAATAATGCTAATAATGTTAGTATTGAATTCATTAATCAAGTTATTTCCCCTTCACAAGCTGACTGACAGGTCCAGTTAAAAACGTAAATATGACACTGTTACCTGAGTCTCACAGACGGTCATCAGGACCATCTGCAGCGTTCCTGTCGTAAATATCTGTGTTTGACTGCAGATGTAACCAGCGTTGATTCAGATCTGTTCCAGATGTTGGCACCAAAACCCAGAGTGTTTCCTGGAAGATGTTACGTCACACCTGCCTGTGGAGTGGGATCATGGATCAGTGCCTGTGTTGTAACAAGAGCAGGTATCGTTATCATTATTAATTTATGCTATAGTTACTTAATGACATGACTTGCATGGGTGTGACAAAGACATTGTGTGTGTGCGCGTGTGTGAGAGAAGTATATTTATTTAATTTCAGTGTCTGTCTGAGCAGCATATGAAGTGAATTAAATCTAGAATCGTACATTTCAGTTTTAGGTCAGGAGTTTCTTTGTCTTTGCCAGCCAGTGAGGGAACATTGAGTTAGAAGCTCACACAGTTTTTTTTCTCTATAGCCTCAGCTCATTGCCCGCTGCACACAGAGAACCAGTAATATTGATTGTCCTAAGAGTAAGATTTAATTTGGGCAGCTGACAGCTGCTTGTCAGTAATGAGAAGAAGCTGTTCTCTCTTGTCATTTAGGATAAAATGCATGTATTTTATGATTAAAATCTTGTGATGTTCCAATGACACAAACACACTCTGAAATGTTGGTTGACCATCACAAGACAGAGCAGACGAATAACAGCTGCAGCTATACGTTGCTTTATTTTCATGCGTTTATTGTCTGGTTGAAACATGCAGGGAGATTATTTCTGTGAGTGTAGTGATGTCAAAGTGGCACATGAATAGAACAGCTGTATGTGGTGAAGTCGATCACCATCATTCAGTGCGGAAAGTGTGACACAACGTGTGATTTTGGATTCCAAACGTTTTCATTTCAGTGACCCACTTGTGATCACAAACTTCTAAACAGTCAAAGTTCGTCTTCAAACCCAATGACAAAGCATGTGTCCTTACATAGATACCTTAGATACTATATAGTTTAAGCAGAGTATACAAATAACAACAAGTTCTTGTTTGCTGAGATCATCAGTGACTATTATTTGCTCACGTATTCCTTCTTTCTGGGCTCAGTGGCCTTCAACCAGGTGTCAAAGCCAGCCGTTGTTTAGGGAAAAACGGGAACTGCAGAGTGTTTAAAAAACATCAAATCTGCTGGCTTTTGTTTTGGAAAGACAGAAGCAAAAGACACAGTGGAAGCTGTTTTTAGTCCATGTGGAAACAGTCTTGAGCGTATGACCTTTAAGAGCGAAGGCAAACCTGCAGCAGAATACACAGTCAGAGCTTCTGGCTACTGCAGATTTAGACGTTTCATCTGCATCAGTGACTGAATGATACCTACAGAATTACACTGGTACTGTGTTTCAAGTTAGCAACTTCTACAGCTTCTGCCGTCCAGTGTTGGTTTGTAGGTCAGCTACGATTTTCAGGTGTTATACTATAAATCATAATTGTATTTACACTTTTTTTCTCCATCTTACAGCCACATGTGGCCCAAGGAACTCATCCCGTACTAGAGACACATGGATGTTGTACCAGGTGTAATCAGTCAGACCTGCATAGTTTATCTCATGTTTCCATGAATTAAATAAATGAATACTTTATTGATCTACAGAGGGGAAATAAAGCAGCACACGGACAGATAATAATTGAAAGTGTACAAAATAATAATAGAATAAAATAGAAAGTGCACAAGAGCAATTAGACTCAAAACTCAAAAGTGCAGGCAGCAGCAGTGTAGGTGTGCTTATATATTTCTGTCTGTATCCTACAGTGAGTGCTGACATTCAAATCATCTGCAGAGAGAGAGAGAGAGAGAGAGAGAGAGAGAGAGAGAGAGAGAGAGCTGAGGACCAGTCACAGCTGCAGTTCAGCAGGTTCAGGTTGGCACAGCCTCTAATACACACACACACACACACACTTACTTTGGTCGTTTGCCCATAACTCAGCTGTGATGGTCTGCAGGGAGGATGAGAGAAAGTGAGGCAGAGGAGAGACAGACAGGGAGAGCTGAGGAGAGAATACAAAGTAAGAGGAGAAGGAAGGGAGAAAGAAAGAGATATCAAGTCTCGTCACGTTAACCCTCTTTCTTCTCTTCCTGAAAATCTTCCTATTAGCAAAATGCTGCCAGCTCCAAGAGCAGAGCAGAAAATGCCTGTGAGTGTGTGGATTCATTTACTTGAAAGATTAAAAACCATATATAAACATCCTCGAGCAGGACGATATGAGCGATAAAAAGCTTTTGACAGTACAGGGGATGGAAATCAGTAATGGAGGAAGCAAACAAAGACAGAGACCTCTGCAGCTGAAGCGCTGAGTTATTGCTGCTGCAGAGGAGTCACCTTGTACACAAACGCTGTGTTTTCTCTGTCCCTCCTCCTGTCCTCCAGCTCCTGTAACAGTAAATGAATGGAGGAGGGGTCGAAGGAGGACACAGGGGATTACAGGCTATTGACCCATTTACCTGCTGTGACCAAATGCAGGCATGGCTGATGCACTGGCCTGGCCGAGCCGCTCTGCCCTCACCATTCATTCACCAGTAAACACCTTCCATCTTCGTGAAATAAGTAGAGATTAATGATGTGCCATCCTGGTAAATCAGCATTAATTTTCAAGCATATTTTAAACTGAAGCTGCCGGTGAGATCAGTTCTGTTAAAATATCTGTTCTGTGCACTGAAAATTAGCAGTTGGCTTCACCGTCCATCTGGATTAGAACTATGTTGCAACGATTTTCAGAGAGACTGGATAAGCAGGTATCTTTATCATTATTAAGTAACTGTTCAAACCGGATTGATATTTGGGGATACTCTGTGTGAACGTCATCACATGCTCGTCATTTCCGGATTAGATTCAGTCTCTCCATCCCACATCTAAAGTGAGAAAGTAAAACAAGACACTGGATGAGAAATGAAACTGAAAATGTTCTCTGTTCGGGGAGGATGATGGTTTCATTTTAAAACTTCACAGTCTTGAAGCCATAGTTTTTTTATGTCCTTTGTTTGTGGTTTTCAAAAAGACTAATGAATAACTGATAATTAACTTCTTGTATAAGATATTTTGGTATCCACTGCTTTCAAATGTTAGTTTTTTGTTGGTGTTGCATCCAGTGGTTGTTGCATCTTTTCAAAACAATCTGACAATCACACCCACTTTACACAGCGACTGACCAGGTGAGCAGACATCTGAAAACCAGGACCAGGCAGGGTGTGACCCCCTCTCTCATGTTCTCTTTTTCATGTTTCACACAGCAGAGACTGACACTGACATTTGCACAATTCATTGTGTCGAGACTACAAAGACACAGAGCTCTTGGCAAGGCATCAGTGTGCTGTATGTCTTCAGGAGGAGGTTGTGACAGCTGCTTTAGAGTGTGGCCATTTGAAACAGGTATAAACTCTTTTGCCCTCGGACATGTATCCCAGAAATTTGACCTGGTTTCTTTCAAGCATACAAAACCCCTCACTCCGTACTCCTTATAAAGCGCTGCCCGTGAAGGATCAATGATAGTAGGGCTAAATGCACATCATAATATTTCGCCTGAAGCCCAGATCCTGTGTAAGAGACGAGAGCATGAAAAATTACCCTCATACGAGTCATGTGAGAGGTAGAGGACACTGCCAACAGGCTCATTTTCTAAGTTAGATTTATGATTGTAAGACTGATGTATACACAAATACATTCTGCTGTCGCCACAATGGGATGTTTGCTGTAAGGACACTTCATGCAACATTTTCCATGTGGGTGGAAATGGTCTATTGTCTGGGCTTCCATAGTTTTAACTGTAAACATTCCCTTAGAGCAAAGTTGCTGTAATCATTCACCCGTCACCAAGAGTTTTAGTTTATATCAACTCGAAATTGTCACCCGAATTCTGTTGGGGCTGTCGCTTTTCTCCTCTTCTCCTCTGAGCATTGGGTCATTAATCCTTAGCATTAATCTGCCGGGCATGTTGTATTTCTGTGTACACACACCCTGTGTATGGCAAATGTGTTGGTATGTTTGAAAGTGGTCTGAAAGAATGTAGGTTGGTGCTCATGAAAGGTGAAAGGAATGTGTACACAGATCCCAGAGTGCGTGCGTGCGTGCGTGCGTGCGTGTGTGTGTGTGAACATTTTGGTCTGGCCCTGTACTGTGTTGGATGTGATTTTGTAATGGATGCCAGTATAATTCAGTTTATTTCAGACTGTGTGTTCTCATTAAGAAAGAGAGATGTGTGTCTCCTCTTGAATATAATGGAAACACATGGCACTCCATTTTTAGGGCTCAGATCGCCAAAACAGTACATTTGAAAAACTCAGCAGTTTCACTTTTCCAGAAATCCAAATCCGGTTCCTCAAGATAATCCACAGACCTTGTTGTGAGCAGTTTCCTGGAGGAACTATTTTCTTTCCAACAAACTACACCCGCCAACTGTATCACTGCACAGAGGGAAGCATCTACTCATGGATGAGAGGCTGCACAGTGATGCATTTTGCAGGTCTTGTTTCTTCTGTGTTTGCCTTCATCTATTATATCAAGTAAAAGTTCAGGCTTTAGTGTCAACTGAACAGAAACCACCAGGAGTCAATGCAGTGAAATCCCTGAAGGCGCTCTCAGTTTAAAACAACAAATCAGCAAGACTGAGAGTCTCTAGCCATGCTAGCTGCTCTGTGAGCTAAATGTCAGCATGCTGATATTTACTAATTAGTGCGACACAAAATACAGCTGAGACTGATGGCAGTTTTATTAGTTTGAGAGGTGTTTGGTCAGAAACAAAAGTGTCTGACAAAGTGGATTTTTAATCTGATGATGGTTCTAGAGGAAAAGTTATTGTATCCATCTAATAGGCAGACTGACGTTTACATCCCTAGAGCTGCTAGTGCATAGTGTATGATATTCAGTGTATATAGTAAGTAATCTAGTGTGTGTACTTAAAGATGGCTTGGCAGTTGTGTGTCCTGTAGCATTAGAAGGTGGCATTAGAGCCATTGTCAAACAATAATGACTCCTGCCAAGCCCCTCACTGTAATATAACACTGTCCCTGCCTTGTTTTAGTAATGCTATTGATAAACAAAATGTTTATATTCAACATATCAGCATCTGCTCCTGACTGCTAAAGGATCCTAAATGTTTTTATTTGTCTTGATGCAGCTCAAACATGTGGCTGAGGGGCGCCATCATGGCCTGGGGAACATTTTAGAAAGAAAAAAAGGCACTGATTTGAAGCACGAGCTGGGACACGAGTCACACACTTTGTATAAATCAGGTTTAGATTAGGGATGGCAATTTCATTTGAATTAAGCTTGTAACCTCTGTACCAGCCGTCTGAAGGAACGAGCAAGTGGAAGAGACAGACAGAAAAACAAACAGAATAAAAGGGACTGTTATGGAGTACAATATTTGGAACCTGTGGTTTACTAGAGGGCCATACAGTGTATTAACATGTATAGTTGAGATCAATAAAGAACAGAGGAGATAATTAGAGAAATAATGCCACAGAGAGTTTGGTTGATAAAGTCTGGATTTAGTTTAGGGTTAAAGTTCTACACATAAAGTGCCCATAAGTGTAGATATTACATGGGTATTGTATTAAACGTTTGTGGTTTTGGTCTTCGAGTTCATTCTAAATGTATTTCATTGATTATTAGTTTATTTGTTGAGTTAATATTTGGTTATTTTTACTGACGACTGTGTTTGCTTCTTGTCAGACTCGAGTAATTTGAAGAAAGCAGGAACAAAGAGGAACTTAGCTGGTCGGTGTATATTAATTAGGTCTTCTCACGCCATGTGCTCACCCCTGCTACTTTCGGTGATCACTCTGGGTGTCATTTATCACTCCCAAAAGACACACACACGCACGCACACACGCAGGCAGGCAGGCAGGCAGGCACACACACACACACACACACACACACACACACACCTCAGCCATTTGAGCTATTGGCTAACAGTTTGTGAGCAGCGTCATCTACATGTTAGTCAGCAGCCACAATAGCTCTTTGTCTGCCCGAAACGCCTAAACATCACGCGAAGGAAAGCTCGTGTGTGTCTGCAGGCAGCCTGATTGGTCTGTGCTGTATGTTAGAGTCAAGTTGTAGACTTCTCTTTTTCACAGTACTTTTTAAAGTTTTTACAGTAGCTTTATAAACAGAAGAGATTAAAAGTAAAGACCTTTTTATATAGAGCACATGACGATTTGATGGAATGAAGCTGCAGAAAATTTTGGTGGCGACGTTGTATCGAGAATATTTACATCTTCTGTGACAGGAGCCAGCACCTGTGCACCTTCACACCTTCTCTTTAGAAGAACACCTTCATTTTCCTACTAACTAGGTGCTTTGATCCAGGATATCATGTTGACATGTGCAACAGATATCTGGTTTGGAGTACTGCTGTAGCATGTCAACACCTGATCCAGGTTTCTGAACATGCTTTGTTGGTAAAAGATATTGTGACTGAGGTGGTGAGAAATCAAGACACACCTGCTGGCAGACAGAAACCTGGTTATGATCGTGTATACAGCAACACATCCTGAATATGAAAACAAGACACGGCTCATTACCAGGATACCCGTGAGCATGTAAACGCAATCACTGTCATAACATTGTCAAGTTGCCACATAGAGCAGTGTGTGTGGTTTTGGGAGTGTTAGTTGGGTCAAAGCAAAACAGGTTATCAGTGATTCAAATCACTTGACGCTAAAGGCTGTGGACATGGCTTATCGGCAGACCTCACCATGATTCACAACCAACATTTAAACTCACAGATCACATCTGAGACTTTCAGCTTTCAGTGCGTCTCTGAACACATCAGGCATAAGAATATGTAAAACAGTCCAGGCTCACTACACAGTTTTAATGAAATGAACAAAAAAAAACCTCTCCAAAATGATTACCTACAAACCAAGTTTCAAATCTGTGAGGAACAGGTGGTTCCATTAAAGTACGTTTCATCTGGGTAAAACTGATGTTGCAGTTTACTGTGACAACATGTTGTGTTGTCACAGTAAACTGTGAGTTTGTATGCTTTCGTGCAACCTCTGACTTTCTCATTCCATCTCAGTGCACCGTTAGACATCTGGCTCTGTTCGTCTGTTCGTGCCGCTTAAACGTCCTCACCTGACTTATGTCTCCGGTGCTGCCCGGGACGTCCTTTTGATTTAAGTGGTCACACAAGTGCGACATTAAGTTTCTCATCTTGTTTATTCTGCAACACAAAAATGAATGTAAAATTAATGTTTCTTAAAACATTCACATATATAAAACATGACAAGAAGAGATGCAGTGTCACCCACACACACACACTTGCATATCATTCGTGGAGGTCCTCTTTCACATCCAGATGAGGAATGTTTCATTCCACCATTACCCCCCTCCCCCAAACACACACACACACACACACACACACAAATAACCAAGCTAAATATTACCTCAGAGGTGCCACAGTTATCAACAGGTTGCTGAGGAAGAGGGGGGGGGGGGGGTCATGGATTTCTAGGTGTGATTGGTTGTCCTCATGCACCCAAACAGGAGGACAACGATGTAATCAGGACAAACACTGTCCTCTGTGTGGCCACGGCGGTTTGTGCACAACTGCTGAACTTTCAAAACACACCAGGTGAACTTGCCTTCACCTCACCCACCCCTCTGAGGTTCTTACCACTGTCCTCACTCGACTGTTTTCCGTTGTATTTCCCCTGAAATTGGATGTGGATTATGCTCCCACAGAGTGTCAGTGTTGTGGCTGTTGGTGTCAATCAAGATACAAACTCCATACAGACCTTACAGTTTGCTGGCAAGGGAAATAATGAGCAAACAATGCACAGAGTGTGGTGTTTATCCGTTGTTTCCAGGAAGAGGTGATTTTCTTGACCCTCGGATGAAGCTCAGAGGTGAACATTCGTCAAAGCCTGTCTGGAGGGTTCCTAATGAGACCGTTTCAGAGAGATTTCCGAGAATTTCAGTGTGGATTTTCAGTAAGATACCAAACAGATCACTGTAGTGCCATTGTCAAAGCAAAATGTTCAGTTAGTGCACAACCATAACTTATATTGTCGATTGCCATGAGATTAAGTGTAAAACATAAATAAAACAGAATGTGATAATTTGCTAATTCTTTTTGACAAATGCTCAATTGAAAACAGTACAAAGACGATATCTCCGATGTTTTACCTCATCAAGTTCATTGATTTGTTCATTATACAGATATTCTGAATACGACTGTGCGTGTGTGTGTACACTCTTGTACCTCCTCCTTGTGCAGACCAGTTAGGGTTTTAGACATGAGAGATGATGTTTTTGGAAAGGGAGGACATTCTGGTTGGCCTCTGTAAGGGTTAGGACTACAGATAGACTCTGGTCAAGGTCAGAGTAAAGGTTAGGCCTGGAAGTGTTACGGTTCAGGTTCTGGGCCAAGAGAAGGCGTTATGTCAATGTTCAAATAAACAAACAGTCCCTTCCTTTCGTGAATCATTGCCTGAGCTCTGACACCGTCTGAACGGAGGATGAAACAGGATCAAAAGGTGTGTGTGTGTGTGTGTGTGTGTGTGTGTGTGTGTGTGTGTGTGTGTGTCCTCGGCTTGCCAAGTGCTGACCCAGTTTCTCTGCTGTGGGTTGGCATCACCTGCCAGCGCCACCACAGGTGCACAGAGAGTCATTGACACAGCTGCAAACACACAAACCAGAAAGCAGCAATGTGATTGTGTTTGAACGTGTGTGTGTGTGTGCATGTTGACCTTGGCTGCCTAAAAGAGAGACTCAGCAGTCTTCAAACAGTTTTGGGCTTTTCTGTGGCACGTCTGGTTTGTCAGAGAGAAGCCATTTTCCAGCATGTTTATCCAAAACACACACACATAAAAATAAGTATAATTGGAGCTCTTTAGTCCTTGATGATGATTCAGTTTGGCTCTTATTGACACGTCCCACACATATACATTATCTGAGTAATGGTCGCAAAACAGATTCAAGGCTAAGTACAAGCATGGATATATACATACACACACACACACACACATAACCAGCTGTAGTGATGAACAACATAATTAATCTGCAGAGATATTCCTTCATCATGTGTTTGTGTCTGCTGAGCTTTTGGATATTCATGGTGGAATTCCTTAAGGAAGAATATTTAAATGATGCAGAAGATCAAGAAATGAAAGTGTTTTTTTTTTTTTTTTTAATTTTATATTAAAATGCTAAATCAGACTTTCACTTTTCCCAGAGGGCCATCATCACACATTAACACAAAAATCAGAAATCGAATGAAATCTCAGTAAATTGTTTAGTTATGGTAGAATCCATTCAGGTTAAAAACATCTCAGCCGATACGTAAACCTCACACTTTTTACATACCTGTCCATCTCTGCTGCAGTCATCTTATTTTGAAGGTTATGTGGAGCTTTGAAAACACCCTGAATTCCTTTACAGTTGCCGTTAATCAGCCTTAAAGATGCATTAAGTGATATTTTTACATTAAAACTCAATGTATGTGAATGGATTGCAAGTACTGACAATCCCGCTGAGAATCAACATCTGTTTCTGCTTTTAGCTGCTTTCATCTAATTGCTTGAGTCCTCCTGACTCAAAAAACAAAAATGGAGCTGCACGCACTACAGTGCAAAAACACGTCGCATCTGGATCTGTCAGGGTTATCAAACAAGGTCATGTTAGCAAAGGATGGAGGGAGAGACACTGAGGCCACCTAAGGTTATTTCAAGTCTAACTGAAATTTAAATTCACATTTGCTAAGAAAAGTGTGCACATATCTTGGTTTGTTTTTACTTGTGCACTTATTTGGTCGAACTGTATTCATCAAAAAGAAGTGAAATTTCTCAAGTGACAGCAGAAAATTTCAGTGTCGTAAAGGGATTCGTTTAAATGGCTAACTGTTGACAGCTAACGCCATGTGGGCTTGCTGAAAAAGGTGCGTCTCCTAGCAACGCTGGCTCTCAAATATCAGTCAAACGCTGACATTAAAAACGCCCCCACAGAGCCTGAATTTCAGACACCGTTCCAATAGCATGTCAAAAACTGTTAAATCCTCGACTGAAAAATGGCTGAATGTGGTCGAAGCTGCAGTGTCATTTTGAGTGTAAAATCGTCCAAAGACGCCTGATCTCTACAACTGAAAATAAAGTGGATTTTAACAATGCCTGTACTGTCCGTGGATAGCCTCCCACTTAATGCAACATAGCTGCAAATTTATTTTCCGTAGCTGCTGACATAACGAAGCTCTAATATGCCTTGAAAATGTGTGTGAACCCTGGAAAGAGCAGATACTCTGGAAGGGAGGAATGTTGTTATTGTAGAGAAGAAGGCTAGACCTCGGCTACCACAGAGACCGACATCAAAGCAGCTTCTGTCACACAAACACATTCATCTTGCCGTCCTGAGTCTTTTTATTGTCTACATTAATTCACTAACAATGTGGGGCCAGACACACACACTCACACACACACGAAGAAGAGAAAAAAGTGTGTGCAGGACTTTCTGTGGCCTATTTTTTGCTGCTTCTGCATGTACACTTTGGGCTTTTCCCCACGTGTGAGCGCATGTGATATGCGTGTGTGTACATCTTTGCCTTCACACATACTGTAAGTGTGTGCGTGTGTGTGCCCTTTGCCCCTCGTTCTTGCGTTCTCTCGGGGTTTCAGGCTTGCCTTCATTGTGCTGCTTTTGTCTGCGGCTGCTTTGTTTAACTAGTGGTTGGTCAGTAAAACAGCGGCGGTTAGCTGCTAAACCAGCCCTCTGGTTTTGTGTCTCAACACAGCAGCACAATATGAAGCGGGCTGGAGCTACATAACCACCACAAGACCAAAACAAAGAAGTGCTGGGAGCACAAATCGTCAGGACAAAGCAAAGATGAGCCACCACTTTATCGCCAAAAACCCAAACCCAACTCCTGGCCCCTGCAGGCTTTCCCAAAAAGAGATTTTGCATTGACAGGCTTCTTATAACTGATGTCGTTCAAATTCTCATGAATGATATTGTTGAATCCCTTATTTCTATTAGGGAATATTATTCTATCCGGGATACTCATGTATTTTCAAATAAATAGAAGGTTGGTTGTAAAGTTGATTGGAGGCGCAAGTGCCTATTTGATGTAATAAATTCCCCTCCAGTACAGCAGGTGGCAGTATGTAGTACATTAGCTGTGCCGTCTACTGATGAGTATTCATTCAGTCAAATGGCACCTGCCAATAAAACAAGAAAAACAAGAGCAAGTTTGAACCTGGGGGAATGGAGTACCTGCCAGACAGTCTAAAAGTTAATGTTTTTCATAAAGTTTCTCATCAAATGGGAGGAGGCGACTTAATGAAGAGCAACCACACAGAGAGAAAAACAATGCGAGCCATGCCAAGCCTGCCAAGCATGAGCTCTGCATCAAAATAAGCACAGCAAATTTAAGGCTTTTTTACAGTGAAGAGATTCAAGGCACTGCGACATTGTGAGAAAGTGAGTGCATTTCCTTCATTGTTGAGTTGAACAAGCAGGTCGATACACATGTCTGAGTCCTCAACATGGAGCTAGAATCCGTTAATGTAGCTTCACCCAGCTCGTCTCTGCGGCGTCTTCGTTGGATTCCTCACAGGCAGTGAAGTCACTGCACCAAACTGATTTTTATATTAGTCTGTGTGCAGATCAAGCAAATGTGATGTAGAGTTGTAATCAGTGAGTTTAGCTCAGCTAATTATCACCTGGCTTCACTGTACTAAATAAGCACATGTCAAGCTTTTCCTTTAATATGAAAAATGTAACCTCTGTTTCTGTCCATCTCCATGACAGCTTCACAAACTCCTACTGCTGATCATGACATGCAGTTGAAAGCCCTGAAGAACAAAGCGAGTGAGAGGACTTTGAGTTAAGATTCTTCTTAAGTCGAGGACGAGCTCACTGACCGCAGAACTCGAGCTTTGAGTTGTTTTAACAACACATTTCGGCACCTCCACCTGATGATTAGCTGTTGTTGAAAGTTGAATGAGTGAGAGGAAGTGATACTGAATCTGACTCATCTCGGTGTCTGTCACTGGCTGCATAGCGTGTGAGGTCACAGTGAGAACAGATTAACGTCCTGCAGAGCAAACCGTCGATGTAAGATAGATGTCACGTTTGAAAAAGCAGAGTGCAAATCAGGGCCACAAGCTACTCCTCGCTCTCGCATGAGTCAGTCCATGTCTGTGTGTGTGTGTGTGTGTGTGTGTGTGTGGTTGTGTATCGATCCGGTTTCTGGTCACCCCCTGTGGACCACAGAAACTTCCAGGAATCCAGGAAACATTCTAGGAACTCAGGAACTTTATCTGCATTTCAGCTGCAGGAGTTTGGTTCAGGTTTGCTCCTGAGCTGCAGTTGAACTTGCTGATTAGTCAGATCATTGCTTAAAGCCAGAGGAGGATTGTAAATAAGTACATTTACGCAAGTACTCTACTTTTTGTTTCTCATGCCACTTTCTACTTCTACTCCACTAGAAATCAGAGGGAAATGATGTACTTTTTACTGCACTACACTTATTTTTACATAGAAAACATAATGAGAAGAAAAGAAAATGAGCTGAAACAATTAGTCCATTAATCAGTTAATTAATTAATTGGCAATTGACAATTAACTTCTTTGATAATGGTTTGATAATTGGAATTTTAAGGTTCTAGCTTCTCAGGGTAAGGATCTGCTGTTTGTGCTTTGATAATTGGAATTATTTTAATTTATTTGTCATAATTTTGAGGTTTGGGCTGTTGCTGTGACAACACAAGCATTGTGAGGGTTTCATTTCTGGGTAATCCTGACTCTGTTTCTCACTATTTTCAGAATTTTTGCAAACCAAACAATCACTTAATAATTAGCAGATTCATCCATAGTTGAAATAATCATTAGCTGCAGTCTTATACAAAACAGTTTAAAAAGAACTCCATCTGTTTTCATGTTAGAGCTACAACACCAGTTTTCTCTTCGACACACTGATAGATTTCTGCTGTCTGCAAAGATTATTTATTCATTTTCTCTGATTTATTAAATATCATGAATTTCCAGTGTTGCATTTTGTATATTCAAATATTATTCTTATTTATAAGTATTGTGTAATTTCTGTATTTTTACAGATTGACATCTTCTGTGTTTTGTGGTGGCACACTTTAGGCTCTTCATTATGCATTTAAGGGTGGAGAGACTACACATACACACACACACACACACACACACACACTCTCATATCTCTCAGCAGTCCTTGAGTCTGGCAGTCAAAGTGGGTCACATAGCAGCAGAGGGTGGGGGCTGGGTGCACAGCGCTGCTATACCTCATTTCTCAGGAAACAACTGAACCAGTTTAGGTAAATGTGGTGCCAGGATTCGTTGGTTTTGTTGCTGGTGAAACATCTCCCATCATCTGAAAGGTGCGCCGCTCATGTGGAAATGCTTTGGTTTTGGACAAAAAATGTAAAAAATAGATATGAGGTGAAATGATCATCACCTTCTGTCAATGAAAATCACTTTGAGGTTCTTGACTTTCTTATATACTTTCTTCTTCTACTCCACTACGTCAGAGGGAGATATTCTTCTGTTTACTTCACTACATTTATTTGACTCCTTCCAAAACATCCAAACTTATAAAATATGATGTTTTGTTTTTAAATTAAACCTCCCAACAGTAAGTACAAGTTGAACTGAATACAATTACTTGATTAATTAAATAGTTTATCAAGGGAAACTGAATTGGCAGCTACGTTGATAAGCAACAATATGTCATGGTTCCAGCTTCTCAAAATTGTAGATTTGCTGCTTTTCCTTTGAATTATTTCTATTTATTTTTAATAGTTTTAAAGTTTGGACTGCCCACTGAACAAAACAAGCATTGTGAAGGGTCACTTTGGGCGCTGGACAATTGTGACAGCGTTTACAAACCAAACAATCAATCAGTTAATGGAGAAAATAAAAATCTGTCAGTCTGATAATGAAAATAGTCATTAGTTGCAGCTCTATACAGAACAGTTCAAAATTAACTCCGCCTCAACCAACTACAAAAGTAAAATCCTGCTTTTACATTAGAACATGAGTAATAATGATCTAATGATATGAAATATAATAGTATAAATGTCACAGGGGCCATTTTTCTGCCTACTTTTAGTACCCTGGTACTTGCAGGACTTGTATTTTCGTAGTGTGGTGTCAGTGCTTTTTCTTAAGTAAAGGGTCTGAACACTTCCTCCACCGCTGCTGTGTATATGTTGATCCCTCTGGAGCTGAACTCTTGTATTGACATATGTTATTTTAAACCTTTTTCTATTCTGCTTCCTGCTTTCTCCCCCTCCTCATTCTGTATGATTCATGGTTCTTATTTTGTGCCTTCCTGTGACGCACTGTGAACTCCTGCTTTTTGAGAAACACAGTATTGATTCAAGTTGGTAACGTGTTCCGAGTGTCTATAAAATGCAGCCAATCATTGACCAGGTAATAAGTGACTCAGTTCATCAAAGGACCACCCGCTGAATTAATCATTTTTTCCCCCGTCTGTCCTCCACTGCCTCGTTTCCAGGGTCACACTGTTATATGAAGCCAACACAAGTCTTTCATTAGAAATCAGATGTCAGTGTCATCCTCGTCTCACAAAGCGGTGCGCAGCAGTTTGATTAGATTACTGTTGTAAAACTAATTTTATTAATGGAGAATATGTTGCAGAGTCGTGACAGAAATGACACAACTTCCAAAGTAAAGAGAAATAAACTGATTAAAACACGAAATACGAAACTGTGTTCAACATACTGTAGCATACAGCATGTTTTCAACATTGTGACATAGATAAAACATTTCTCTAACCTCTGACTGATGAATGCTAACGCTAACTTTTAACTGGTAATGCTGTTTGTAATGACCAGAAATGGTTAAAAACAAGATTCTTACTGTTCCACATTGTGATTTGTGCATCCAGTGTCAATAAAAAGCACATCAGGACTCGTAGACAATAACTCCAAATTGCATGTCTGTCTACAACCAGCAGATAGTTAGCGTAGCTTAACATAAAGTCTATAAAGAGGGGGAAACGACAAACTGGGCTATGTCCAAAAGTAACAGAATCCCCCTAAAGCTCACTAATTAACAGTGTTTGCTCAATATGTACAAAACACAAAGTGTAAAAACAGTCATTTGTGGTTTTACAGGGTGTTATGTGTCGCGGTATTTGTCACGAGCAGTGACTTCCTGGAGTCCTTTTGTCACCATTAAGTCTCTGCATCCGCCAAGATGCCTCCATACTTTATATGCTTTCATTTGGTCTCTAGTGTAGAGCGACGTCTGGATGAGCAGGTAGTTGGTTATATCTACCACATAAATAGCAGCAAATCTTTCAGTTGAGTTGAAAAAAATGCTCATCTTCGCAAGAGTCACATCCAACATATGATCTGATTTTCTGATTATGCTTTTCTCTTAGAATTTCGTCCATTGCGTTTTTCACTTCCGGCCTTCTGTCTAAATTTTACGTGACATGACTGCGAACAACCTATTAAACAACATCAACCTGTATACATCTGTGAGCCTCGACTACCAGCAGTTAATTCGACATAGATAACGAATCCCAGGTCTGCATTTCATCATGCTGCTACCACCCACGTACATGTCCAGCGAGCATGAATGGTCATGTTGCCCAAATAGGCCATTAATTAATATGAATCAAAAAATACTTCCACCTCTGTGTTTTCACTCGTGTTGTTTTCAGTTGTGAAAAATGATCAAACCTGGAAGTTTTTAATGCAGGCCTGACCCATCTGGACCGTACTCTGAGAAAATCAATACTTTATTTCTATGGCATGCACATTTCCAAGGGACCAAATGCATTGTGTATTTTAGAACTTACTGGAGAATCTGGGTTGCAGTTAATAGTAAATATTTTCCCAGGCAGGTTTTTCTTCTTTGGGAGTAGAAGTTCTGCACATGCATTTGACTGTTTTTTGAAAAAACACACAGCCTACAGCCTGTTTGGCTTCTCCTGAGAACTGCTGGAAACCTGTGCTGATGTGGCAGGAAGAGCGTCGGTGATGTTTCCCATTCATGGCAGCAATGAGATTGAACATCACCGTTTGCTGACTTGAAATAAACTGAGCATAACAGAGCTGCTGGTGTGTTGGAGTGTGTGGCCGGGGTGTGTGCGAGTTACTGCATGAAATCACAGATGCAGCTCTGTCTGGCTCTGCAGCATCAAGGCCAGTGGGAGCGGATCAGCGGGGACCGAGGCGAGCAAATGAGCCTGGCGATCAAAAGAAAAGAGGGGGGCTTGTTTGGGGTGTAATGAGTTTCAACCCTGCAACCGGCCTATATGTTTTCATACAGAGCTTATTTTGTTCATGTGGCACCCTCACACACAGACATCAAACATTTCCTTTCCCTCTCCACCCCTCCACCCTCGTCTCTCTTTACCTGAATTCATCTCTCACGTTTCTGGTTTATTTTGCAGTCGTTAACTACTGTTTACCCTCCTCTCGTGCCATGGTTGAACTGCATGTTTCTGCTCTACAGGGTGTGTTTCGACTATAATTAGGAGAGCAGGTTTGAGGTAAACAAGCCAGAATTTAGGTCATATACTCTCAGCGTTGCAGTCTGAAAACAGATTCCAAACAGGCCCACTGCGGGCGGGGTTTTCTTACATTGGAGATGCTTTGAAGTGACAATGAAGGATGGGTAGCTTTGCACTACAGGGGAAGTTCACTTTGCATTATGTCTGCTTTCGGATCTGCTGTGTGTATTTGACTTTAGCGCTTATCATAAATGTCCCACCCTGATACAAGAATGGCATCTGAGACACTTCCCTGATAAAACCTGCTGCAGCTGCCGCGTCGCACGTGCATGTGCGTTCACGTTTCTGCCTGCCGTCCTGCAGACTTCTTTTTGCATAATTATCCTGCAGAGCAGCTGTAAACAGCCTCCCTACCTCTGCCTGCATTTTGTTTGGTCTATGAGAGAAAACATATAGGTCAGTCTGTATTTACTCAGCGTTACTCCTGGCATGCTCTGTTATCTTCATGTTTAAGGTTAAAACACAGTGTGTGAACAGATGGAAAACTTCTGCACGTCTGGCCTGTAAACTAAAATGTTATGCGTTTAGCATTTTTCTGTGCTGTCAACCCAGTGTTTTCCCTTCATGTTTTTGCTGTATTTCTAGTCATAACTTGCTGAATTCATTTAATTTCAAGGCTATTTTGACAGGAATTGTTGGTGCATACTAAAAAGAAAAAAAAAAAAAAAAACAAGATGTCCTTGACCCTGATGGAAAACATCACAAGTTTGAGTTGCACAGAATCACTTTGAAGGAGATGGAAAATGTGACTGAATTTAGACCAGGCAACATAAACATGTGACACTGGTTGTAAATCTTTTATATACAGTACACATAAGTCTTTATTCATCAAAACGTAATGGACAAACAGTAAAACCAAGCATCAAAGTATTTCCAAAGCACCTCTGCTCGGAGCAGCCAGATATCTGCCAGGAGAATGTAGTCTAATTATAATTTATAGTTTTAACCAACAAGACTAAATCATACACAAGCACAAGCAGTGGTTGTCAACGACTGTAAATACCTACATTCATGACTGTAGGAGCAACAACTTTTGAAAGCTTTAGACTTTCTTAATTAAAAATGTTGCAACAAGTATTTAAATGTTTTCATTATCTGACAGGTGTAGTTTCGAAGCAAGATGTGATGAGGTTTTTCATGCACGTTTGATTGCAGAAATGGTCACATTTTGAGGTCTTTGACCAAAGAGAAGCAGCCAGTTTTTACTGATTTAGCCCAGTATCACAAACAACAAATTTGCCTTTCTGTACAGCATATGACACTTTGTATCGTTAAACCTTCGCATTAATAAGAAAAACTCCCCAAATGACACTAACAGGTGAAAAACAAGGTAGATGTACATAATGGACAATCAGGATGACAAACATTTAGGTGTCGCCAAACAGACCTGAGCCACACGACCGCCTCCCCATCAAGGAGACCTGGAGGAGGACAGACTACACAAACACACAAGCTAAAGCCCTCCATTCACACACAGTAACACACAAACAGGAGAATGTGTGTGTGAAATTTGAACGTTTCATTTCAGCTAAATACAGAAAAAAAGCAGTATTTTCTGACTGTCATAGACCCTCTCTCTACTCTCTCTTTCATTCTTGTCCATTGTGTTCTTGGTTTACTGATACTCCTCTTTCCTACCATACAACTCGAGTCCCTCCCTCTCTCTCCCTCTCACACACACAGAGAGAGAGAGAGAGGCAATGAAGACCCCAGGGATGGGAAAGAAAGCGAGAAGCTTGAAATCCAGGTCATGCATTGATGGTGACTTTGAACACACAGGGACATTTGATCTGCAGCCAGAACCTGTGTTTACTTCCTCGCAGCACTTCTGCTGTCTCTCTCACACCGTACAAATTACAAGAGTTTCCCAGGAGAAACAACATGATGGGAGGTGCAGGGAGACGGCCCTGTAACACAGGAGAAACCCGGGAAAAATGGGAGTGTTGGCAGGTCAGATCCATATTCAGTATCGCTTACCCTGTTTAGTGTTGTGGGAAGCTGGAGCCTGTCCCAGCATGCACCAGGATAAAGCAGATAAGTACAAATAGCAGAAAATGACTGTAGAAATTAAACACGATGAGGGCAGAAGTGCCTCATGAACAATTGTGTCTGACGAATCCACACATTCAAACACACACCAAGACTCTGAGGACTACAATGGAAATAAAAGATCAGGTTTTATTATGTGTTCGACACAAAATGTCATTAGTTGGACTGTAAACTACTTGTCAATCCACACCTCGTTAGACTATTGTTTGACCGCCTCTTCTTCTCTCCATTGGTGGAGTTTGTGTCTCCCTCCCCAAGCGAACCTTTTGATGCAGTTGCTAGGCAACCTCTGCTCTCTCTCTGCCCTCCTTTCCCTCTGAGCAGCCAGCTCGCTCGTCTTGTCAGATGGAGTGAATGATGTAAGTCAGCTGTAACAGATTCAGAAACACGTGCGCGTCATTCTGAGTAAAGCTGAGCTGTCGTTCACCGTGTTAGCCGGAGTTTAAGATGCACATTGGTCCTCTCTGTGCACTCTTACGGGGATAACGTGGTCGGACGAGGCTGCTGTTTGCAAGCCGCATGTGAAAAAAGTGGCAGCTCATCATGCTGACCTTAAAAGATCTTGCCAGCAGGCAGTTATCGTGCTTCAGAGGCTTCAGTCTCTCAGTGTGAAAAGTGCCCCTGACTGCTGGTACAGCGTAATTTGGAATTAGCATTGTCTCACCAGAAATATGGGTTGGAATAATTCATTCTCTCTAATCTTTCTGTTTCATTTAAAATATTACAGCAGGGCTGCAATTTCCTACTAGAAGCTTATTTGCATGGTGTCAATTTCTGCAAGAGCAATACACTTCTACAAGATCAATTTCTCACCCCGTTGGCAACGAAAGTGATAGTAAATACACTCTGCTGCCAGTTTATTAGATACACCTACCTCAAACCAGTACAGTCTAATACAACAGTCCTGCAATAACTCCTGCCTACATGAAGATTATAATGTTCAGGTTTTGTTGTTGAATCTTTAGAGAGATGTTGATTTAACTTGTAACCTTGTGAAGTCTGGAATAATATGCTTGGTGAACCTAATAAACTGCCAACTGAGAGTGTATTTAATTAAGATGTTTGATTGTGTGGTAACCTCACTATGTCTACTTCTCGTACGATTACAGTTACCTTCCATAAACTCACCTCTGTTTCCCCTACTTCACTCTCATCCTCCCTCTCTCAAAAAATGTCCACTTCTCCCTTCGCCTCCACCACATATGCTCCCCCTTAAACCACCTGCCCCCTGTTATCCTGCCAACACCTGTCTCAGTTCTCCCCAGTTTCCCCTACAGACCTCTCCATACTCATTACTGGAATGAAAACCTCCACCTGCACGCTGGACCCCACCCCCTCCTGCTTTCCCCACTGATAACCCAGCAATAAACTCCTCCTTGTCTACTGGCATTGTCACACCATCCCCCAAAATTGCTGCTGTCAACCCCATTCTAAAAAAAAAAAAAAAAACAGGACTCAACCCTAACCCTAACCCCCAAATAACGTCAGACCAATCTCCAACCTACCTTCTCTGTTTTAAGTACTGTAGCGTGTAGCCTCTCAACTAAAAGACCACCTCTCCACCAATAACATGCACGAAACATTTCAATCCAGATTCTGCTCAAATCAAAGTACTGAAACTGCCCTCCTTAAAATCACCAGTGACCTCCTCCTCTCCTCTGACGCCAGAAACATTCTCATCCTCCTCAGCGTCGCCTTTAACACCATCAGTCACTCCATCCTTCTTTCCGGACTGGAAACTACCTTTCATATCACCGGCTCTGCCCTCAACTGGTTCAGATCATGTCTCTCTGACAGACTTCAATTCATCTCCATCAATAACTGCAAATCCCCCAACTGCTCCCCTCCCCCAAGGCATCCCCCAAGGTTCAGTTCTCGGTCCCCCTCCTCTTCATCATGTACCTGTTTCCTCTCGGTCACATAATCCGCTGACATGGTCTCCAGTTCCACTGCTTTGACGATGACATCCAACTCCTCATCTCCGCCAAGACAATCTCCGCTGCCGCTCTAAATCCACCCTAAATATCGACTCCACCGTATCCACCTCCCCTCACATCTGAAATCTTGCCATCATCTTCACCCAAACCTTCTCCTTCGACCAGCACGTGAAACACATCACCAAAACAGCCTTCTTTCACCTCAAGAGCGTCGCCCGCGTCCATCCATCCCTCTCCTCCACAGCTGCAGAAACCCTGATCCACGCCTTCATCACCTCTCGTCTGGTCTACTGCAACAGTCTCCTCTATGGTTCATCTTCAAAAATTCTCAATAAGCTCCAATACATCCAAGTCAAAAGGTCTTATCTAAGCCACACCAAATGACAGAAACCCAATATAATACAATAAATAAATAGACACAAGCCACCCTCAACTTTGAGTTTGATACCAGTAAGTAGTAAGCATCCAAAACATTTTCCAACAAGTTCCTGAATAGTCGAACATCACCCAGATCCTAAAGTTCAATCAGAGAGAAAGGAAGGAAAAACAAGCAGCAATAACAATCAAAAATGAAAAAAAATAATTCAAGGAATTTAATTATTGAATTGTTCAATGAGGAGGAGACGCCATTAAAAGACAGAAAACATAAAACACTTTATTGCCTGTTTCAATGTGCCCTCCTGGACTCGTTTGGCATTTATATGTATATATATCAATATAATATTTCCAGTGTAATTTATTCTATTTATTATAAATATATCAGTATTATCAGTCTTTTTTAAATATATATATATATATTTCTCTCCAGACTCCAGTGTTTTTCTCTGTTGTCTTTGGAAAATGTTTAATAGTGACAAAACAGATTCATCATACTTTTTTTCTGCTAATCAATTAAAATCCATTATTGATTACTGGAGCGCGCCTCTGGCCACGCTCCCGTCTCCCCCAGGTGCGGGGAACAGCTGTGTGAAGACAACCAAAAAGAAGCATGCAAGTTCCTGTGATGACCTTCAGAATAAAGGTTTGGACGACCGCTTTACGTTGAGGTTGGTCTGAAATGATAGAAAATACGTCAAAAATAGTGCGGAGAATAGAAATTCACTTGCTGCTGTTGTAAAAGTATAAAACAAGTGTCCGTGCTTCTTCTTGATATGCCTCACTGTCCGCGCTAATAGTTCATGCTCGTATTTTGAAAGACTTATTCGGCGCGTTGCCGGTGTCGTCGTGTCAGAGGTCTCCTAGCTTGATGCAGGGGTGCTGTCGACAGCCTGCAGCCTCTCAAGATAAAGCAGAGTCATTTATCCCGGCTTTTCTAATCGTTCCAGAAGATGGTGGCTAAGCAGAGGATCCGCATGGCCAACGAGAAACACAGCAAGAACATCACGCAGAGAGGAAACGTGGCCAAGACGCTGGTGAGCCGTGAAATGACAGCGAGTCCCAGCATGACATTAGCCCAGATAGGTGACGTTCACTCCGGTATGAATACAGCAGCGTGATGATGATGGTGGTGATGGTGGTGGTGGTGGTGCCAGCTGCTCGTCAAGCGCGTGCTGCTTATCACAGACATGTCACACAGCAGCACCTCGCAAGCACCGTGTGGTGGATGTCATCAATAAAGCGTTATGATCAATAACATGTCGCGTATTCAGGCTGGATGCGCGTTACAGCCCCGCAGGGTAACTTCACGTTACTTTGGAGTACAACAGTAAAAGATGAGCAGGTCATTACAGCTGCAAACATTAATTGATTAGGTGTTAATTATTAATTGATTAACCGAGTAATTTTCAAAAGAAAACAATCAAAGTTCTCTGACTTTAGCTTCTTAAATGGGAGTGTTTTCGGGTTTTAATTACTCCTGTATGACAGTAAACTGAATATCTTTGGTTGTGGTCAAAAAAAGATATTTAAGGACGTATTTTGGGAACATTGATCGACATTTTGCACCATTTTCTGACATTTTATAGACCAAACAGCTAATTAATCCAGGAAAGAATCAACAGATCAATCAACAATGAAAATTATTGTTCCTCCAGCTGCACAGTTTATATTATAAAGGCTGGAAAATAACTGATTCCTGATCAGTTAGTAAAATAGGAAATAAGTAATCTTACAGGTTATGTAAAAATATGTGCACAATACTACAATATCAATCAATCATAAATAATAAACAATCTGGAAAAATGTTAATGAAAATATATAAACTACATTTACTGTAAAGTTTGGAAACTGTTTTGATATTCAGTTGTTTGTTTTATCAAAAATGCAGCAAAAATAAATCAGCCTCAGATGTGAGTATTTGATTCTTCTATCGAATATTTTTATGATGTCAAATTGGATTCATGGATTTTAGACAAAACCAGCGGTGTAGCAATAACACACTTTGAAAATACTCCACTGCAAGTAAAAATACTGCATTCAAAACCTTACTTAAGTCAAAGTATGTGAGTATTATCAGCAAAAGTTACTTTAAGTATCAAAAATGAATGTTAGAAGATGTTCCCTGTCAGTGTTTTACTACTATATCTGATGTTTTTAGGTTAGAATTACTGCTGTGAGTGTGTTTTGCTGTAGATGTTGAGGGTTGAGCTTGTTTTAACTGCTTTTTATGCTGTTGTTTACTTTAATCTACAGTCATGCATCATATTCTGTCAGATCATCATATGTTTGTATCACAGCTGCTCTGTGTCAGGCAGCTCCTCCTGAGCTCAGACAAACAGCCGTTTGCAGCTTTGTGACTGTGTGTTCCAGCGAATCCAACAGGGTTTTTAAAGACTTTATCTAGTAGGAGGAGAGTTTTCCCCACCCATAAAGGAACATTTCATCCTTCAGTTTATCAAAAAAAAACATTTAAATTCAGCATCGTCACATTTAGAGATACGTGGCGTTCACTGCACAGGGAGGCTGTGAAGAGATGTAATCTGAAAAGTAACTAAATCTGTCAGACACATCGTGAAGTAAAAAGTGTATTTGCCTCCAAGATGTCGTGAAGTAGAAGAATACATTTGCATAAAATGGAAACACTCAAGTAAAGTACAGCCAGTGCTGAAGCATTCGGCCGATTGATGGTCTCTATGGAACATGTGAGCCATCTTCCTTCTGCACTTTTAAAGCTGACATCACTGAGTTAAATCATAACTCCTCTTAATGTGTGACTGGAAAGAGCTTTTGCACTCACTCTGCTATAATATTTCATCACCACACACACAGTATCCTTTCTTTTTTTTGCTATCTACACTCTAAAACTGCCTCATAGCACAAGCAATTAGCTTTAAGAGTAATGAATTAGGGAGACTTTAATAAGCTTTTCAGCCATTTGAAACGCACCACCAACCCAAAAATCCCATTGTGACAGTTTATTAATGATACATTTAAAACAAATAATCAACAGACTAATTGATTATGGGAAAAAAAAATCATTAATTGAATCCCTGGTCTTAGCCCTGCCATCATATAAATGCTTGATAGTGTTTTCTGTTTAACAAAAACTGTATATTTATTCAAATATTTCTCTTAAATGTAGTAAAGATCATCATTTTTCTCTCATTTTTTTATGCCACTGGCCCTCCAACACACACATATGTACTCAGTAAAGATCTCTTTGTAATTAGATTCATGGTGAGGGCCCCACAAGTGGACTTTGGAGATAATATTGACGTGAATGAGACTTATGGCCAGAATAGTACATAACAAGCTTACACTGCAGTATTTCACCACAAAGATGAGTCCAGCTTTGTCATGTGGGTTGTGGTGCAGTGACTTTGCACAGTGTTTCCCTCCTCACCATCCTCTGTATGGCTTCAATAGTAGCATGAAGGTCAAACATGGAAGCTGCTCAGGCTCCATTTTCACTCTTTGCATGAAGAAAACAACCGCTTCCTTCAGCATCATCGAGGCCATCAGTGAATCACTGACGTTACAGCCTCATGTCACGTCCTGAGCTGCTGATGGGTTCTCCCCAAATCAGTCTAGACTGATGACTCGTGCTCTTCCACTGATCTTTTCCACACGAGCCACAATCTGAAAAACGCCAACTCAGCAACTCTCAGTGTGTAATTACACACTTGGGTTTGTTCAGCGCAGCCACAGAGTTGTTATTGTGTCCACTTTGACGAGCAACATCACCGTCTGGTCTCACGAACTGTGATAAACAAGATCGTCTGTGGTGGCAGGTTTAAGGCGAAAGAGTGACGGAGCAGGAATAAGAGAACCTGAGCGCTGTTAGAACAGAGAAAGCTCTTTGTAAGTTTATCCACGTTCACGCAGTTTTACTTTTACCCTGCAGCATCTGTCACTTTTCTGTTGTAGCAGCAATGCTGATGTACTCTGTGTGTGTGTGTGTGTGTGTGTGTGTGTGTGTGTGTGTGTGTGTGTGTGTGTGTGTGTATATTTGTCTTTCCCATAGCGACCACAAGAGGAGAAGTATCCTGTGGGTCCCTGGCTGCTCGCCCTCTTTGTATTTGTTGTGTGTGGATCAGGTACGTACCTTTTATACTGACACAAGAAAGTGTGTGTTTGCATGATGTTTTTGTCTTTGCGGCAAACGAACATAGCTAATATAAGCAGTCGATTTCATTAATAAGCTAATGTAGCTAACATATATACATATTATAATACTATTATAGAACTATACACTTAGTTTTATTTTTTAACAATTGCTGTTATTCTATGTTTATATACTTAGTTATACTAGGTGAGTTATATTTTATATACTTCATAGTTATATTTTTTAAGAACATTCTTTTCTCTTAGTTTTATTCTCACCCTTATTCTTCTTTATTGTATATATTTTATGTTTATGTTTATGTCAAACCTGCTGCTGCAACAATAGACTGTCGTTGCTCTCAGCCATATTTCAGATCATCCAGAGTATCCGTATGGGGATGTGATCCAGAAAGAGCCTTCAGACTCCCCCCCCAACCCCCACCCTCACCCCCGATGCCCTCACTGAGCCTGGCTAGCCTGCACACCCCCGACCCCTACCAGAGGCCCAGAGACTGACGCCAAAGCTTTGGATCCAGCAGATCTCAGAGAGGAAACCTTCCCCAACCACCACCTCCTCCACCAGCCCCTCCTCGGGACACCTCCCCACCCTCGATCAGCGTTTACAGTGTTGCAGTCTGTGGTACTGACAGCTTTTCTATGAACAGTCTAAAACCACGCTGGCTGGAGAACATGTGTGTCTCATCACTCACTTGGCACCTCTGTGTGTGTTTGTGTGAGTATGTGTGTTAAGGTGAGTGTTAATCTATGAGTGTGTGCGACCAGTGATTCCTGCTGACAATGTGCCATATCTGTCTGTTCAAGTATTCGTCTGTGTTATGTGAGAAGAATCTTTTTTCAAATAAATGTCAAGCATTTAGAAGCGCCAAGTTTTACTTCTGCTTTTGTAGACTCCCTGTGGGTCAGCTGGGCTTCGGTTCCCCTGTCAGAGGGCCTCAGGTGGGGAGGGGACGCTCTAACCTTACAAGAGACAAAATGATTTTCTACATCTCAGGCATGTGCTCCACTGTCAGTCATGGAAAACACTGTGTTGACTATAGTTCATATACAGGATCCCTCATGGCTTTCCTGCAACGCCGAAGAGCTTATTATTAGTCAGAGATCATCCAGTGCTTCCCAGTCTTAATATGGATGTTTCCTGTCGGCTGTCTAGAATATTATTGTGGAAAATGTACTGCATTGCTTAGGCTGAACTTCTGACACACTGATCCAACATTTCCAAATAATGTCAAGTGAAGTTGCCATGAAAATATGTAAATTGGTACTTGTTAAGTACAAAATAGGTGATCTACTGGACCAATTCTGAAACTTTTTGAACCTATTATTACTCATTTAGACCCCAGAATACATAAAAAATAGGGCCACTCCATTTAAACACGATACGCATTCATCAGTTATTCATAGTTAACCTTATTCCTCTTATATGATTTGTCTTTAATTCAAAAATTCAATATTGCCCAAATTTCACCATTAAATGGTGCCACATTACAAAGATTCTTCCTGTTATTTTTGGTTGAACCTTAAATTTAATCAGAAAAAGTCACCTAGTAGCAGCTTCAATCCAAACACCACTTGGCTGTGGCTTTTATCTCACTGCTAACAAGAGGGTTCAACAGCATAGCAGCTCGTCATTAACCTCATTCAACAATCCTGAAGCAGAGAGGACTCCAGCTGCAGACTCTCCACAGCAGGCCCCCCGCCACACTGACCGAGCTCAGCCGCCACGAGGAAGAAGGAGAGAGAGATGGTGAGCAGGTGGTTATTCTTCTTTAAGCATGTTTATTGAAAGTTGTGAAGTGCAGCTGTCAAGTGCAATTGTGGTAAGTATGTTACAACATCTCATCCGGTCTTTGCAGAAACATGCACAGAACATGAGCATACAACCGATACACAGAATGAAAAAGAAAAAACATCTCCAGAGTTTTTTTTTTCCATGTTGAATTTTAAGATATTGTTTGTCCAGAAGTACATCACTGTCAAAAAAAAAAAAAAACCCATAAAGGTGCAATACGCCAGAAAGAAAAAGAGCAGAGTGGAAATGGTTTTACAGTCAGAGTTAATGTTGCAGTAAGAGATATGGACAACACTGTTGGCTGCACGTTGTCACTTAAATAACCTAAACTCCTGTCCGTCCACAGTCTTGAAAATACAGCATTAAAAATAGATGACACAGACCGGGCAAGACCAGCATGTTCCTCGCTCACCCGCGTCAGTCTGTGCGACCAAGATAGCATCTGTTGTTTTTCGCCTTCTCCTCGCTATTTTACACAGTACTTACACTATACAGAAATATACATCGTCTTCTGCCCATCAAACTTTTTACGAAAAGAGAAAATGCAGCTTAGCCCAATGTCTCGACCCTGCCAAATAAGGTTTAAATGACATGCCGCTGCAGGGTTGAGAAAACAGCAATGATGAGCTTCGTCAAGGGCAAAATGAGGAGCTTGAAAGTGAAATACTGAAATATCATCGTCTCCGTAAGAAACCACGTTTTGTTCGTCCCACCATCCCACAGTTGAAGTAACGTCATCAGCTCTGCCAAGTGTTGTTCAAAATACCCTCCCGCCCCCTCCCCCGACTCCCCCATTCCAGATGGGGACTTTGTCATGATAATAATTGCTCACATTCTTCATTTGTCACTCTGAGAAGGCTTTTTTTCTCTCCTTCTCTCTCTCAACTTGTAACTTTAGGATCTAGCCTTGAGAGAGAACCGCATTTATTTACATCATTCAGCAAAAAAGGTAACAACCAATACAATCCTCCTCCTCCTCCTCCTCCTCCATCATCAGTAAATCGACATCACTTAAAATCCAGACACAGGCACAGTGATTTTTTTTAACTCTAGTTTAGTATGTCGTCGCCTCTGAAAAGCTGTTTTGTTTCTTCTTGGTAAGACATTCTAGTTGATATGTCCAAGGATTATTTGGCAAATGTTCGATGATTCTGTCCTCCCCTGAACCCCCGCCCCTCCCCACACACATAGTCTCAGGATTGTCACCCCCCCACCGTGCTGTGAAGCACTGCAACACTCGTCCCGCCAGCTGCATCCTTCTGAGAGATAAATATGTGCAAAATCTTGTCTTAACAGCGTAACCTCCTGCTGAAGAAGGCAAGGTGGAGCTCTGCTGATGTAGCAGAGCTCAAAAAAATGTCAGTCGGTCTGTCTGTCTGTGCAGACCAGGCTACGCCGAGGGGCCAGAGCTGTGCGACGTGGGCTGGACGAGGGCGGCGGTGCTCGGAGGTCCCGGCGTGGCAGCTGTTGGAGGGGCAGGCGGGGAGCCGGTCTGAACCTGGGCCTGGAACTGGGCCATCTGCTCTGGGCTGGCCAGTGTCTTCAACAGGGTGTTCTCCTGCTCCAACTGGGAGTTTCGCTCGATCAGTTCCTTGATCTGCTCCTTCAGGACCTCCACCTCCTCACGCACAGCATACATCAGGTGACTCTTCACCAGGTCCTGAGACAGACAGAGATCCGGGTTTATGAGTGGAATGTATCAGAAAACTCACACAGAGGAGATGAAAGTTTTCTCAGCTTTTTCTGACCTAATTTTTATGTCTCTGATTTTTCATGATGCCTGAAATGTTTAAATGCGAGAAGTAAATCTTAACGTACAGACACACAGACCAATGCAAGCTCAGACTGGACGGTGATGGAGTGCGAGTTGGGCGGTACTCGGTTTTAGCTCGCCCGTTTTCCAACATGGTGACTGAATCTCATATTACAGCTAAACACTAAACTAAAATATGTTTCTGAAAATATTTTCAGTAAGAAATAGGCAACTAATTTGCATTAAGTTGAGGACAGATCCTGATTATGATATGGCAACTAGTCCATCAACTCGCTATACTATGTCCATCATGCACCGTCTATCTCCTGCTCTACATAGAAAATTAAAATAATCAATCAACTCGACACCCGTCAGCTGATTCACTGTGTCTGTACTTTAACTCGATTAACAGAAAATTTTAAGAAATGTCCTGATCCAAGCTGTTTATAAAGCTAACCCATATGTGATTCCCGGCCACAAAAAAAGTGAACATAAAACACTGCAATATATTTCAAATAGGTTAAATCTTATGTATCAAACATGCAAACTTACAATAATATGAAACAGTTCATGCCTCTTTTAAAATTTGGATTAAAAGTTTGTTTGTTCTTTAAGCTCGTCCAAACAATCTTCTTCTAATGAAGATATATACATGCCATACAGCAGCAAAAAGGCCATTTCAAAGAACAGAGACAATAGTATGTATGTATGTATGTATATGAATGATTAACAGAGTGTTACCAATATCTTCACTGCCGGAATGTTATGCCCAAACAAAGCACAACAATAAATAATGTGTACAAATTTATTCTTTACTGAAAATATGACAAACTAAACCTGTGTGAGTGGAAATAGGTCATTAAAGTGGTGCCAAATCAAATCTAATCCGGTGATAATACAACAAACAGAGGATAAAGAGAAAACGTGAGACTATATTCCCAGGGTTCCACGTCACTGACCCTGCCCACGTTTAAGTGTGGGCCAATCAACGGCCAAGATATTTATAACCAGGCGTGTGAGCCTTCCAGTTTGCCTAGCAACAGGGCTGACAGCAGCGACAACAGACGAAGAGCGAAACAGAAAATAAAACTTGGTTTCGTTTTCGGGGCAAAACTCTGTAAATTCCTCATTTTATAAAAGCACGACTGACCTAAAAAAAATATTTATATTAATGGTTTAAAAAACAACAACACTTAAATAACGTGCTCGTGACGCTGTCTCGAGCTGCGTGCAGGTTGGTTTGAGGTAGCTCCAGTTGTGCTCACGTTAGCATAATCAGTATTTTGGCTGTATAATAACACACGGTTACGGAAAGAAATGACGAGCAAAGTACAACACATCCATTTCTCTCCACGGCCTCCTTTGTTGTCCCCTGACCGGAGATTTAAAATAACACACACTACGACGTACATTTACTCTATGAGAACAACACAGATGTACAAAAACACTGCATCAGGATGCTTTATAATCAGTTACCTACACTACCCCTTTATGTATGTATTGTATTGTATTATATGGACTAAAAATAGTAATCAGTCACCATTTTCAACATGTAAAGACTTGAAACTCACCATTGCTTGTTCAATCTTGTTGTCAATGGCAACAACGCTGGCTCCCGACGAGCTGCGAAAGAAGAAAAGAGAAATTAATAAAACATTTTGAAGCCATCTGCGCTGCATCAACGCAAAGCCGCAGCCTCTCTCCCTTTATAGAAATGTGGGTCGTCACAGGAAGCCTCTAGAAATTTCTATAAAATCACGGGCCTGGTTTCATTGTGGAGCAACTCCTCCTGCCTCTCTGCTACAAAGCGTTTATGGCCGTGTGGCCTCTGGGTGTAGTGATGCTGTAGCATCCACGGACGGAGCGCTGAGCCTCCATCACACAGCGGTGACATGATACTGGTGCAGGTGAAGTCAGCAGTGAAGCTCTTTTACAGTATTTACCTGCTGTCGAGCTTGACGTGCGAGCTCTCCGCGCTCAGTAACGACGACAGGAACGATATGGAGAAATTCCTCAGCTGGCACACGCCTAGATCCATAGCCACGGTGTAGCACGGCGAATTCATGCTGGCCATGTTTTAAAGCTCCGTTTTCCGTGTCGACCTCCACGCGACCCACTCCGCGAGACACATCCACGCGCGCTATTCTACGGTTCTGTCCGGTGAGGCTCGTGCACCGACCGCAGCGGCACAAACACAATCCAAGGTCAGCTCATCACGGCGCGGCACTAAAATCTGCAGCTCGAGACAGGAGCGCATAATTTATCCAGCGACACACCGAGAGGGCGGCTCCTGATTGGTCGACGCGGAGCGCGTTTGAATAATTTATTCGGGAACGCCCCCACCTGCCGCTCAGCTCACACGGTTTTGCATAAAATATTCCAGGGACGGAGAGGAGGTGGATGAAACCGGGGAAAACCGGATGGGAAAGGAAAAAGACGAAGCTGTAGTACTGAAAAACAAGCAGGGGAAGGACAAGACTTGGGATTTTTTTTATATCACATCGACAATCAGCTCCTGTTTATGTGGGAATGTGCCAGCCTTTGGCAACATTAACACACGATTTCTGCCTTGTTTAACCCTTCAGATGTAATGTTTTTTCTCCGTTACAAGAAAACTAAATGTTTTTTACACTTACAGAACAAAGAATCCATCTGCTAATAATTTGGTTTTACCAATCATACCAAAAGGATATGTGGTCAATTATATTATTTCACACACTGTTAGTGTATATAAGTAGTTTTAGAGATTATTGTCACAAAATAGTCTTTATTGTATGTAACTGTATGCCTTTTCTTTGCATCATTTACCCAACTTTCACAGCTATTAGTATGTGTAATATTGCACACCACAACATTTTTATAATCTTGCCCTTTCAGCAAAATTAACAGCCCTTCTGTGGGAACAATAGAGACACATTGTCCATGATTACCCACACAGTTTTAAGACATCCAAAAAAACAACATTCAACACTGCCCACAAAATAATTCATACATCTTTCAACACATTTCTGAAATCAATATGATCCATACTATATACACTAACAATATCCATCAATTAAACTGCTTTGACTGGCCAAGAAGGGCCATAATATTTGCACACATGTTGCCCCCATGTGGCCAGGGACAGCACTGCAGATCTCCGAGCCACATTATTAAGAAACCCTAGCAAAGCAAGCCTCAGACATTTACATTTAATTTCAAATTATTAAGTCCTTCTTAGCACAAAGGGCAAAAACTACACATTCAGGCTGTCAAGTGTGAAGCTGGAGACTGGGACTATCTGAAGATATGTGTAGATCAATGCAAAGGTAGACATACTTAAAAACAGTTTATCTTGGAGACACGCCTGGACTGTCACTGACGTGATTAAAACATTTCTTATGTGATTTTAAACTCCCCCCACTGACCACTGGTTGGCCGTTGTTTGTCATCTACATGACTCATTTACTGGGAGATTACACTTCTGTCGAATGTCTTTAAGATGATGGGAGACATGGGAGATCAGTGAGGTCAATCTGACTGAAACAACATTACCACACATACAAAAAAACTGTCTTCACAACACTCCACAGAGGGGAGTATGTTGGTCACGCAGACACGCCTAAAACAAGTCCTCCACACAGAAATTCCCACCTAAGACATCCTGTAAACAAGACACACACACACACACACACCTCCCTACACACTCTGAAAGGCCGCTCTCACACATTCCATACACACCCAAAATCCTCGGAATCGTGTGCACACACTCTTGACATTCTTGCCTCTGATCACACTCTCACACATGCACACACACTAAAATAAAATAAATAGATGAGGACAAGAGAGGGGGGGGAGGTCACAGGCATGTTAAGCTCTGGAGAAAACACTGCAGATCATCTAGGAACTATGATGAAGTCCATACTACATACGATATGTCACAAATATCAGGAGACGTATTGAAACCCTGAAAGGACAGCGTGCAGGCTGAGTTCCCTCCAAGTCATTCAAAAGTCAGTCATCTCCTTAAAAATGGGATCTTCGGCTAATCTGGGTATCACGGCACAGACCTGGCTTATTAAGGCTCAAACTTGGTCTCTGGGAACTTGTACTGATGTCAGCTTCTGTTCACCTCTGATCCCTGTCAAACACTTTAACAAGAAGCCAAATAAGAGGCTTTAAGCCACACTTATCTCTTCCGCTCACTTCCTTGACTGGATGAGGGTTTAGCCAATTATCCAGACCCAAATAGCCGGTCCAACTGAAGCTCTTAAGGAACAAAACCCACGTCGAATGCGGTCACAGTCTGAGACGTACACTCGCATAAGCACACAGGTGATTGGTAGGAGCTATATTTGGTTGAACTGGCAGCTGACCAAGAAAAAAACCAGATGACGTTCCAAGAAAACGCTGGTCAAGGACAAGATTTTCATGCTTTAAACAACAAACGCAGAGTAAAAGCTTTAGACAAACCGAGACAATCACTGGATCTAAGTCACTGTTTTCTGATGCTGTTTAAGGTTTGTTTACTTTCTTAAAGTTTGTAAACAAAGATTCAGAATTTCTTTCGTTTTCAGTTAAGAAATAGATAAAATTCATAACCATTTAACATGACTTAAATGCTAATGCTACAGCACCACGTCCAGTTTCCACCAGTGGAGTTGACCTATTTTACTTCCCCTCTGATATTTGATGGAGATGCTAACATCACAAAAATACTGTTTTATACGTCCAAGTACTTCAATTATGAGCAAACATTACAGAGTTTTTAGCTGTAATAATTGCAGACTGCATTAAAAGTAGGTCAGCCAACTGATGGCCTTCCTGCTTTGCTGTAAATCAGCACTATCCCAGTGACCTACTGAAGCAATCGCAGACAGAAATGACCCAAAACTGTACGCAGACCAGCGCTCCCGGTCCTTCAGCTCAGGTCTGCTGACGTTTGTTTCCAGCACCGCTTAGTAGTGTTGGACATTTTAAATACATATGAGGACACATCTTTTTCCAAGCCAACTATGCATTACATCCATTCACAATTAATCATTTTCAAACCTATAAATCTGCTTAAAACACAAAATTATGTTTGTTTTTTCCTCAAATAATCTGTTGCAGAGAATATTAGACATAAGCTTATTTTAAAGAAGAAGAAGCTTACACCTCTTAATATCATGCAGTCTAACACAACAGTAACCACTAACTATGACCTAACAATGACCACAGAGCAGAGTCAACACATCACACAACTATTCCACTATGATAAGACTTTCACTGCAGGAATCAGTCCCATTCGACTGCACAGGTGTATCTACACAGTGTGAATTTCCTGTTTTCTGTGCAGATTCTTTAGTAAACAATACATTAAGCTGAGTCACAAAACAATAATAAAAAAGGTGTAAGGCTTATTTTGTAAAGCAGTATTGGCTGTGGCATGTATTTGCTGTTGCAGGATAGAGAGTGACTTCATGTGAAATCATGGAGCAGCTGGGTCGACGGGATTGGCATCAGAGCTGTTACTAAACAGCAGAATGTGGCAAGAGATTCATTAACGACAAAGGAAACATGCTGTGGGTTTAATGACTCACAGTGAGGAGCGCAAATTCATACCACAAATCTATCTGTGCACACTTTTCTACAGCTTACTATACATGAACACACCCTCCAATATTTTGCCGTAGATATTACATTTAATTGAACGTACAGTGCGATGAGGACCCAGTAAGCCAGTTCCTAGTATCTGCTCTAAGTATGCGTGTGTTAAAACTGCCCCTGAAGCCATGAATGACTGAATGGAAGGGACAATATAGCCACGCAGCCCTTTGTGTGGATCTACTGTAGTGATTGGCCCAAGCAGCGCGACACTGTCCTGACTCCCCAGGGATTCCCTGTCTTTATTTTACCTTTTGAGGTGCTGCTCCAGCTCCCAGAACAAAAGCTTCATTGCCATCTCGTCATGGCCTTGCACTCGTACTCCCCGTACTCTCATTGAGCCGTCCGTCAGCACGATCATACACACTCCACAGTAACAGAGCAGTGCGTCCCCAGCTTCTTTGTTTAGTGTTTTCTGACACCCCCTCGCTCCTTCTTAAATGTAGTGATCTGGCTCGCGCCCTATAGATGCATTAGCTGCATGGGGAATCACAGGCAGCATGCCAGCTTATGATGACTGTATGTGTGTGCTCCTCATTTTTCCTCTGTCGAAGTCATCCATTTGTGTTTGAATGGCTGACTAGTGAGTGAATTACTGAGTACAGACAGTAGCTGGGCGGGTGGTGACGTGTGATCATGTGATACTGGGAGTTACATAAACCATCAACACAGATTAGCATGTGGCCCAGTGATTTCCTGCTCCTCCAGCCTTCTGCTCTCTACAGCCCGAGACACGGAGATACAATAAAACTTTGAGCCTCACCTCTTCTCTGCAAAGCCTCCTACTGTCCGAAATACTGTGAATCACAGTGTTTTGACTGAACAACCTAAAATTGTGTCTCTTAGAAGCACATAAATGAGACCACAGGGGTGTGGATGCACTGAACATGCAATGTCTAGTTTGGATTTGATGTATGAGCAACAGTACAGGTTGTCCAAAAAATCGGGGTGGTGAGAGATTAGCAATAAGCCTACATGCTTTCCTTGTCACATAAGACGGCTGTCAGAACCACTACGAGGTCAAAGCCGTCATGGTTTCTGACCTTAACCTCAAAACTGCAAAAGCAGCCCCGACACTTTTTCACTTGCTGATTTAGTTGGCAGTTTCAAAATGAAGCATGATTTCGTTTTCTATGCCCGCCCCACTGCCTGTGATTCAGGGTCTTATCTTGTCATTTCTCATTGAAAGGCTGCCTTAAGATGGCTTAGTGCCTGCACAGACGGAAAACACAACACCGCACTCACAGAGCCTCCACCGGCTTAGAGACGGCCGGCCAAGAAACAACAGGTAAAGGACGAGCACAATGCAGGGGATTTCGCTTGTCCTAACAGACTCGACGCGCTGGAGTTAATCAGCGTCACATGACTTCTGCATGGGTCACACAGTCCTACAGCAGCATGCTTGAAGCCCACCCAAAATGGTGGCAAAACACATTCTTAGTGAGAAAAACCATGAGATTTCCAACATTCCACCATAACGTTATTTTTTATGTATTTCTAGGTGTCACGCAGTGAGCATCATGTTTGATTTCAGATCTTTAACGACCATCTCTGATAGTTAATGTGGAGGTTCAACCAATAGTTATCATTTCAACACTAACTGTCCCTCATTCACTGTCTAATAACTCTCAGTGGAGGCTTTTCAGACTTAAAAATGTGCCAAAATCTAGACTAACAAAACATAGTCTGGCTTTGTGAAGCTTAAAAAAATGTCTATAAACAATGGTGGCCAACATTAGGAACATGCGCGCACACACATGCACATGCCACACAGAAATACTGACTGAATATATGAGTTAATGCATGCAGCCGTGAGCAGGCCCACTTTTTGGTGCAGGTTACTAAACAAAAGTCTTCTTTGCAAAAATCTTTCATCTACCATCGCAAACATCCACAAACAAGAAAGTCACCTTAAAGAAAGGCGAGCTGAAGTACAGCAACCAAAAAGGCTGATTTCCATGTTAATGTACAGTAGAACTGCTTTCCAAAGCTGGTGAAATAAACATGCTTCTTCATAACAGCTTGTTCTAATGCTACTTCTATCCCATATGTCACCTTTTGATTGTGATGAGAGGTAGTGCTATCAGCATAGGGCTGGGTGATATGATGGTGTGTACTGTGCAGCAGTAGAAATGTGTCCACTGGTACAGATTGGGCAGTACCACTCCCACCGCAGGACATATGTCTTAGTGTCTCTGCTATATATTCAATTTGGGGCAGGCTATGCAGTAAATCAGGACTGGATTCTCACATGATCTCATGAATCCAGCTGCCTTACAAGGTAACATGATTTGGGCGGCAGGACTCATCATGTTCTCATGTGATGTGGGAGCAACAGTTGGAGCATCCCAACCAAGCTCAGATAAGGTGAGACTTGTTATTACAAAATCCAGAATGGTTGTTTTAAACCATTTCTTTTGCAAAACAATTACTGTACTGTGATACATATAATGTTACTGAGATATAAAATAGCATGTACTACTTTGGCCACACTGTCCACCTCTATCTCGTGTAATTCCTGCTTTTTTTGTGTCAAAATGTGTTTGACTCACAGGAAGAGAAACTGCACTCACATCTGCTGTGTTTCGGGGGAAATGCAATCTGTAAAAGTTAATAAAAGGGGCCTGGCATGTCCCAGCGATGAAAAAAGAGGCCTATTGAATTGTTGAATTGTAAAGGCTTTTGGCTGAGCTGTAGTTTGATAGTGGAAAGCACACACAGACTTTACCAGTAAGCCCTGGCAGTGGTTTTCCATAGTCACACCCTGACTATGGAGAATGACAGAGAGCTACTGAGTGAGTCAGTCAGAGAGGCAGGGAGGACTGATGAGTGGCCATTTTGGCCTCCATACGTAAGAGAGACAGGTGCTATTGGAGCATTTGGGCTGACAGCAGCAAGTCCTTAGTCCTCGCCCTATACTAAACTCTCTCTCACACACACACACGCAGGGGGAGAGGTGGAGGGAAAGACGGAGGGGGAGTGAGTCAGCCAGAGACACAAGAGCGAGAATGGCCTAGATCCACCGCCTCAGCATTAGCGCGGTCTCAAAAAGTCATTTATGGAGGGAGAGCAGAGAGCAGATGCAAAGACAAAGCGGTTTGATGATGGTTTGACGGATGTGGATGTGGAGCGTTCAGGCAGCTAGCACATTTAACGTGAGTGCTAAAATGTACTGATGGGTGCAAAACCTGGTTTTCAAAATATACAACTTAAACAGGAAGCTGTAGGATACACGATGCAGGGAAGTGTATCCTCTGGCACCACTGATCATTCTGCACAAATCACATGGTGTGAATGAGCTAAACATGCACAAACAAACACAGGTGTGGTCATCAGGCATCTGCACTGCTTACTGACACTTTGGCATCCACTGGCAGGAAAAGCAACCTCTGCCTCCCCTTTTCTCTCTCGCACACACACACACACGCACAGAAGATCCAAGTTACATAAGAGTGTATGAGCAGCAGCTTTGAGTAATGTGGAGTGAAAACTGGCATTAAAAGGATTAGCGGGCAAAGAACACACAGCGCTCTGAGTCCAGACAACAGAGGACAGGAATGATGCTCACGGCAGCAAACAGTGACGAGCAGAGAAGACTCACTGCGGGGCTGCAGGGAGAATGTGGTGAGACACATCTCCTTATGGAAATGTCAACACAGAATCAATAATGGATGGATTTCCAAAGTCACATAAAGCACTGGGGTGTTATTGTGATAGCAGCATTGAAATCATAACAAGATACCACGTGCCAGTCGTGCTTCGGGCTTTTCAGAAACACCTTTATGGAGTCAGCCGGGGTTTGAAGTTTGAAGTGCACCGTAGAAGATGCCCTCACTCTAAAGGTCTTAAATGGAAAATGTCTCATCTTTATGAGGGCCGATTTCAGTTTGTCTCCCTGTGAATGGAGCTAATCTTTTTTCTAGTCTGTATTATTATCTTTTGGAGGCTGATGGAGGATTCAAGATTACTCACGCTGATGTCTAGGTCATGAAGTTTTGCATCACACACACCTGCTACACAGCCTCCAAAGCGTCTAGCTAACAGAAGGATATAAGTTCGTGTTTGCTGGTGGGAGGCTGCTTTTCTCGTACTACGACACAGATCCATAAGACCATGTGAGTCAACTCTCTCTCTCCTGCTCTGGTCTACATCACGAGAAACCTCCAACACAACCGCAGCTCTCTCAGCCAAATCAGTACAAGCAGTGGGCGGAGGCACTGGTAATGCATACTTCTGTGTTTGATTGACAGCAGGAGAGTTTCTATTTGTGAGCTGATGAGGTCAATACACACCGAATCAGTCACCCACATGGTGTCTATTTGGGATCAGTCCATTTAAGCTTGTGCACCTATCCCTGCCTCTGAAGTGTTAGCATGCTCACTTTTCAATGCTCTCTTCCATTAACTGCTGGATTGTTAAGAGGACGGGCGGGCTGACATGTATGTCGCAGATGCTACAAAAACAATCGGTCTGTGCGATGAATGGAAAGAAAACGGGTGTGTGTGAAGGTTATATTCTATCGCGCACTTGAAAATCATGTCAGTGGCTGCATCCATACATCCAATTTTTATTAAGAGATGTCTGCTCACAGATCCTCGCTGACGCATGACGTGAAATCTTTTGAATTCTAGCTTTTAGTTGTTACACATTGCTCCCATATTTGTGTAAAACACGAGACAGCACGTCACAGATTTATACTATATGACCAATATGAATCCAACTGATTTGTATGTGTGATAATATAAATCTACTGAGATCTGTACTGCTCATTTGCAGCATAATATGTATGTTTTGTACAGAAACAGGGGTCATGTCCCTCCAGTGTACCACCATGGGCGAATAAAGGAAATGCTGAAAGCATCTGTAACCTCTGTGGCACCACTGCTATGTGCAAAAGAATTTAAGGTGCAGCCCTGTAAAAGGTTGAAAAGTGTAGTTTCATCATTATTCAGCTGCTGTAGAAAAGTCTGGATGTAAATGGAAGATAAAGCTATTAATATGTGAAACAAACTGCTGAAGATATTCAGGTATATTGCTATAAAGTGGCTCAAAGTGAAAGTTCCCTGTATTCTTCCTAATCTTCCCTTGAATTGCTTCCAATATTTTTGACCTCTATTAGTTATTCACCTCTAAAAATCCCCCCGCCTCCTCCGTTGATTTGCTCTGCTCCATCCTAATCTGGCCTGGGTCCCTGAAGGGTCTGGGTGTGGCAGGATTGATCGGTCATTGACCAGCCAGAAAAGAGATGGAGGAGGCTACCGCCCATCTTAGTTTGCCAAAGCAAACCTGTTTCATTTCTTACTTTTGGAAACCAGGCCGACAGAATCCATATTTAGCTTTTTAATGCTAACAGTCATTCCGAAATGTGTGTCCTCACGTAATATTTCATCAATAAAAACAATCAAGTGATTACTGGAAAAGAATCATGATCCTGGTCTTTATTGCCTTTTAAATCAGCAGGTCAGGGAGAGTTCATCAGATCAATAACTTTGAACAATGAGGCTACAAGCCCTGACCCACTTCCCCGCCTTCTTATTTGTCTGTGTGCGTGTGCCGCCAAGATTACAAGTGAAGGGAAGAGGACGGAGCGGTGAGTGGATTTACTAATGATGACTCCACCGTCAGGGTCTAAACCTCTGACGACAGCAGGGCTATCAAAAGCTCGGCTTAGCTACCAACAGACACGCTGTTGTTTCCTGGACGGCTTTATAGTCGGACAGGCCACCGCGTACCGTCTCATCCTCATCGTGCCGCTCTCACTGTCTGAGGTGATCCTTCTCTGCTCTTACACTCAGGGTACTTGAATTTTCTGTGTGTCACTACATGTAAATACAGAGGCCAGGATAAGGGTTTCTGAGCTGAGCTAACAGTGACTACAAATGGAAAGAAATAAACTGTTTGTCCATATTTACCAAACAGTAATGAAATATAGCATGAACTGCCAAAGTCTGACACAACTTGTCCATCAACACGTGTCATGACTGCATGCAGAACGAGCCCCGGCAGGCCACACCACCATCTTCTGGTGACAACGGTGATTATCAAATGTTGTTTCTGGTGCTTTCTGTAACTTCTCTCAAGTGAAAGGAGCGACTGCTTGGAGGTTTATGTTCTCTGCCACAGTGGACTTAAACTTGATAAAAAGTGGATGTTCGTATTAAAGTGGGACCTCCTTAATGAGGATGCAACCTCATGCGCTTCCTTTACTCATATCTGAATTAGCAGCTAACCAGGCTAAATTCTGCACATTGTAGACATTAAGGAAAACGAGGCCTTGGTTCAGTCTTCAACCTGGGTCTGGGTCTTATAACCTGGATTCTACCACACTTGTTGATTTAAAACTTGGATCTCAGTGAGTCAAAACAAAAAGAATAACAGAAGTCTTACCTGTTCCAGCGAAGGCCACAGCGAAACATGAAAGAAAGAAAAAAGAAATACAGATTAATAGAGTGTAGCAGGAGGGTGAGGAGGTGCAGACAAGTTTGTTTCTTTGCACTGTGAACAAAAACAGATAACCTTAAGGGTTAGTTACAATTCGTCCTGACATGGTATTACTTATAATAATATCAATTATTATTATAATTAACTAATAATATTTAGCTTTTTAAAGACTTAAAAAGGTTTGTTGACACTGCAGTGGCCACATTATGTCAGCTCCCCTAAATGAGAAACATCCTATCTGCACTTCACCGTTTCTTTTTGTAACAGTTGAAACCGACCCAAGATGTTGTCTACATGTTACACTCAAACAATGGCGTACACATAAAACAAAACTGCTGACTCAATCACAGACCACCACCGTGAGGCAACATGCTCCATTATTACACTCCATCCATATTAAAAATTCAGGAGGCAAACACTCACATGGCCTCATCTGATAGCTTTGAGAATCTATATATTCACACAGTGCAGAACTGTCAGGCTACAAATGCACATCACACAGTTGTTAGAGGTTGTACTGTGACTTCAGAGATGTACGCTGGTATATACTGCCACCTGGTGGCAAATACTGGAGCAGCAAGAGCCAATGCAAGCCTTACTACAAACTAAACTTTGACAGAATAGACCTCCTGTTGTGGGGTCAAACAACTGTTAAGTGCTCCATTTCTGCCTGAATGCCACCAATTAATCCCAAACTTCATACCCCATGTCTTTGTTGTGCCTTGCTGATCAGAGAAATATCTGATGTGTCACAAAAATTCAGACTCAACAAACCAACTGAGTCGCTCACTGCTGTTCTGTGAGCACAAAGCCTCATTAAGCCTGCAAGTTTTCATCTGTGTCTGGTATGACACAAAAGGAGTTCATACATACACGTTAAAAAAAAGCATTAAAACCAGCTGCAATTAACAAGAAAAACAAGCTATGAAGGAATGAGTACTTTAACACATATTTGCAACTAACAGCCAATCATTCAAATAAGTCTGCGGTTGTTGGGCTGACAGTGGCTGGATGGAAAATATTGAGATATAACCCAATCCCAGAGGGTACAGTTTGTATGCAATGCATAGGTCCTAACCCTAACTCCACTGCATGTGTCATCATCAGCTCATAAAGCTCATTATCTGTCTTCAAACATGTGCACATGACTTATTCTAAAGGAACAGTTACTTAAAAGGTGATGTTCAGGTTTGACATTTCACCGCTAATTGTCCTGTCTGCACGTTGGTGATGATCTGGACCTGTGGGTTAAGCCACCCACTGACCAACTATCCCCCCTCCCAGCTCGCTTTGAGATTTGTTTTGCTGAACCTTGCTGTATTTTTCTTATTGATCTGCTTCCTGTGAATGGATTGACACACTGCTTACGGCTTCCTTTCATCCTGAAATCTTTACCGCAGCGGTTTCATAACAATTGGCGCTGTCATTCTGGCAATGAAATGCGACTTTAACAACTCTTATGACTGCTTTGTGACCGCAATAACTCTCACATGACTGCTTCTCGAGTCTCAGATGTTAAAGCACATGAAAGCGCCAGCAAATGAATGCATAAACCTTTTCAAGCCGATTCACTTCCGACTGCAGCACTGCAATTAAAATGTCATTTTAATGAATACAGTGATGGACTGCATATAATCATGCCAGCCTCAAAAAATGAAAAGTTGAATTTCATTGCTTTGTAAAAAGAATAAAAAAAAACAATGGCTACATTAAAGATGCACAAACCCCATTAAAACACCACAAACATTATAATAGAATTGGGAAATTGTACCAATAGGATTCAAAGTTAATTGGCCATGAAACTCAGCAAGAAGAATCATTTCAAGTCCAAACAAGTGAAAAAGGAAATCTATTTTCTTACTGTTTTAATAAACTTACAATAATTAGTTTGGCTGGCTCACCCCGTTCGCATTGTGCTGCTAATGGACCACTACTGTTTGGTCAGAAAATGGTCATTCTGCATGTGCGAACACAGGGTTCGATTCTGTTTCCAGTGTGTTAATTTCTGGCTCTGCTGCTTCACTTCCCCACCCCTCCCAGCTTCAAGACTAGCACGCCTGAAAGGGAGTATTCACAGCAGCGGTTCAGCACTCTCCCACGCTCATTTGACCAGTCAATGTTAAGACATACAGGGCCTGACAATTACGGTGCTTTCAAACCTAAAAACAGCATTCAGAACAACACATTCACACATACATATGATGAGCCTGGTGTGTGTGTGTCTAGTTCACAGCTTGCCAACCAGCAGGGGGTGGTGCAGCACTGTTTACAGAGCTGAAAACGATGTGCAGGCGGACTACAGCTGGCATTAATGCTACAGTGAGTGTGCAAATAGAGACCAGTGCATTAGGGATATCATGCTAAGAGCAAATTAAAAGCACGTTTTGATTAACTTTTGGCTTTCTGGTCAAAAGGCTGTCTGCTTTAAGATACTATAAAATTCAAAAGCTAACCATTGACTGCAGATCTGTTGACTAATTTGCACATTCCACTGCAACTTCTGAAGTAATAAAGAGTAGTACATGTGAAATACTACAACAATCTTTTTTTTTTGGGGTGGGGGCAAGTCTATTTGGGTGGGCTATAAATTAAAAATGTGGGAAACAATGAGTACAGAACACGGACATTAAAGTTGCGGACACATGCATGATGAAGAGTGTCTCTGTGCTTTATTCATGCTAATAGGGGAAGCAGCTGGCTAGACTATTGAGGGAAAAAAGATTTAAACAAAAAAAAAAAAAACTTCACCCCCTCCCTCCAGCAGCCTTCCTCATTCAGCCACAGAGCATAGAGAAGAGGATTAGCTCACACAAAGCAAGAATGAATATCAAACCCTATGGGAAAAGACACTGGCTGGATGGAGCTCTCGCGTCATCACAGCTGAGCAGAAAGGCTGATCAGACTCCGCCGAGCCGAGCAAACCACACACATGAACAGTGACACTTCAGGATGATCGTCTTCATAGACTGGTAATATTTGAGCAGGGACTCTCAATTGTTAAGAGCGTTTCTGAACAGAGCCAAGCTGCCATTTCCTCCTGATTACAGCCTTTCTACTAAGCTAGGCTAACTCTGTCCAAAGTTAAGTACAGGCATGAGGCTCTTCTCATCTCACTCTCTAAAACAATTAAAACTTCTTATTTAAAAGCATCATCTTCCCCAAAACACCACACTACTCCTTTAAATGATTATTTGCTGTGGTGTTGGTGCTGGTGTTCATCTTTCTGAACTTCTTTGCATTAGAGTTCCCAGACCAGAGGGGTCAATTAGCACCTGGACAAAAGACTTTGAAGTGTGTTGATTCTAGAGCCAAAACATAAGTTGACTAATTTGAATCTATTCTGATTATCATTTACCTGTTGAAATAATCTTTAATGATAAACAAAAACTACAAAGAATTGGTCCTTTATGGCATTTCAAACATGGACATTTGCTGGTTTTCTTAGCTTTATATGTAGTAAATGGAACAGCATCAGATCAAATCCCCTTGACGGTTTGACCAAACAATTAATTTAATACATAAACATCAGACTAATCAATGAAAAAAAAAAAAGTTTTTTGTCGTCTTAGCTGAGTCTTCACTCTTCCTCATGTAGTCACAACATCTCTGGCATAATAATAATAATCAATTCAAGTCAGAAATCCAGTGAATAATGTTTAAGGCATATTCAAGGACCTGTGGACAAACTGTCCTGGCAGCACAGAGGACACTCGCCTCATGATGGATGCAGTAAAGCTGTTTGACAAGTCAATCAGGGTCAGGTGTGCAAAATGGATGTGGGGACAGCAGACCTATCTCTGCTTCATGTGTCATTATAAAAAGGAAGATTGATCATTTTGTGGTTCATATGAATAGTTTTGTGCTCAGCCTGAAAAAAGCAATTTAGCAAGACTATTCAGCCCATCAGCACTGAGAGGCACCTGCTTGAATTAAGGTAGTATGGCATTATCTTTTCATCAGTTACTTTGCCTATATCCTCGAGCAACCATGGCGGCTTTTATTCCCATCAGGCTGAAAAGAAAAGGTATATATAATGATAATGAACCAAACTGCGAGAGAAACAGAACAAACAGTGTGGACGACAAGGAGGAGAAAAAAGCCAATAGCAAAGTCATCCACTGCATTCAGTGTGTGTGTGTGTGTGTGCGCGTGTGCGTGTGTGTGTGTGTGTGTGTGTGTGTGTGTGTGATTCCTGGAGCTGACTGGACAGTGTTCTGGCCACAGGAATGCCGGCCATGATTCAGCACATTGCCTGCATGTTTAGGGGAATGACAGTGGCAGCCCACTAAAGCCTAAAAATAAAAATGCGTGGCTGAACATGAACCCTCCATCGGCACCACTTCATGGTATCATACATCACACATATGTTGCACAAACATTACGCCACATCGGCTGTAGACGACAGGAGGTCTCAACTACCACAAAATAATGAATTCTCCCTTATCTTTCTTCATCCTTTTGCTCTAAAAGATGGCTTCTCCGACGTACGATGAGAACTGTTCTTACAGCGGACATTACAGCAGCCCCTGACTTACACCTGTTTTGACTACTCGAGCCTCATGGTAACATGCAAGCACTGATTTGTGAAGGGTCTTGGGTCATTCCTGTTTCAATCCTTGTACAAGGGTTGAAAAAATATGTCTATGTTGCCATAGAAAATAAGCAGGAGGGCACCAGGAAAGTACTGTATATACAGGACGCGTAAAATGCCTGAAGAAAGCACTTCACTCAGTGTCTATCCACTGTAATTAAAAGCAGCAAAATACTTTCTATAGATCCCAAATGCAATATTGGCTCACCGTCAAACCTTGACAACACAATGTTCGCACTTAACACAGGACCAAATGAGGGAAATTTCAACATCTATGCTCTGAACAAATAAGGGAGTGAATCAGCACGACGGTCCATCGTCACACAAACACTTATTCACACAAGAAACGAAGAGAGAGGCAAACATTGACACTGAACCCAAAAGAACAGCCTAATCTGAGGGTGATGAAACGAATGAGTCGACTAGTCATACATAAGACTCATAGCACCAAAGCAGCCATTAAAATTAATCATGTCAGGTTGACCGAAGAGATTCTGTAGTGCCTCAAGTCTATTTATTTTGATGCACTACAGACCCCCTCAATGGAACGACAATAAATAAACAAATGACTGCGGACTGTATTGTACAGACACAGAAATAAAAAGGAGTGGTTTTTCAATAAGGTTACACTGTTTTTGTCTGTGTGTGTGTGTGTGTGTGAGTGTGTGAGTGTGTGAGAGAGAGACTTAGCCTACTTCCAGGATCACATTTAAGACTAAAGACCAGTTACTTAAGCCAGCTTGTCCAATTGGGGACAATAGCTATGTCCCCACTTAGGATATAGCTGATTTTTGGGTCAGCTGTTTGGGGTTAGGTCATGGCTAAGGTTAGGGACGTTAAGTCATGAATCTAAGCACATGCAATGTCCCCAAAAGCGACCTAGGTCGACATGCGTGTGTGTTCAGGGGTGGGAGGCCAATTTTCTCATAGATGAAAGGCAGGCTAAAAACACAATCCATTATCATCCATTACAAGCCATTAGTTTTCCCACCGCTCTCTTAAGTGAAACAATCCTGTTTATTGATGGAAAAATAAACCATCAGAAAGAAGCGGGCAGAGAGCAGCGAAATCAATGACGCAGCTGCACAAACAGCAAGGAGTGATCTACAGAGAGAAACGCATGCACACATGTGCAGTTTGCATTCACCTCTGCCTCATTAGCATACAGTAAACTGCGCACAGTCTCCTTGTTTAGTTTCATTCTGCCATTCATGCTTTTGTCGCTTGGCTTGGAGTAGTAAATATTCAGTAGTGAGACCTCCCTCCCTCTCCTCGCTCTCACACAGTGTGCTGCTGCTCTGCTGTGTTCTGGTGTTCTCTGGCTTGGTCTGTGTGGTGGGAATGGGGGAGGTGTCAGCAGCATAACAAACAACAAATGCTGTTTACTTTTAGTGATGTGGGGCTATGGACAAACAAGGGCTCCATATAAAAAGGCAACAGCTCAACGCTGTTACAATATTGGTGCATTTGCGACCAAAAGCGACCCTGCGATCCAGTGCGAGCGTTTGTCATGACATCAGTAAACGACTGTCGCTGCTTAAAAAAAGCACAACACCTGTCCGTTCCTGAAACCTGTGCGCATACGGACTCAGTGGCTCATTTCCTGCTCAATTTCGCACCATGATTGAGGAAATATGACTGAAAGAACAACATCACAACATTTGCACTGAGAGTACTGTACAACACTGCAGTGTCCTTTTATTCTGACCACTACTGAAGTCATCAATAATCAGTACAAGGAACACATCCTTCATGTATTCATATTAATTGAAATATTAGCGAAAGTACATGAATATCTAAATCACAGAAGCTGCACTTTTTTGATAAACGGGTCACAACATACCATAAGAAACGAGGCACTGTGGTGTGACAGTGATGTCTTGGCCTCGAAGTCGTGCTCTCCAGACATAAGGGAACATGCTTGTTTGGTACAGAAATCAGCAAAAATCACAACATGATCATTTTTAATATTTTATTCAGTGAAAATGAAATGCAAAAATTACCACTCCCACTAAAATTGTGTAAATTGTCAAAATAACGGCAATATGATTGCTTTTGCATAACCCTCAGCCATAAAATTAACTGAAGAAAATCATAGATTCTGAGACGCCATGACACCTAGATGTGACCAATAGGGCTGTACCGAACAGTTTGAAGGTTGACATTCGAATTCTGAAAATCGATATTTGAGGGTGTGTGGTGGGGCTTTGAAGAGTGCTGTGAGGGGAGGATCAAGAGGAGCGGCGGGACAGATGCCAGCAGACAGCTGCTCTGGAGGAGACAGCCAGGGCCCCTGCTCCGATCCAGGCTAAATGTTTGGGATTAAAAAGTGGACTCATATGAGCTTCCAGGAGGTCTGCAGCAATTCACGATAACAAAGTAACATTTAATCAATCAATTAATGTCACATCTCTTGTCATTGGGATCAGCACGTAACATCAATGTGTGAACTCTGCAGCAAGAACGCACAACAGTCCAACAGTTACGTGGCCATGACTGTGACGTCAACGATCGGGGAATCAGCCATATTAAAACCACGTTCATCTGGGGGCCAGGACCGGTGTGAGTGATCTCCAGCTACACTCTACATTCAACGTTACTCACAATTTATTGATCAACAAAAATTTCTTTCCACTGGTGAGTAACATTAGATGCATACATTTTCTTAATTTATAAATATACTGTGGGCTTCTCAAAGTCCGGCCCTCAGTCCAGGGGATGTTGGGAAGCTTTGTTCTACGGTCTAACCTTCCTGAAGTCAACATATAAAACCATCTACAGAGCACAATGACGAAGGACACAGTGTTTCAGAGCTGAAACAGTGATGCAGTCTGCTCAGTCTGGTTCCATCTGGTCCAGTCTGCCGTGTCCTCAGCGGTCTCAACGAGCTTCAGCAGACCCGACTAAGTTGGGTTAGGTCAGGTTGGGTCACTTCCTCTGTGTGTTGTGAATTTTGGGGATCTCGTTGATCTCCACACAATGAGCAACAGGCCCAGCACACACTGGGTCCCTGCACTGCCAGGGGGAAGATTACATTCAAAACAGACAGCAGCAGAGATAGCCATCATGCTGCCAGCCAGCCTACATTCCCCTGAGCCTTCACACATTCAAACACGCACACACACTTAGGCTGTGGTCAGACCAACAATAGCTCTGCCTTTAAAAAAAAATGCAGCATCCTCATTCATTTCAATGAGACCATTGCGTTTGCACCACAGGGGCTTCGACTAAAAAATGCAAGCTAGTTTGGCACCGGGTTGGCTGGTCAAATACATGAAAGTGTACATTCAGGGTAGCTGAAGGAACAGGCCCCCATCGACACAACCCCATGTGTTTTTTTTTTTCCAACCTGACCCTTAAAACAAAGCCATGACCCTCAGGTGTGCTTGAAAGTGGAGGCCGGCCAAAATGTCCTCACTCTTTATTACTAAAACTCAGTTTGGTTCTCACAAAGATAGATGTACAAGTCCACAGAAACACACACGCACATACAGTTTAACTGCACAAAACCACATCCTGACATACTGGACATAGGAGGCATACATTGTGGAAACCTGCATCCCATTAGAATACCTGCTCTCACACAAGTTACATTTTCCTAATGCTGTTTAACATTTGACACCTCTCTCTAATCACTGACTTACCATGAATGGCCTATAAACCGCCGGCAGTCTGCCCACACACACGTACAGACCACCCACCCATCTTGAACATATTCCATTAATGACTTGTCAGTGCAGACAGAGCAAATGCACCATTGCCACCCCCCTCAATCTGATACTCTAAAGAGACCGTGACATTTTACAGCCATGTCTTATATGCTGATTAATGAGGGCACGGTCAACCCACACATTAAAACCTGAAAATATGTTGACAGGAGTCACACAGCAGATCACAGGAACTGTACAACCACTGATAGGGCACACAGACGCCTAGCCGGAGCACGCCTGTAAATACATTCCTGCGACACAGAACAAATCAGCTTTTATGAGAGGAACTGGCTTCTCTGCAATTAGTGCACAAAGGAAAAAGGTCCCAGGTCTTAGAGGTGCTTCCATTAAAGTGGCTTTTAAAGGTGCAGTCAGTTATACTTCACTGCCTCTTTGGACAAAATGACTATTTTCTGCAGAAAAATGAAAGTAATCAATACTAGTTATTCAAATGTTACCACAATGAGATTTAGGGTAATAGCTCAAAAATATTAGAGAACAGATTTTAGTGCAATCACATTGTGATGATGTGAACATGTAGTGTTATCACGAAACTCTGTTGTCCAAAATAATGCAAACAGAAGTGAGTGACAGAGACATTAAGCTTTCTGAACTGACAGAGAGCACGGCATCATGTTTTGGCTAGGAACAGTTCAATGTCCCAGGATCCCTGAACTACCCACCATGCAGTAAATACTTGGTAAAGTTTCTGTTGAGCAGACATGAAAATTGGTTTAATATGTTCAAGTTGTAGAAGACTGCAAAACAGACTCAAGAACTTCCACTGAGATTAATCAACTCATCTCTCACAACTTTAATAAAGCTCAAAGACGGCAAGCTTCACAATATGAAATATATGTGGCCATGAACTTAATCCAAATATCAAAAGCAAAGTTGAAAAAGCAAAGCAAAAACTATTCATTCATGTCTTTTTAATGTGCAACTGACTTCTGAATTAATGCTGTGATAAATGTTGTTAACAATAACGAACAAAGCACATACACTGTCATGAGAGAGAAACTTACTTTGGGATGTTTAAATAAAAAACCAAATACTCTAAAACAGACACAACTCAGGTTTCCCAGCTTTGCAAACTGTTATGCAGGTAATGATGTAAGAGTACCTCAACAGTGAAGCACAGTTAGTGAAAAGCAGGTGGTTGCTTTTTTGATTTAATTTAAGTGACTTGATTTTATATGTGCATTAAAAAAGTTTGTGTATTCCCTGTCAAAAAGTCTGTTACTGTGAATAGTTAAGCAAGTAGGAGGCCAACCGATCTCCAAATGGAACAAAGTTAAAGATTAAACATTCTTTTAATTTCAATGTTATTTTGATCATAAAATTTTAGTGTGAATTTTAGAGTGGAAAAAAAGGAGCAAATTGCAAAAGTTTGGGCACTCCAATAGATTTGAGCTCTCATAACTTTTACCAAGGTCTTAGCCATTAATTAGCCTTTTTTTTTAAGGCTATGGCTTGTTCACAGTCATTGTTAAGAAAGGCCAAGTGACACGACTTTCAAAGCTTTATACATACTCTGACTCCTCAAACCTCGTCTCAACAATCAGCAGCCATGGGCTCCTCTGAGCAGCAGCTGGCAAATTAAAGCAACTGATGCCCACAAAGGAAAAGGCTATAAGAAGATGGAAGGTAGTTGCCTCCTAAGCTATTAAGAAATGGATGTTTACAGGCACGGTGGAGGTCAAGTTGAGGTTTGAAAAACCAAGAAAACTTGCTGCACATGAGATTGCTAGAAAGGCAAATCAGCGCCCAATTTTCCTGCAAAAGACCTTCATGAAGAGTTGGCAGGCTGTGAGAGGGTAGTGCACTGTCCTATTGTGCAGCGACACCTGCGCAAATATGACTTCATGGAAGAGTCATGAGAAGAAAATCTTTCCTGCATCCTCACCACAAAAAACACAGAAATTTTTATCAAGAGTACCCAAACTTTTGCATGCCATTATATAAGCGCGTCGAACAGTTTTCTTATTCAAATGTCTGCTTCAATTACTCACCGTGTGGTTTATCTGCACTCAAATTTAGGCTTAGAATAGAAAATACAGACAACAAACTGAATTAAGTATCAGCAGATGGTCAAATATCAAAGGACTTGAATCTGGGGGGAAAAAAAGCTTAACTGGCACATGCTTAGTTTGGTCTTTGCAAGTGTGCAAGAGCTAGTGTTTGTTTATATCCACTGATGAGGCTGTGCTGTCATCTCTGGGTTTGCACCACATTTCTTTTGTCAATGGAGGTTCATTTCTTAAGAATGAGGGAGAAACAGGCCAATTTCAGCCTTCATTAGGGGGAAACACTGACTTCAGCAGGCGCTGTCACTTGTGTGACAGCAGGTAAACTAGAGAAAAATGAGCCGTGAGGTTAATTCACCCAGACAATCTTCTCATTTGTACCAAGGGCTTTGGTTTCACCCAAATGCTACTTATCATCAAAGACAATAATCCACCTGATCCCCATAGATTTCACATTCCTCAGAGTTAAACGTCATGTGATAACAGTAGCCATCCTTCAGTATCCATTTAACTGGCCCATAAAAGACAGACTGAAACAACACATCATTACATCCATGTTACCCTTTACATCCTTGATAATGAAAACCAGTCCTGTAATCAACTCATCTTGGTTTCTCCTCCCTACCTGTTTATCATTCAAACTCTGGTATGCAAAGCATCCTAAAAGCTCAGGCAATGACACTTTCACAAGTCAGAAAAGGGAGCTTATGATTGAAAGAGTGACTTGAAAATCAGTTCTTAAAACTAGTTCAATGCAAACTCACTAGCAATCTGTAGTGACTGGAGAGGAGTGACAGAGAGAGATAGAGCAAAAGGAGGTAGAGAGAGAGAGAGAGACAGAGAGAGAGAGACAGAGAGAGAGAGAGAGACAGAGAGAGACACACACGGAGAGACTGAAAAATCAATAAGCTTTTAGTGAAAGAAAAGGACTATGGCACTATACTTTTCATGTCAACAAGTAAACCAGCATCTCTTCCTCATGAGTTCACTGAAAGGTAGAGAGAGTATTTTTAAGGCTCGCTTAGGTGAGATGGACTGGAAAACAAAATCAAACATTATCTGTAATGCTTTGTTTCCTCTGTAGAATTGGCCAATTTAGTTTATTTCTGTCACATTTACAGCAACCTGCCTTCTTCTATCTCTAAATAATTATACAACCTCTGTCTGCTTTCCTGCTTTTAAACAACAAATATGCTGAGAGACTGTGTACAGTGAACTGTGCACCCAGCAGAAATTGTGCCCTGTAAGGCAGACAGTCGGAATTCGAGCAAGGAGGCAGGCTTTGTAAAATGTCGAATCACTGCAGCCACTTGATAGAGACAAGAGACATCACATCCAGCTGAGCCATGCACTGTGTCCCACTGGCAGAGGACAGGCAGACTGTGGCAGCCTGGCCACTGTCTGCTGGCTATCTAGGAAAACAATAACACTTTTCTTCCCTCACAGCTGCCACAGCAACCGGAGAAATCATCCAGCTTCAAACAGACTGAGTCTCTGTAATCTACTTTGACTCCAGACAAGTGCTAAAATGTTTGTCACTTGTGCCTGTGTTAAAACACGTCAGAATAATCATTGATATAAAGAAAAAAGTGAAGAAAGTAAGGAAATAGAATCTCTTACCCATCCTCCTCTCCATCAACAGTCTTGAGACCAGCTGATGCAGTTAAGGCACTGGCGGTAGTGGTGTTGCCCTCAGCTTCTTGACCCTGGCCAGTGCTGGATCCAGATCCAGCCTCCCCTCCGGACAGCTTGGGCAGCCCCAACAAAGCCGACTGGTGCTGGAGGAGCAGCCGTTGGGCATCCTGCAGCTGAGTGGTGGTGAAGCTGGGCAGACTAGCATAGAGGGCACTGGCCTGGGCAGCATGAGCCAGGGCCTGGGCACTGCTGTGGTCCTGGGACAAGCAAGATGGTTGGCTCTGAGGAACACCCTGTGGGTGCATCCTACCACTATTTCCAGTGTTGTGGGCTTGGGGCTGGGTTTGGGGATCACTCTGGGGGTTGGGAGGAGGCACACCTGGTGCAGACACTTGGCTCTGGTGGACTGTTGTGGGCAGCTGGGTGCCGAGGCCCGAATTTTGGATTTGTGTTGAGAGTGACTGTGGCTTCTGCTGCTGGCAATCCAGATGGCCGGGGTGGCTCTGAGGCTGCTGGCCAAGACCTGGTACTCCAACATGAGAGGACATACTGGAGGTGGCGGCCTGAAGGGAGGAGGGCTGCTGGGACTGTGTGTGAAGGAGTGCCTGTGACTGCTGCAGGGCTCCCATCATCTGACTCGCTCCATTAGCTGACCCAGATTGTGCTGATCCAGCTTGGTTGGAGAGAGATTGAGAAGCAGCACCCTGGGGGATACCTTGGTGTGGCTGGGTGTACTCAGGTGGCCTCACCTGCACTGGGGTTGCCTGGGGGGTGGCAGATGGCTGCTGTGGCAAGGTGGCATAGCCCATCTTCTGTTGCTGAACACCCACTATGCCCTGTGTGGAGCCTGGGGATTGATTAGCAACTGCCTGGGCATAGGTGAGCTGCTGCTGGTGTACAGCAGACGTAGGGAGTCCAATGGTGGTCTGGTGGCCTGACATGGGAGCTGAGGGGGCCACAGTAGTCTTCACATGTGAATGGGTAATATCCTGGGGGTGCATGTGAGGTTGGGTTTGAGACATTGCCATGCTTAAGCCACTGGGGAGGATTCCTTGAAAGCCCTGAGGAGGGGAGGCGTAATCCTGGGCATGCTGGGGTCCTGGGGGTCCCCCAGTCTCTCCGCTGCACACACTTTCAGTATAATGGCTCAATGTACTCATAGTGCTACTCACAGAGCTACCACTTGTGCTTTCCCTCTCTGAGGCCCCAGCAAAGCTCTCAGAGACAAACTGACGCATGCTGAGAGACCCAGTATCAGATGCAGAGGAGCTGGGAGCAGAGGCTGGGGTCTCCTTGTCATAGAATTCAGTGCATGTCCATCTGCCCTTCTTAAAAGGCTCAGAGCTAGAGTCCAGCTTCACCACCCTGAAGCGAGAACTGGTGGTCGCCACTGCAGGGGCTGGAGCTGGAGCAGGCTGGGCAGGAGAGGCTGGTACAGGCGCTGCGGGCACAGCTGTGACAGGGGCACTGACAGGCTGCAGCACAGCAGATCCAACCCTTCCCTGGATCCCACTGGAGACTCCCATCCCTCCAGAGGCACTGACAGCAGCAGAAACGGCAGCAGCAGTAGCCGTAGTAGTCATAGTGATGTTGGAGTTGATGTTTTGGTGTTGCTGGATCATGCCGACATTAGTGGTTGTTATAAGGTTACCCCCGGCTGCAACAGCACCACCTCCACCTCCACTCCCCCCACTGCTGCTTATCACATTGAGAGGAAAGCCACCACTGCTACTGCTAGCACTCGTGCTGATCCCCCCTCTCACAGGCACGTTGGCAGAGCTCAACATATTCACATTACTAACACTGCTGGTCTGGGGATTAACTATGCTAACTGTAGTGCCTGTAGCAGAGCTGTGCATTCCAGGGATAGATCCCGGGGCCACAACCCCCAGAGGCTGGGCAACAATACTTGGAGGAGCAGCCTGGGAAACATTCTCTTGAGGGACCCCCACATTAGAAGGCATTTTCTGGGTGACACATGGTAAAGCTCCAGAAGCGAGGGCGGATGGGGTGCTCCCGGGCCCACAGGACAGAGAGTAAACCTGGGCATGGTTAGGATGAGGAGGATGTTGATGGTGCACAGTCCCATTGACCATGGCCCCACCGTGCTGTTGAGCCTGGTTAAGGGCGTGGGGATGTGAAGGCTGGTTGGGGGAGACAGCTCCAGGGGTCTCTGCCTCATGGAAATTATTCAGTGTCTCTTCCGAAGAGCTTCTCTCCGCTCCCACTATGTCATTAGCTCGGGAGAGGGACACGTCCAGGATTTCAGAAGAAGAGAGATCCTCTGTGTGGGACTCATCCAGGTCATCATAGCTTTCAGTGTCCTCTGCGATACTGTTGTTGGTACTCACAGATATTTGTGCTGGAGTCACACTGGTGATCTGGAAACCGCTCTTCTTTTTTATCTGAGCTCCGGCCGACTGTGTGGGCTGGGGCTGGGAATGCAGATTCAGGCTGTGGGGTGGAATATGATGGGAACCCGGGGAGGACGAACCAGCGGGGGGTTGGCACTGAATCAACAGGGAAGGTTGATAATCATCGGCTGGGACGTGGCTGTTATTGACCACCGGGTTTGCCGGTGTTGACAGCGCGGAGCCGCTCCCGCTGCCTGTGCTGCTACCCCTTCTGTGAAAGACAGCCGGGTGCGCCATCTTTCTAACACTGCCAGAGTCTCCTGCAGGGTCCGGATGATGCATTTCGAGAGAATCCGGGGGGTAGTTGGTCTCTGACAGTATGCAATAAGGTTGCAGTTCGTTAACGGCGCCGTCTTGACAAAACTACGTCCAACAGACAACACGATCAAAAATAAATATTTGAAGCAAGTCTCGGCTGTTCTCAAATATCAGGCAAAGTTGTGCCGATATTTACAGCCTCTCACACACCATTCGGTGTTCTCCGGTGACAGACAGAGGGGCTAAAGAGGCTAGTCGCCGCTTGCTGAGTAGCTAGCGGGCTAACGTCAGCTGATGCCAGTAGTAATTCGCCGGCTATCGACCAGTGCTCTCCGTTCGTGCCTTTGTTAAGCACAAGCTAACATTCTGCGGGTTTTCTACCGTGAAGCTGTGCTGTAACGACCCCTCGTACTGAAAGCAGAGTAGCTGCTGAGTAAGTTAGCGTTGTATTAGATGCTAGCCTGACAGAGGAGTAACGTCAGCTAGCTAGCTGCCAGTCTCCATCACCGGCTAGCTAAACACAGACTATAGTGAGTCGTTTTAGCTGCTGAATTTGCTCAAAGGAAATAAAATGAAAACAAGCGACCTTTTCTCCGGTGCACGGCGACGTCAAACCGAATACAATCACTTAATAGCGGTGTGCAAAGATTTAATCCATTCCACTGAATCCTCGTTTTGGTCGTGGTTTTGCTGTATCACTGGTCCTCCTCAGCAGTAGCGTTGTTCAGTCTGTAGCCTCCTGCACCGCTGCTGTGGCTCTGTGCTGTGACGGGACTGGAGGGGAGGGGTGCTCCGGTCCGTAATATGGCGACCGCGCATGGTCTCTGCTGCCAGACATAAAGCAGTCTGGGAGAGGCGGTGACGAACCCAACATCAACATGAGCGGAAAATGCCGGAAAGTGCCGAGGAGAGGGCGCTCCCTCAAACAGCAGTTTTGGGATATCACAGCAATGCTTAGATAGCCACGTTTATATTTGCATAATTCAAGAAACAACTAGATTAAAATAATTAATAGATAGAAAAATAAATAAATAAAGCAATTTAAGCCAAATGAGAGATAAAAATGAAATAAAAACTGCAACTAAAACTAAAGAGATGTCAACTCTTGGCATCTATGATTATACTGTACCTGAAAGGCAGCTAAGTACATTTATTGAAGTACTATACTCATATATTTATTTGACATTTACAAATAAAATAGGCCCATCTGATTTTAAGAGTTGTCTACCTAACAAAGTATACTAATAACCATACCATTCTGTATAATGTGTACTTTTACTTTTGATACTTACGTATATTTTGTAGAGAATACCACTGGGCTTTAGTATATTTTTCTTATTGATTTGATTGGATTGATTTGAAGTAAAGGATTTGTTGTGTATACTCAAAGCTAATCAAGTGATATGTATTTATCGCTGCAGATAATGTAAAGCAGTACAGTAAAGTACCTGATGAAAAGCTATGACAAAAAATATATATATGTTGGTCATGTCATAACGATGAAATCCCAGGCTCCTGAGCATTTGTAGTGGATCGAGCAAACATCAACATCACAACAATGTCTCTGAAACAAAGGTAGACAGAGAGCTGCTAGATCTCTCTGCAGACACAGGTGTTAACTACACTGAAGGATTATTCTACAAACAGGTACTGTTTGGGGCCTCTCTCTCTCTCTCTCTCTCTCTCTCTCTCTCTCTCTTTCTCTCTCTCTCTCATGTGAGAGAGGCTGAGAGAAAACATACACATTTGTTGGTCTGTAATGTTGCCACTGTAGGTCAATGAACTCTGCTGTTAAACTGGTTAACTTTCTCCATTTTCTGTGTTCTGGTCTTTTCTGTTCATCTCTGGATATAAAGATCCTGTTCTACTTCTGACCCTTTTCAATTCACATTTTCTCTTCCTTTGTCTCTCTAAAATCCTCGTAATAATGCCACCATAATCTTACATACATTTCAATTGAAGCACTTTATACAATATATATAAATTAAAGCACATTGTCTTTTACGTGCGGGCATCAGGATGGTTTAACCTATAGATTAAACAGGTAAAAAGATTCAAAGGATGTTAGAAAACTGCATCTAACCACTAAATGAAGCTAAATTAAACTAAACTGAATTGTCTGTCAAGAGCAGGAGTCAGAATCTGGTTCCTCACAGATGAGACATCCCCATGGAAATGTCCAAAACTTTAATCTTCTGGCTTTATTTTTGGCTCCATTGGCAAAATATAAATTTAGCAACTACATTATTAATTCCAAGGTTTTAAGCAGTGCTGGAGAGTAACTAAGTACATTTACTCAAGTACTGTACTCACATGCACATTTGAGGTATTTGTACTTAATTTGCATCTTATGCTACTGATACTCGACTACATTTCAGAAGGAAATGTTCTTTTTACTTCACTGCATTTATCAGTCAGCTTTACTACATTTCCAGATTTAGATTATTAATACAAAATATAAGATAGAAAAAATGAAGAAATTATGATGTTTTATTATAGATTAAACAAGAAATCAGACTATCAAGTCAATAAATTAGCTCTATCTTTACCAGCATTAAAGTGATGAACACATTGATGAATCAGTAATTCTAATCCAATAATATGTTATATATTGATTACATAAAATTAGTACTTTTGGTATTTTACTCAAGTCAAATTCTGAGTGCAGGACTTTTACAGAGTATTTCTACACTGTAGTATTTTTTACTTAAGTAATCGGGGGGGCTTGAGGTAACTAATAGAGAGAAAGGACAGAGGTTAGTGAAGGAGGTGGGGGAGCAGCAGGGAGAGAGAGGAGAAGTAGAGATTAACTGTCAGGCAAGCAGGCGGGCCATATCCATCGATACAAATGATAGAGGACGAGAGACAGCAGGAGCCCAGTGCAGTGTAAGCGTCTGGTGCTGTCAGCAGCTTTAAATCACACTGGCACTCCACAACAAAAAAACACACAGCACCATTGTGCCGCCGCCCCTACAATAATGACCAATATGTACTCTGGACTCTGCCTTCATTTTGTAAACACTCTGTTCTGTTCTGAGTGAAAGTAAGTTAGACATGCCTTATATTGGCTGATTAGAATTTAATTCAAGAGCAACTGGGTAGATTGAGTGGCTTTGTTTCAGGCAGTAGGTGGGATGGTTATTAATCTCAGGGTGGCCAGTTCAATTCTCAGCTCGTCCCGTCTTCATGTCTTTCAGGAAGACGCTGAATCTCAAATTTCTTACCAAATGGAAATTACTAAAATTTAATGTTTTACCTCATCAGCTTCATTGATTTTTTTCACTGCAAAAGCTCTCAAAAACAAGAACAAAAGCAATTTAAGCGGGAAAATATTACTTAAAATAAGCAAAACTATCTCCCAACAGCTATCTTAGTCAGCGGCCAGACTAAACACAAGTACATGTGTCTGGATGCAAAGAAGTTCTGACTTCGGGCAAAGCAGTTTTGTAAGAAGTTAGAATATCTTATTACAGCAACTAAGGACACAAAGCTTGAATTAAGGGAACTGCTTTAACACAAAAACTGCCTGGTAAGAAGATCTTGTTAGACAGAAAACTTACTTGGCTTACTTAGATATTTTCTTTTTCTTTTTCTTTTATTCAATTTTTACTGCATGTTTCAGAAGACAATATTATACTTTCTACTCTATTACATGTATCTGCCAGCTGTAGTTCCCAGGTTTGTAAAATATGATGCCTTGTAGCTTGAACTACCCACCACGATATAAATTAGCAAAATTACCTTCAGTTATTAACTGAATCTTGCTGAAACATCAATACATTGACTTAAGTAATATTTTCAATACTGCTCTTTGTTTTTGTAATGCAGTATTTCTACACTGTGGTGTGGATTTAGACCGTATCTCCCTCAGCTGTCTGTAAGACTGGCTTTGTTTAGACTCATAATGATGACTAAATACAGTCAGCCATGGTCCTGTGTCCAGTTTTAGCATTAAGAGACAGGTCTGTCACAGCACAGCAGTCATGGCGGTGGTGAAACCATCCTAAAATTCTTGAAACAACAGAGGCTTTGGGTGTGGAGAGGACAGGGCCATGCCCAGTGATGCGGGGCAGGGTGTCTGTGTCTCTGTCTGGGGCTTGTGTCCACTGAGCCTCCCTGCTCTGAATGGAGGCCAGAATAGATGCTGGCTTTATTTTTATTGGACAGCCCCCCAGCCTCCAGCAGAACATCACAGTGTGTGTTACCAGATGTTTAAATAACCAGGCCCACCAAATTCATTCATGAGTTTTGCTTCCCACACGGACTGTAGTCAAACCCGAACTTGGCTCTGCTGTACTTCACTGTAAAGACACAAGAAATATTATGAACTATAAAAGCATGAATAGGATGTTATAAAACCTGCTTTTCGTTTATACAGTTTAACACATTCATACATAGATAATGTGGATCACTCGAGTACATGCCAAAAGCATAACGCATCCATGTTCATAATCGATGATTCACACGTTCAGTCACAGGCCTATTTCTGTGTAGATTGCTGCCCTCCCTGTGTACCTCACAACAGGTTCAAAAGGACACTTCATCTGAAAAAAACCCATCTGATCCAGACATTTCAGCTGTGATTTACTGATGCAGTAGCAGCTTTTCCTTTCTCGCACATGCTTTGTGAAGTCCCAAGAAATATTCACGTTAAACTCACAGGGTTTAGCCGCATATTGTCATGAGTCAGAACACCTCCCATATGTTCCAGGTAAATGTCAAATGGAAACCCACACAGCCAAGAATGCAGTCTTATACATAACCTTTCCGTGTTTGTTTTGGTCTTCTAGCAGAATGAGGGCAAAGGCTTGAGAACATGTTCTTTCCTTACGTACAACGGCCAGCTGACTCACATCATATGCCTTCGAAGACTGAGCTGATGGATCAAAAAACTCTGATCTCTGACTGTCTCATCTGTTAAATATATATAATATATAATATAAACACTAAAACAACTGTTTTATGGTGGTCACTCACTCTATGAAGTATGTTCACACTGTGGAATAACATAGCCTAGAGGTTCCTTCATTGGTGCTATGAGGCAACGATGGTACACAGCAGTTAGCAGTTTCATAGCTGTGAATCTGTGTAAGTATAAATGTGAAGCAAACATTCAAGATCGTAACATATGAGAGAAATATGGAACATAGCTTTAACGTTAAAAAGCCATGTCATTCTAAAAAAAATGGCCGTTTATTAATTCATTATTGACAGGCAAGCATACAGTGAGCATAATGAATTAATCAAAGCAGTAACTGTAAACCTGCACATCTGACTGATGAGTGAAAGGGAAATTCGAGAGCGGCTGGTGGAAATACTGTATTTAATAATGAAGGAGAGAATCTAAGATGGCACACACTGGTTGGTAAAACCGCTTTTGCAAGAGACAAGGAAATGTGTTTGAAATAAGTGTTTGGCTTCAGGAACGAGTCTGTGTGAGCGATGTTACGGTCTGTCTTTAAATGAAAGTTCAGGGTTGTTGATCACATGTATAAAACAAGATTTAAGGTGCCTCAGTTTCATACAGTCAGCAGTGGTGGAATGTAACAAGTATCTCACTGAAGTGCTGCACTTAGGTGCAGATTTGAGGTACTTGAGTCTTTTCTTTTCATGCCTCTTTCTAACCCTCAGAGCGGTAGCAGTCTAACAGTCACAAGAGACATCTTTCTACACTGAGTATCATTTCATATCAATATTTGAAGTACATTCTCCTGATTATACTTGCATACTTGAGTTAAATTTCAATACAGGTCTTCTACAGAACATTTTAGAATTTCTTGTGAGTAAAGTATGTGAGCACTTCCTCTCCCTCTGGTTGCTAGCCTTGTAAAAGCATTTTATGGCGGTTAAAGCAAAAATCAGCGAAGAACTGAAACCTTTCGCAGATGTTTTCTCAATAATTTGTGAATTATGACCACATTTGTAAGTCGGAATATTTTAATAACCCCTGCAATTAGACAGTTTTTGTATTTCCCCCCTTAAATTGTGATAAACCAAGAAAAAGACCTTTAATTATAGCACCCCCTTCAGGTCAGTCAGTGTATTGTTTAACAGTAAAACAGTGGGAAGACTATTCCTCCCTCCAAGTTTCATAAACACAGCTAAAAATTGTAATCTCAATCTCAATCCACACACACACACACACACACACACACACACACACACACACACGTAGAATGTAGAAACACACAGCAGCTATGAAATCTGACAGAAGGCCTTCCACCTCACAAAAACTGCTCACAGCGCTTCAAGGACACACCTGAGGGAGCCGCTCGAGGGAAGAGTCTCATTATGAAGACAAGCTGATTAATTAATCCTGTGGAGCTCAACAAAGATACATACTAATAAACTAATACTAATAAACAGCAAACATCCAGCTCCTCTAAACACCAGCACTTTAACCGGATGACTGAGAGTCCATCCTGATCTATGCAGCCTTTTTCCAGGTGCGGCCAGCTGGTGGTGAAATAGTGTTTTCTTGGTGCCCTGGTTACAAAATGAGGACCATTTGAATGCCACATGGAGCCTTTAAGTACTGTTGTAGATGAGCATAAATGCAGTGTTTTTCAGTGGGGACTTCAGCAGGATAATCGACCACATCACAAAGCACTCGTCTCCTCAGCACGACTCCAGGAACATGACACTTTATTACGGTGGACTGCATAGTCTGCAGACGTCAGCCCGGCGGCAGACCACTGGGATGAAGAGAAGCAGGCGGTTTGAAGCACGACCGCAAGACCAGACATCTTGAACAGACTGCTGATGCTAATGAATTAGCACGGACCCCTGAGCAACATTTGGATGAACCTATTCATTCAGAATTTAAGCTCTCCTGACTACAACACAGCATACTCAATGCCAGTTACTTGGTGCAAAAAAAAGAGATAATTGTATTCTCTCAGGAACTCTGAAACAGGCCATAAAACCCTTTCAAAAACATCTCTGTGTTTATTAGAAAATGCTCTTTTCTTTTTGCCCACTAGGAGCTGCCATGGCAACGGCCCTCACTGTGAGCACTTACTGAAGAAATGACAACAATGGGAATCATGTTTTATATTACATAAATGCCAAACCATGTCAGGTTCTGGAGAAATTATCATTTCAGTGAGACAACTGCTTGATCAGGCTCTCAAAATATTGTGATGTTATTAATGTGCGACTGTTTTGTAGCATCTGAAGGTTAGTGTTTGTCAGTGGACTCGGTATAAATCAGTGTGCTGGTATCTAATTTTGCAGCTGATTTATCTTCCTGGTCTGGCTCCTGAAATATAACCAGACTGTGGGCACAAAAAAAAAAAAAAAATGCCTACCTCAAAGCGAGGATGACCTTGAGAGGAAAGCCAAAACCCTCAGTCAGTCAGTGCCAAGTTCATTTCATCCCTGATGAAAAGAGGTTTCTGAGTCTTTCAAACAGCAGAGGACTGATGGGGGATTTCTTTAGTTTCACTGAGTTTCAAACCTGGGTAATAAGAGGAAGTTAGGCTTTATTGGCCCACACACACGCACACACACTTTCAACACAATCCAATGATGCTGATAAACTGTTGCCAGCTGCTGGAACACTCTGAAGGTTGTGTCTTAGTGCTCTGATGTGGATGAGAGCTCTCTGTGAGTCTCGCTTTATGTGAATGTGCTGACGGCTGGTCACTCTGAGTTTTCTTTGTGTTGCACAGATATGGCCGGTTTGCTCCGGGTCACACTGCTGAGGGGGCACAGGAAGTTCTATTGATCCAAATCCGGAGACCAGTGCCAACTGCCAAGACTCCTCGCTGCCAATTGCTATTAAAATATGCATCACTATTACCATACCCACCAAGGACAGTACAGCTACAGCATTTGAACATGGAGGTCTTGGTGAGAGTTTGCTCTCAGATAACTGTGTGCTGTGCTGAGAGTGCAGGTTTCATATCAATCAGAAACTGAACCAGTTGAACACTGCTTCTACCTGAGAGTCTTAAAACTGTGACCACAAAAAACTATTTTCACTGATTGTAGCATTTCATTGATAGTGGGATTAAATAGAATGAGGAAAGGCCATGAAATCATTGAAGATTAAAAGGGTTTATCTACTGGTAGCATGAATGTGCTCCTATCAGATCTTCCAATCCAATAACATTTCCCCAATTTCATTTTCAGAGCTGAGTTTTTGCAGTGTTGACACTGAGAGTGGCGCTAGAGGAAAGGTCAGTGTCTGAGTGATCTACATAGAAAGAGATCTGTTTCTGGGGAGTATGCTCAGCAAATTGAATGGCGATTTGCATTAGCCCTTTGTTGTGTAAAAACTGACATTTTACCCTGATGGTGGAGCAAAGGCCATTGCGTCCCACAGAGAATTAGGATTTATCTCCTGGGGATCATAAGCTGGCCAGTGTTGGTCCAAAGTCCTGGAAGAAACATGACAAATGACCAGCTGATGTTGCCAGTTTTGTATTTCTCACCATATTTCTAACTAGGACAGAAAAAGCTGATTTGAAATGAACAGAACTGCATTCATGCCGTTGATGCCGAATGGTGTGACTCAAACCTCTTCAAGACAACCACGACACTGAAGACGGCAAAATGTGTGTAAAACTGCAACTTACATACTGCCTCTTTTATTTTCATATATATTCACCTCATTTAAGAAGCATATTTATGGAGACAACTGTGAAGTGTGCAGAAATGTTATTTTACTGAATGCTACTTCATTCATTCATTCATTCATTCATGCACTGTTACTTTGTGCAGTTGTCCACAAGGTGGCAATATATACAAATCAGATGCAGAGATACAAGCCAATGCTGAAATATTCAGTTCCAGCACATGATGCCTACCACTAAATGAAGATGTCGTGTTTAAGAAAATCTGTGTTTCTGATTTTCTGTTCCTGTTTTCAAGAGCGCTGATGAGAGTCGTGTTAATGACCAGTCAAGTATTCAGATCCTTTACTTGAATAGAGGTAGTAATACCACACTGTAAAACTCAGTGACAAGTTAAAGCACTGCCTTGAAAATGTTATTTAAGTAAAAGTGTGTAAATATAATTAGGGTAATTTATTTAAAGTATTAAAGTCAATGTGCTAATGCAGAAAAAAATGTCCCCTGTGATTGTTAGTTTTCTATAATTATCACTCGTGCATTGATGCTTAAGCAGCATTTTAATGTTGTAGTTGGTTTATTTGGAGCTAATTTGCAGTTAATTATTTCCCTTTTGAATTATTCTACTGATTATTTTCTTGAGTAATCGATTTCATTGATTGTTTTGTAAAATATCAGGAAACAGTGGTACCTTGACAATGATTGTTTTGTCCAGCCAATAGTCTAAAACTCTAAAAATCCAAAAAATAACTTCAAATGATTAAAATATTAAAGGGAAATGAAGCAAATACTCACATTTTCTTAATTTGTAATGTAACTAGTAACTAGAGCTGTCAAATAACTGCAACAGAATAAAAAAATATTTATATTTGCCTTTGAAATGTAGTGGAGTAGAAGTATATGAAAAGAAAATACTCAACTAAAGTATAAGTCCCTTGTACTTGTACTTGATTACAGAGTACTTAGTTAGTACTGTTAATGACCTTGAAAGCTAATCTTGATTTACTCTGGTCTTAAGATCTACATACATAATTTATTTGGTGAAATAATTAGTGCACTGTTGAGCCGGCTTACCTCTTAATGTGATCCATAACAGCAGTAACTTCAATGTCTCAGACGGCTCTTTAAAATTATTTGGGGAACCTAATATTCAACAAAAAAAACCCACCACATGTTAATGGAATCTTCAACGAAGAGGAAAAATGATATGAGGAAATATGTCCGGAAAGAAATGTAAAAACTCCCCTGACCTGTAAATTCCACATTTTTTATCATAGTGTATGTAAACAGTGAAGAAGAAGAAACGATCTCCATGAAAAGGTTTGAGGTTATTTGACTCTCTTACATCTTTGCATGGTAAAAGTTGACTGTTTCATTGTGAAAGAGTGCAGGTTTTCTGTGGATCCACATGGTGATGCTGCCAGTCTCTGTTAAAAATGATGAAGGGAGACAACAGTTTGAATGGCTTTTCATTCAAAGAAATACATATTCACACACTTCTTAAGTCATGATAAATGACAAAGGGTATTTAAATGCATATAAAAAAGATCATTCTAATAAATCACAGCAATATTTATTTCTAGAAAACAATCAAGATGACAAAGAGAACAAAAGTTGTCTCAAATCCACTGCGTTGTTGATGATTTTAATACATGTGTAAGCTCTCTGTTTAATGGTGCCTGATTTATATTTCTCTGCTCAGAGAAAGAAAAATGTTAAAGGTGTTTGATATTGTCATGATAGTAATCCTGGGCTCATTTTTGATGTGAATGAACAATTCAGTGGGGCATTTTCATCTGTATTTCCAGTATCGTGTTTAAACTTTCAAAGGACGTTTACAAAGATGCAGGAAATATGAAAATGAAAGCACAATAATGTTTTTTGCCGGTGATTACAAAGTGAAATCTCTTTTTAAGGTGGTGTTAATGATGAAACATGCTGAGAAACACGTTACAGCATGCGAAGAGAGGAGCTACAGTCCATCCAGAAAGCCACCTACAGTATTGTGTTATGCATTCACTGCATGCTTGACCCTGGACTTTAGTGGTCTGATAATCAGGCTGAAGTATAATTTTGTTTGGGTTTGCTGAATAAATCCAACATGTGGGTGGTGATCAGAAGTCTGGATTTTCAGGGTTTGAGGTTGTGTTGAGCTGCTGTGGCAATATGACCTCAGTCCTCAGCTCGTTCAAAGCCAAATTATGATGAGGATATTTTGCTAGAGACCAGCAGCAGTTGTAAGCGGAGTAACAACAATGAAAAATTAATTTTACCATAATGATTTAATAAAAAAAAAAAATAATAAAAAATAAAAAAAAAAAGCTACTGGGCTCACTTTTGACCTTCTGTTCCTCTCTTTGCATGCTGTGCCGTGTTTCAGCTCAAGTTTACACAAACAAATAAAATATTAAGGTCTTAAAGCTAGATTGTGACAGAGGGGCTGTATTCAAGAGAAGGACTCAGGATCGGGTAATGAAGCAGGACCCACCTTAAGGCACTTTTGACATCAGGTGAAGCATTAAAATTGATCACATTACAATATGTTATCATTGATAGTATTATTTAGTACAAACTGGCTGCCATACAGCTTATCAAGCTGTTTTGAGTTGCAAATTGGTCCACATGGGCTGCTAGACTGCATGTCACAAGAATTCACATAACACCTTGGTGGTCCCTGAACCTTTGTTATTTCGTTAAATAAACACTTGGGAAGCAAATATATAAAAAATTATTTTGGTAAGTGTCCATCCATATGCATAACATAAAATAACAAAATGTGCCCATACATCATTTTCATATAATAAAGTTAAGTCAGTGCAGCAGCTAATGGCAGAAGAAGAGGAAAATGCTGTCTCTCGTTAAAAGGGAGAGGAAGAACGAAGAAATAAAAAAGGTAGAAATCAACTATTTCAGATTATAAAAGGTTTCTGTCCTTAAAGATCTTAACATAGACTCTGTTGTCTTCCTGTAGCCTACACGTAAGTCCGTTCACTACCGCGTCGTTGTTCGGAATTTTATTTTGAAATATGTAACAGGAAGTTTTATTTTGTAGTTATTCTACTTAATTGGACTCAATGGCTAAATTGAGCCGTTACACTGACGGTTCACCGTTTCCTGTTAAAGTGTTACGGCATTTAACCGTGAATAGTCTTCGAAACTCATTTAAACAACATTTAAACTATGACAGACAAAACGGAGGTCAATCTATCTGGAGTCAAACAAAGTAAAGGCGTTTGGCTTGTAAAGGTTTGTCCATCAGTAAATTACTAAAATATCAAATTAATCGATGAGATTTATGAGGGGGCCACACAATTGTTTTATACGTTGCCTTGTTTATCGGTTAACACCTGTTAAACACGACCCAGCGGCTTTTCCAGGTGGCTTCCGGTGATTAAAAATCGAGGTAAACTATCATTTAAATTGATTAAAAATCCTGCTTTTACAAATGGTAAAAGTCATCCACCATATGACGCATTTTGACCAATTTTGCGTGAATAACAACCAACGACATAAAGCTAATTTAGCTAGCTAGCATGACTGGTTTTAATAACGTTAATTAAAATGACTCGGTTTACCAATTCGAACCATGTCGAAATTAACAAATTGATTAAAATTAAATTTCAAAGCTCCTGTGGTCTGACATGTTAAATTAGTGTTATGTGTGGAAAATATTTGCCGTCTTGAATAACAGAAAAAGTGACCTCTCTTACCAGGTTCCCAAGTATTTATCCCAGCAGTGGGACAAGGCCACAGAAAAGGGAGAAGTTGGAAAGATTAGCTTTGGAAAGTATGTTGTGAAAATGCATTTTGAAGATTTGAAAACACGTTTGTACACATTTAAATCCTGTCTCCATGATTTATTTATTCTTCCTCTCTCTTCTTATTAACCTGACAGAAAGCAAGGCAAAACAGAGGTGAGACAGCTTCATTATAAGCTTGTACAGTAAACCTTTTTTTTCTTGTCATGCCACTTTCTTCTTTTACTTCACTACATTTCAGAGGAAGATATTATACCTTTTACTCCACTACTTGTTTGACAGCTTTAGGTTCTAGTTACTTTACAGACTTAGATTTCTGCACACAAAGCATACAGAGAGCTTATGAAATATGTCTTGTAATAAGGTAAAACAACACATACAAGAGCTGAAACGATTAGTCGATTCATCATTGAAGTCATTTTTCATGCAAAAATATTTCGTGATCCCAGCTTCTCAAATGTGAAGCTTTTTCTTGTATTATTTGTAAATTGTAAACTGTTGGTTGGACAAAACAAGCATTGTGAAGGTGTCACTTTGGGGTCTGGGTACTTCAACTTTATTTCTCACTGTTCTTCTTTTTCTTCAGCACATTACTCACTTGTAAAAATAGTCATTAGTTGCCACACTAATCAAAATAGTTAAAAATAAGTTCCACCTCAACCATCTAGAACTGTAAAAGCAGAATTTTACAAATTTTTGCTAGTTGATTTTTATTAATTAATGCATGAACAATAATAATCTAATGATATCATAGATCCTAATATAACTGGCACGGCTATTTCTCTGCATTTAGTACTTTTTTTTAATGAAAGTGTGTTATACTGACATATTTTATCTTGTGCTAGAGTATTTTTACAGTGTGGGGTTGTTTTTTTTTTACCACTTTTACTTAAGTGCTTCCTCCACCACTGGTTGTATCCCAACTCTATCTGCTGCTGCATTGACTCAACTTCCTCACAGGGATCAATAAGGGGTCATCATATCATATTTGACCCTATTTGATGAATCAAAGAGTTGCTTGTGAATACAGCTAGACAGCAGGGCCTTGACTCAGCTGTGTTTCTCAGGTTTGTTTCAGCCTGAATGAGGAGCTGACTGTCCTGGATGCTGTGGGGGAGAAAGATGCATCACTGCAGGTCCCAAGGGATCATCCCTTCACTATGCACACAGTGGGAGGACAGACCATGGCTGCCTTCAGCCAGAGTGACACAGGTCAGTCTCCAACTCAGCCGTTCCAGTCCTCGTCTCTGGTTCTTTTGTGCTGGGTAATTTCATCTGAAACATGTGTTTGATAGTGGCTCAAGGGTTCAAATGGAAATTGATCTGAGGATGTATGTGATGCGAGTGATGGTCAACAGGGCAGTGCGGTTTGTGAGCTAAACAAGTCTATAGCCTGGACAGATGTGATCTAAGACTCTTACTGCAGGTACCTGCTGATTAGTACACCTGAAAAAGTAAGGCTTTACACAAACATCTGACATTGGATTTTAAAGACTAAGAAAGAGTATACATGAGGGTATAGAGAGTATATATAAGAGTGTGTGTACTTATTCAGAGTGAGGATGTTGCTGTTTCCTAGAAAAAGGGGACATGTTGTAAAAAGTTTTAATATATTTTAGACTGAAGACAGTGTTAAGAGTTTGGGAAATTCTCTTTGCACTATCCTAAATATGAATTATTAGCTGTGCCTCAATATGCAAAATAGGAGTCTTATATTGTTGCTAAAACCACCAAAAACGTTTTAAAATCTCTCAAAGAATGATCCGTTACCTGCATATAAAATGTATAAAACTTGATCAAGGAACAAATTCAGGAGCTCTTCTGTCGACAGCCAACAGTGAAAACCAACACTCACAGGGATTTTATTCAGAATATAGTGGTACATGACATTACACATTTAACTGTCCCTAGTTCTTGTAGTTTCTTAGATTTTCTTGCTTTGAAAGGTGCCCGGTGTTGGTGGATTCTACATTGATTGCACTGTAAAATTAATGAGAATACTCAGAGTGGGTTCTGATTTAAGGAGCTACCAGGCGGGATGTGTCATACATATACATGAGCAAGACGGATTTGCAGGGATTTGCTGCAGACCCAGACTTTAAAAATAGCTGGAAATCTATGGTTGGGTGTGTGAGTGTGTGACCTGCGAATTACAGTAGATTAGCATAGATAAGTTACTTTTCATAGGATAGTTTGACTGTCACTATAATGAATAAGGCCAATAAAAGTAAAGGATGATTAAGTAGATTAAGTTATTTTCAAACAATAGACAGGGTAATTAAAAAAAAATGTAAATAGTTTCTAATTGTCAGCAAAACAGAATAAGATAAAACTAGAAGAAAAAGTTCCCATACTTCAGTGAAAACTTTAATTTGGTGAAACGGTAGATAAGTAGCAGGGTGCACGCTGTTCAAATCAGTAAAATGTCAAAAGCAATTCTGAACTTCCCAGGGTGCCGGCGCTCACTAACAATGAAATGACTGCCTCTCATAGTATTTTCAAGCACTGCTAAGGGTGCATGTAATTGGGTGTTGTTGGTATAAAAACAAAGCATCTTGTGAGCATATCTCAGTCATGGCCAAAGTGATTTGATGCACAGATTTTGATTGGATGGCAAGTTACCATCCGAAGTGGAACGTATGAAACCAGTGGAGCAAGACTGATGGGACTTTATATGGAGCAAGGAAAACATGACATGTATTGCACTGAATTGCAGAGATCTCAGAATAGTTTCTAAATGTAAGAATGCATGGCCAACGTAATTGACAATATGTCAGGACAATACTGGTTAAATAGACAAATCTAATATGAGTCCAGTTCACATGAGATATGCTATGATTTCTGTGCTAGAACTGATGGTGGTGACACAGTCCTGGTTTCTTTTTTTGGTATTTGCCAACCAGGAATGTGAATGCCAGTGGTAGATTTTTGTTGCTCAGGATAATGAGCTGTTTTGTGTTTTGTTAAAGTATTGATCTGGCAACAGTGGTTGACAGGAAGGTGATGCTGGAGACAAACCCTAATGCCTATGGATGGCTATAGATTCTGATACCAGTGCAGTCGTGTTTAAATTTCTATCCATGCCTGTAGTTAATGTTGGTTGAAGGCATGTTGTTGTTGAAGTGCATCATTGAGCAGTTTTGGGTCAGATCTTCAGTGCATATAGAGTCTATTTCACACCATAATCATGGTGTTTTCAGTTCAATACTGCATTCTTGATGTCTGGTACGTGAATTTTATTCCACCTCTACATAGAAAATAGGAAAAACTGTCAAGCTTTTGAGCAAAGGCCACTTGTTGAGTCAACTATCACATTGATTTGAATCATGAGAAACAGCCAAGAGAAACAGGAAAACATTAGAATTATTTTCCCATTAAGCTGAACAGGCAAACCTAGGACCACATAAATTAGATTATTGCTGTCAGCAACAGAGCACGAAGCAAGAGGAAGATCCTAACGCACGAGAAGAGGGAATGCACTGCAACACTTTTTCTTTGGTTCAGTCCAGTCGTGCTCTTACTGACTGAACTAATTTTACTATGGATGTGGTGTAAATGAAAATATAGGGAAATATATATTGAAAAAGTAAACCTGCTTCTTTTTTCTTTTTCTTTTTTTTTCAGTCCACAGAAGCTCATCTGTTCCTGCACAACTTAGTGTGTCCGTAATGGACAAGTACAGTATTCCCACCAGCATTTGAGTAATTATAATAATGCATTCCTTTTTAAATATCTTGATTTCATCTTTTGTAACAGTGTAGGAAACTAAATTCAGCTATATTGAATATTTATGTGAGTACACTTGACTATAAAGAGTCGTGGTTCTCGTGTTTGTAATTGAATTAATTGATACTCATATTATAAACGAGTTAGTTTTAGCTAATAAACTTGCAACTGAAGGTATAACCCCAGCCCAAATGAAAAGACATTTTAAATTTCTGCACGCTGGGGCAACAGATGATTTCTCATCAGCTACATCTCGTTTTCAGTTAACTGCCTCAGAACTGTAATTAAAATTGAAACAGAGCTTCTTCATGAGGGTGAATTCTACAGCCACAAGGTTTGTTCTATCACCGCCCTCATGCTCTTTAGATTCACCCACACTTACATGTGCATTAATACCTCCTACATGTGATAATGGATTTATCTGCTTCTCTTTTTCAAGGTTTTTTTTTTTACACTCAGTCTTTTATTACCAGCAAAAACAGCTACACTTCAAAATGCACTGCACTGCAATGTCTGGCTAAAATGGTCTGATAAAGGGGAACTAAATAAATTCTTACTCAAGTAGAACTAGTGTCAGAGAGGATCACCTTCATAATATTCTTGTTTGAAAATGTGGAAACATGGCATTCAGGAGGCGTAAAAACCTCCTTGGTTTTTTCTCACAGCTGACAGTGCTCCAGATGATTGGGTTGACTGTGAAAGTGCACTGGAAACAAGAAATAGGATAATGTCCTCCGAGATGTGGTGGTGTGTAGTCTCTATTTACCTGACCGACGCTCAGCTCCACCCCCACTCGCCCACACGAAGGTGTATTGTATGACACCGGTCTCCCACTCACTTCCCCTTCGCTCTTTAAACACACACAGAGCAGCTTTCCAACATCACTGTACCTGCATGTACAGGCTTGCAATGGTTTGATCTGCACTTGCACTCTCACACTTTTTGCCTCACACCTACTCAGTTTTTTACTCATTCTTGACACCTCGGACAGAGCAGGTCTTTCGAAAAAAATTCGATTTACATGTGAGAAACCTATTGAAATACATCTTTATGTAACTGCTTTATCACCAAATGTAATACAAAGCAATGTTATCCCGTATATATTATATCTCTGTACCACTGTGGTCCATGTAACACATATGTAATATTCAATGTGCAAACTCTATGTAAATCAGATGCTTAATAAACAAACACTATTGCCTTTCACACAGAATTTCCACATACACAGAGTCTTGTATAGGCTACGGTGTAATACAAAACCACTAAAGTACTATTTCAGCACTAATACTATTACACGTCTGTTATTGCTCACCACTACTAACATTATTACTGCTTCTATTCTATTACAGTGGTTCTACCACCTAATGTGCAAACAAACAAATTCTCTGCTTCTCTCCTTTGGATTTTTGCAGAATGAAGATAAGGTTCATAATTTTTAAGGTACACCCCAAATTGCCAAATTTCAGCTGAGTTTTGAGGCTAGAGGGTAACTTTCGTAATTTTGGTGGCAAAAACGAGGCATGCATAATTTTCCTAATTCCCTGTTTTTTCAAAACCGAGGTGGAGCTAATGGAAATCAGCAATGCCACACAACTAACCTGAGGTATAATAACTACAAAACAGTAGCTCAGAAAAATGAATTGAAAAGTCAGAATTATCTAAGTTCCTATTCTATATGTTCTATTAGTAATATTACTTTTTTAGTGAAGCCAGCAGCTTGGCTCTAAGGAGGATCACATGACTTCCATGTTGTACCTCTGACAGGTCAAATCGCCCTCTTGTCTAAAGCTTCATCTCATGACAGGATACCTCTAAAACCAATGACTAAGATCCCATCAGACTCTGCATTACTTTGAGATCAATCCAAACATGCTAACGCGCTAATGTCAGCATGTTGACTAAAAAAAACTGAAGCAGAAAAAATGGTTTCTGAGGTTAAATGTTTACTGCTTTGTTTTCTTGCTTTTCAGTTCACCAAATTCCTAAGGGCCCTGCTATTGTGCTGAAGTATTACACAATCATATGAAAAGGCTGGATGGCAGTGACTTACAGTGACTTTAATTGTTTTGAGACCAAACAAAGCATAAACATGTTTTCCTACTGGACACCCCAAAATGGGCTGGAGCAGCTCTGTCTATGTTCAGCCACCCAGTGTGTAATCCTCATAATCCAAACATTTCAGACTATAATTCGTTCCTCCACCTCTCTCACACAAGTGTTCAGTGAGCCAACAATAGCAAGAGGTTGCTAATGGTGACCGCCGGTGATTGATACGTGCGCGAACGGTGTCTGACATGGCTTTTGTACAGTAAGGCTGCTAGCTAAATGTTCCTCCATTATTTCCCCTCTCGTTGTTCTGCTTTGTTCCGGCAAGGACCAGGTATTGATTAAGAGGTTGCTAAGCAACAGGCTTCGTTGCCACAGAAGCGTGCAGAGGAGAGCAGAAAGCCAGATGTACTGCTCTGTTGCAGTATGACTGTGAAGCTTTTCACGAAAACTTTACAGTCCTTGAGTCCCTTTAAAATTAATCAAACCACAGTCTCTGCATTCATATTGTCAGTTTGTAAACTGTAGATTCTCATAGTGACTTTTTGAAATGTGGTCAATTTGAATACCTACTTTGGCACTTTTGTTAAAAATACATTAGTTTAAATGTGTTAAGTTCTGGTTGAACTAGAGTATTAATTATTTAGTTATTCATTTTGGCCTTCTGGTCTGTCAAGCACACTATGGACGAAGAGATTTGTATTTCTGCTTCTTCACTTGATATTTCCTTATAACATTGTTCAGCGATCACACCCTTGATTGACAGCTTCTGTAAACTCCATAAATCACAGAGCTGAAGCACAGTAGCGGGAGGACATCAGAGGGAAAATCAGAAAATATTTTCTGTGTAAAATATGATCCAGTTTAACCAAGATCAGTCAATAAAGTTTGAATACGCTTTGTACGTTATTAATACGTCATTACATATTTGATATACACTATAAGTTTTACTTTGTTCTGCTGCCTGTATTGGCCAGGATGCTATTGAAAAAGATGTTTTTAATCTCATTGAGACTTACTCCTGGTTAAATCCAGGTTCAATGAAAAATAAAAATCTAATTACAAAAAAGTTTTTTTTTATTTTTTTTTTATTGAATGTCAAATCCTGTCTACACAGAGACTTGTATAAATAAGTTAGTCAAGGTGCATTTTGGTCAGAAATATCTAGTCCCTGATCTTAAAATTCTATTCACATCATTAGGTGTAAGAGGCTAACATTCAAAACTTCTGCCTCATTCGGACTGTTTGTGGTGTGACCCTGTTTCTGTGTTGAGATGTTTGGGAATACCAGTAACGAAAACAGACTTGGTGAATAAACCATAACATTACATGAAGAGGTTGGTGGTTACTCAGGCTCCACTGAATTGAGTGAGAAAGTAGTGGCAGAAGAAACCATCAGATTTATGTCAACCGATGAGACTGTAAAATACATAAAACAGACATGTAAATTAAATACTTATTCCCATCATGTTTTCTGCATTGTTTCGATTTCCTCTTCTTCTGCACTTAGGGTTAGGGTTAGGCCACCAACTGTTAAGCTTGATGAACCAGCTTCAATTGTTGGCGTGATGTTCATGAATGCAACTGCAAAATAATTAGCGTTTTCACTTTTTCAAATTTTTGGGAAATGTGCTTAAAATTTACACTGCATTTGGATGGAAACGTGACTAATAACAGAAAAGTTTGAAACCGGGGAAAATACTTCAAGAACTAGCAGCTTCTCATTTTGCAACTCTATACTTATCACAAAACGTCATAAAGTCACTAACTTTTCAGGCCCACTGACATATACTCAACTGTTACTCCAACCAGGAAACAGCCACTCACAAGAACACGCCATCAGATCCGGGCCACGAGGCCTGGAATCAGGCTAAACACGAGGAGAAGATATTCAGTAATGTTTGTGTAGGTTGTTTGGAAGGAATCAACTGCTGTTGTCCTGATGTGTTATCATTTGAAATCCCTGTTGTGTAGTAACATCCTGAACAGAACCATTGGAACTGTACATGCTGTTGGATCCTGGGCAGACTGTCGTAGGTGTTTTATTGAAGGAGGGTGGCTGGCTAAGCTTTGTACTTTAGGTTCATTCCAAAAAATGTGGCTCATGAATTGCTGAGGGCTTAAAGAGGACTATCTCTTGACTAGATACCTCTTGAAAAGCATGACTTTGTAGTCAGACGACACGAACAGCACATGCTTTCAGGACTATATCTGACTTCATTCACAAGGGCTCAGCAGGCCCACAGTTTGAATTGTTGGCATTCATCTCCAGCTTTCAGCAGTTCCTCTCACTGTTCTGGAAGTTGAGCACTAACAGCTATACGGTTGGGTTGTTTCCATAGCAGATGTCAAGGAGCAGTCTTGGCGTTTTGTTTGGAGATAAGACTGTGTTCTGCCTACATTAATCCAATGGGAGGCATCTGAGCTCCTGCTGTCGGAGAACTCAAGCCTCTTGGGCATACTTGCTGTCAGAGCTGGTTGAAGCTGTCAGCTCTCTCCTGTTGCACTGCTCGCTGCTCTCTGCTCTCTCACAGCGCTACCAGAAATGGATAAAATACCATTCTCACAATATAAATTTGAATTTCTCGCCACCCTGACATTTGTTTTGCAGGGTGTATTTATCTGTGGAAATAAGCTTCGTGCTCTTCTCCAACAACTCCTCTTCTCATATTTATACAGTTCCTCACATTCACACTGGCAGCAACACATTGAGAGTGTAAGAATACTTTGTATCTTATCAACATGTTAGTTTTAAAGGCTCTGATGTATTTATCCTTTGTACAGATTATTGACTGTATTGTCAAACACAAATGAAGTGTGTACCAATGAAAAGCTTGAACATATAGTGCCTGTTTAGAAGAAATGGTGGCAGTACACCTTTATTCTCCATACACCCGGTTGCCTGTCCATTAGATACACCTCATGCACTACATTAATGCAGTCTAATGAAACACATAAGGGTTCTGATATTAGACTGCATTTGTGTTAGTGAGGTGTACCTTTTAAAATTAGTGTATATATTGTAGTTTATTGTGCAGTGAAATATCTTTTTTTTTTTTTTTCATTTGTTTGCTGGATATATTGATATTATGATTTGTAAAACACCAAGAGGAGAAAAACGTATCCAGTTCTGGTAAAGCTTAAGAATTACACCTCCACTACCCATTAAAACCAGTGTTTTACTGTTTGGAACTGTGAAACTCAACTGGTGCATTTTAGCTTAAAGTGTCTTGCTCAAAGTTGCCTCAATGAGAAGTGACAAAGGGAAGCATGTCACTCGTGATTGCACCACATGGAGAAAAGTGTTACCTGTGGCTTAGAAAAAGGAAAAGGGAATATGGCTGTTCCACTACCCAGAGAGCATGATTGTCCATTTAAGGGAGGGCAGGCAGGTGGTTTGTTGCTGCTCTCTGGGTATAAATCCATCTCTCAGGGCATTCAAAATCTGCTTTTACCATATCACAAAAGTCTGAACACGTGCATTAAAAATCTTTTTAGCACCCCACAGGTTCCTCAAAAATGCAAATCTCACATTTGTTTTTCCCTGTAGTCACAATGAAGCACGGGGGTGAATCACTGTGACTCAAGGCCTGCTATTCTTCTCTGAGATGCATGTTTGTTGTTGCCCAAGGTGAAAATAAGAGCGCAAGCCAGCAATTGTTCAGCTAGAGAAACATCATCAGTGTTCTCATTTCTGTTTTGCCTCTTGAAAATGAAGGTTTGCCCAACCCCTGCTGTGCTCCCACACAAGAGGCACGTGACACCCTGAAGAATGGTTGAGGGTTAAGTTGTAATGCTCTGTTGCCAGTAGACACAAGGTGAGCCTCTGTCAGCAGATTGATAAAAGACTGAAAAGGTTGTAGTTAAGCAGACTGTAAGAAAATGTGGGGGAAGTAAAGTCTTTATGTCATGTTTTCTATGATGTTGTAGATAGAAGTGTTGAGTTGTTTGTCTCTATCATGACCCTTATTCAAGAGCCCATTATGTTAATGGTAATGTCATGTCTCCTAACCATAAATACAGTAGATTGCAGTATTGCAGTATTTTCTCCCAGTTTACAGTATTTTTGTCATTGTCGAGTCTATTAAAATTTCTCTGGGTCCTTTAGAGTTAAAACAAGGAAAGATTTACTCAAAGAAACTATGCAAAGACAAGTATAGACCATGGTCAAATGCTGTGATTTTACGTTTTTCTTACAATTTCATCTGAATCTCGTCACTTGTAATTTAATAAGGCAACACTGGTATTATAGTTCACATTTCAGCAGTCTGTATTTTTGTGGCAGAAAGAGTTCGGGAGCTTGTTTTGTGTTTTATTTTCCTGCCATCACTGCTGCATTTCAAATGAGTCCAATTTGCTCTAACAGCCCATTTCTGTATTTAACATCCAGAAGCTCAGCTGACCTGCACCAGTGGGTTTTTAGAGGTAGATTAGAGTCAGCTATTGCCTTTGTAGGGACTCATGCACACTGGCACATGAATAAAAAGGATCATATTATTGTTAAACCAGAGAATGAGCTGGCTGGATATTGGCTCTTTATTAGAAATGTAATAATAGCCAGTCAGTATTGTCCACATCTAATATGTCGGTTGTTCCTCCACACACAGGTCACACAGTCCATATGTTTGTGTTACTTCTGTGTGAGATGTCTGAGCAAGAAAATAATTTTGTGTTGTGTGGGAGGATTTTACTCAACAGCAACAAAACTTGCCTCACTCAGCCTTAAAAAAGCTGCTCACCCACCATTAGTCTGGCTTTCAGTGGACAGTTTCTGCTTTGCATTGTCCAAATCAGGCCTGAGCTGAGTATGTTGTGCTCAGATTCGGCTCTGCACCCTGATGACAAGCCTCTGCACTCCTAAAAAGAGCAGGCAAGTCTTTAAGGAAAAAAACTGACAGGCTGTATTATTAACACTGTATACTGTATGCAGAGTTTGGATGTGAGACTGACAGCAGCTTCCAGTTAGTTAGAATTCAGCTTTGACAGGAGACATGGTTTGGAGTGGAAAATGTGTAGAGGGCAATTTTAAGAGTGATGATTCTCTTTTGAAAAAGAGTGCCGTGATAGATTGTGCTGGAAAATATTTGTACTCACTAAATCTTGTCTTTCTTTTAAGATACATCAAATGCAGTCACATATTCTTGTATATCTGCTCAGTACTTGGCATGTGCATGGCAACATCAATCTGTCAGAGGGCTGTGGGGGAAACATTTTATCTACAGTATGTATTGACCTCCCACTCCCTTTCACACGTATTTGTGTGTGTGTACCCTGTGGCTCATTAAGTACAGTGCACATGGCACAACTACACATGGCAGCTTGATTATTTGCCCAGAGCCAGTGAAACCAACCAGTACTCCTACATATATGCTGGAAAAATACTCCATAGTCCCAGGTTTTCTGTGTGTCAACCAGTTTGTCATACTTTTGATTGAAAATTAAAAATAGTACACAGGTGATTTTTTTAGCATGAACTGGAAAACTAAACTCTTAATAAATCCATATGTTGGTTGTGAACTGTTGAGGAAATGATCTTATAATCAGTCTGTGTAAGCAATGTGTATATTTATGTAAATCATTTGGTTGGTAACCATGGTAACACACATGCACATCAGTACATGACTGCAGGGACTTACCCTGATCAATCAGGCAGTCAGAAGCAGTTGAAACTGCAGTCTTCCATGTTTGTAGTGTAGAATGTGTTGTTTTTGTATGTCTGTGCTTTGGTTCTACCTGTTCGTCATTATTCATATTGTTGGTTCATTTGCAGTCTGATACAGCCCTGATTCCAAAAAAGCTGGGACACTTTGTAAAATGTAAATAAAACAATGCAGTCATTTGCAAAAAGCCCGTGTTTACCGACAACAGTTTACTGAGTCTATGTAGTCATGTAGTCATATCCTTAAACAATCTTGTGTTCACAATGTGGTGAACCTCACTCCATCCTCACATGTGAACAACTGTGCCTTTCCAGGATGCCCCTTTCATAACCAATCATGACACTATCACCTGTTTACCTGTGGAATGTTCCAAACAGGTGTTTTCCACAACTTTGCTAGTCTTTTGTTGCTCCTGTCCTAACTTGAAACGTGTTGCTGCATCTGTGGAGACAATAAGATTCAATGAATCTAATCTCAAAAAACAAAATTTCAACTGACAGCGAGCAGGACAAAAAAATTGAAAATGTTTGGGTTTGCACATGTCGGTTGGGTTACCTTCCTTCACATGGTGCAGTTGTCAAGGGTAAGACTCAGATTTTCTTATATTTATAACTGCTGATGACAGTAGGTCCAAATGTTGAATATTTTCACTTTCTCACCAAATGAATGTTAGTTTTATGAGCCTATCAGTATAAAAAGACTCTCAGAAAACATGGAAAATCCATAATGATAACTGGACCTCTGCCAAGGAAGCAGTCAATACAAAACCCACAGTTCAACTACCAGTGAATGAGTCCTGAGTCTCAATAAAAAAAAAACTCTGCTTCTAGATCACAAGAAAGAAAAAGGATACTCAGTTTGAGACAACAATTGGCCAATGAAAATAAACCCAAGTGACGCCTCTTGCATGTAATGGTCAAGCATAGTGATTGTGCGACAACTCGAGTTACCTCCAGAGGTGCATATTTTCTGAATTCATTAATAGTCTGCAGTTTGGATTGACTTGCCTTTCGGTTGGGAGTTTGAGAAGCCATGGTCTACTTAAAACATTTCCTTTTGACGGGCATTTACAAGGCACCCACACATGTGTAATCAGAGTAAACAGGCAAGGTGTAACCATGGGAACAACAATTGCGTGACAGGGTAACACAAACCAAGTGCTTCAGCTTACATTAACTGCATTGGGCTTAGGTCGGGTTTGGACATAAAAACAGCAGCATGCCTGTCGGGTTCGGGTTGGGCCCATGTGCAGCCCAAGCCACACTCAAGTCTGGGGACCTGGGAGCTGTTGCCGGCTTTGCCCAACTGATAATCCATGGATTTTAGTTAATAAATTCACTCAGATACACAGAACGCACACCCCGTGCACATGTACACACATCTGTCATCATGTTGTGTCAAAGCATGCTCATTACCGCTTTCACACATACAGTAGGAGCAGCAGGGCAGGTTGGCTCTGATTTCCTCCTCCACCTCGTCTCTTTGCCACAGCTCTGCAGGAGACCCTCCTCACATCTTTTTCTATCTGATCTGCATTTTTTACCACCTGTTGTCCTTATTTCTTTCTGTTTGTTGAGCTGAAGTGATCAGATTATAAATGATTGGGGTTGGATCAGGCCAATATTGATCTTAGTTTTAATGAGTTATGTTTTTTCAGTCTCAGTAACAGCAAATGAATTTTGTTGTCGTACAGTTTAATCGGATTCATGTTGTCAGGTACAAGAGCAGTGAATGGCCTTTTTCTGTCCAATTTCAAGATACAATAAGATTAGATCAGATTTTTTGTCCTGTCGAAAAATACCTGAAATGAGGGAAACTGCACAGGGAACAGGATTTTTCTCACTTCACTGGCAGAATGCTTTTTGTTTTTGAAGAAAAATACGTTGTTCGAGTTCAGTCTGATACCCAGGATGCAAAAGTGTAAATGCTGCTTCAGAGGCTTCGTGTACCCTGAAGAAAAAGTACAGTTCTTAGAGAAGCACAGATGTAAAGTATCAGCCATTGGCAGCCTCAGTCTAAAAATATCTATATTATTGCATGAAAAACAATTCTCTATACTCACAGTTTCATTCTCACTGTCACCCCACCTCCCCCGCCTCTCTGCATCTGTTTCTCGTCTCTTTTTTGTGACTGTATAATGGTTGCTGCTGCCTCTTTTGTTTGAGCTGAGAGTGGAAGTGGAAGAGGCCTGACCTTCCCCTCCTCCTCTTCATCACCCCATGTCTCTCCTCTCCTCCCCTCCTCCTCTCTGTCATTTCCTCTCTTTCTGGAGCGTAAAGATAAAAATCCGAGGTATGTTAGTCATTTTTCACCACAGGACTACGGCATTACAATAAGAAAGGGTGTGTGTTAGAGAAAGAGTGCAGCATTTGAGCGTAAGAGGTAGTAGCTGAGTTTGCCTGGCAACAGGTGAAAAGACTGAGATGAAACTGTTGATCATAGAAGTATGATTGAAGTTTTTCTCGCTGCTGTTACCGCCTCCCTCCTTTTTCTCTGCATGCACCTTATGCCTCCCTCATCATCCAAAGCAGCCGTTTGATGAGGTGTGGATCACTTTGACCCCACGGCTAATGAGTAAAAGCAGTGATTGTCATAAAAAATGCATGGAGCTGATCCGCAAATTAAAAAAAGGCCTCAGGTTTGATGTTCACAGCAAAGCATCAGGGCTCGGTGATTAGCACCGGTTCACTGAGTTTCTCTCCTCTCGACACATATCCTTGTCACACATGGTACGTGTGCGTTGTATGTTCATTGTCTGTGTTTGTGAGGAGTGGGCTGAAGATGAGATCTGCCTGATGTCAGAGGTTGCTGTGGATGTATGAGTCATGATGGGGGTGGTGGCGGCTGGTCCGACCGTTTGACGGCATTGCTTGTGGAGCAGATGGTTTCAGTCACCATGGAGGGGGGAGCACAGTTAGAGGTACAGTGAGACATGCTGTTCATTCAAAGGTGGCTGATTGTTGGTATGCTCGGTAACTAAAAGGTGGTCGAGGAGACTCTTCAGTAATTTAACTTTTAACTTTTTCAACGGCTTTTCCACTCCAGCAAGGATAAACTCTGGAGGAGATCAATACTTTTTATTGTTTGGAACGATTAAATTTAAACATGTCCATAAATGGATCTTGACGCATCCCTGCTTCACATTTGGTCTGGCAGCGGCAACAGCGCTCACTGCCAAAGCAGCTTTTTGTCCTTTAATACAGCTATTTACACACAAGTGTTAGCCTTTTTTGTGGCCCAGTATAATTAACCTAATGACTTATGATTTTTTGTAGGTTAAATCTGTTATTCAGTCTGTGCTGCTTGAAGGAGCTCACAAGAGTTTTTGATGTGTGTTGGCACACACCAGACAGGGTAAATCTATGGATGCAATTGAGTTGCATTGTGGGAAATGAAGGATACATTATTTTTGGAGCTAAAAATGTGAATATTTTGGCCTCTGCTGCAATGATTTGTGTTCCTTCTTTTTTAAATTTCCCCACCTTTTGTGAATGTGTTAATAAATCGCTGGAGTGCCCCTTTGATTATATCATTATTAATTTACTTACAAAGTTCTTACTAATTTAATTTAGGGAGAGATGTTTGTACTTTTTGAACTTCCAAGCACACAGAGTTAACTTCAGGGCATTCCTGCATCACCTTACAGAGGGAGATTATACGCTATTCATATGTTTTGTATGTCAAAATTTTCATTTGTAAAGTAACTAGTAACTAAAGCTGTCAGAAGACTGTAGTGGAGTGAAAGTACAAGAGCAGAGTAGCATGTAAAGAAAAGACTCAAGACAAGTACAAGTGCCTCAAATCTATACTTTAAGCATAGTACTTGATAATGACACACATCAGAGTGCAATGCAGACAGATAAAAAGAGGTCCTCCTTGAGGGAAAAGGGCAGGATTTATCTCACAGACTGGCCTACTTTTAAAATACCAAATATCTGTACTGGAGCTGAGACGGTTTGATGGGGCTCCCCAAAGGCTTTTGCAGGTGGAGTTGCTGCACGGTGGTGGCAGTAAGCCAGTACAACTAAGTGCAAGTCATTACAGCCGGTGGTGTGAAGGTGAGGGCAGAGATGAGCATGTTTTAATTACCTTATTGACTGAACATTAATGTATGATGACATTGTGAGTTTTTTTTTTTTTAAACAAATCAGTCATTAATACAACATGGTATAGTAATTGCTTTGTAAATTCAATGAAGAAGTGGTTTAAAATGACCATACTGTATCATACTTCATCACATTTGATTATTTTGTTCTTTTATTCAGAACTTTCATACAATCAGAAACAGGTGTCTAACATCAACAGCGCTTGAGTTAGAAGACTCAAAACAGTAAAACTAGTTTTCTTTCAAAATCTAAGCCTTAAAGTTCCAAACAAGAACAACAGAGATGCAATAGAGGTGCATTATCGCAACTGACTGTCACTCAATGTTGCAGAATCAGGTCCGGACAATGTCCAGAGTTAATCTTTCACACATGTAGCATATTTGTCTGTGGTCAGACGCGTTCTCACTTACGGGAAATACTCTGTTTGGTTTAGGCGAGGGGTTGCACTGGGTAGAGTGTGCAGGAAGAGGACTGATCCGTAATGATTACTGTTTCACATTGATATCAATACGACATTTATTTGGACGCATTCGCCATGTCAACAAAAGAGTGGAAACCGATATACAGACAAGCAGAAAAGAGTACGAAGCAGCTACACTCCGTGCAATGTCATCAACACGCCCACTCGCTCGCTGTGTAGCAGGGCAGCAGTGCATACACTGTGAATAACAGTGTGTAAATACGGCTTACGGCTTCGCGGTGGAAACGGTATTGCTAAATCGCTACCGGTGGACACATTTCTACTGTTGGCATGGTATATACTGTCATACAGCTAAACCCTATGCATACTATGAACTTTTGAACTTAAATTTTGCACTTAAGCATTTAAATGGTAATATTGTATATATTATTTTTACAATAATGATAATAATATTTTATTGTCACTTTCTACTCATGCTTCTTGACTTGCAGTACTTTATTTTTCTACTTGCCATGTTTGTTGCTATACACCAAATCATAGAGGCAAATTCCTTGTATGTGAAAGCGTACTTGGCAGTAAACCTGAAACCTGAAATCAAAGCCCTGTATCAAATATCAGCCTGACTAGAAGAGCTTCAATGCAGAGGCATCAACATTATCACTTTACAGACGAACCTAAATAATGTTTTTAAGACTGGTGTTAAGTCTTAAGCACTTCTCATCACCCGCAGGATCACCGTTGGATGTGGTTAACTCTGCTGCACCTGTAGCCCATCAGTGATGTCAGGATGTGCAGACCACACCCTGAGTACACTTCTACATCGCGCTAACCGCAAAGAGAGAGTCTGCAAGTATTGCCACCGAGAAGTGGCTCTTCACTGATGAAGGGGTGAGGACAGATTTTTAATGTCCGTATCGCCAGTACAGTGAGCTCAGTTGTGTGAATGATTTGGACACTACCTCAATATTGAAAAATGTTGAGCATTTTGAGTATATGGAGTTGAGCACGTGCTTGTTGTTTGCGGAGTGTGTGAGAGATGATGTGATATCAATTAACATTTTAAAATGATAGTTGAGTCTCCTTACAACGGTGTCTGATTGATTTATTTTTTTTAAATTATTATTCCATTGAAAAAAGGTTAGTCGATAATTAATATTTTCAGAGTTTTTAATGGTGTATCTTATGTTTTGTTGCCGGTTGAAAAATGTTTTGGCAGGTACATTTTCTCAGTTTACTAGCCATTGGCAGATAGACCGAAAAGTTAATTTTGGACCCTGCGTGTCACAATCAAGCGTATATGTCATATGGTTAAGCAGTTCCTTCTAGTGTGAAGACAAAATACAGCCAAACAGGCAGAATTGCATTCTCTTTTGACCCATGCTCTAAATTTTGTTTACTTTATGATTTTATTTTTTTGCCAGTTTATTTCAGTTTTAAGTGTCGGGGGGTATACAGATAATGTGGGTAACATATATCTGAATATTTTAATTATGCCCTCTACATGAAAATACTACACACATTCTGAATGTCTATTCTCAATTGAAATTCATAGTCTGAATAAAACATTTCAAAATCCTTTTATATACTGTCTTGAATTATCTTCTCATAGGCCAAGCAAATTAGAAATGGATAAATCATACAAATAACAAAATCTGTCAGTGGCATTCATCTATTAAAGCTGCTTTCAAAATTCATCACCTGAAGTGGGTTTTGATGTGACGTCTTCATTCAGGGAGCAGAAACCCAGGAACATTACACCCTGTACCATTCTGACACCTAATATGTGTAACAGCATTGAATACGCTGCAGATAATGCTAATTTTGTGTCCCTGTGATCGTTGAATTTTTGCACAGTAGATGGTTCCAGACATGAAAATTAGTGTTTAACACATGCAGAGAATTGTAACAGCAGTAATTGTATGCAAGGAAAATGTTCTGATTTGATAAAGCTGAAAGTGAGAGACAGTTCAGTGTGTCTCTACCACTTTTTTCCATCAGAAAATTCTAGAGACTTGACACAAATAATGCTCCAGTCTGGCTCAGTGGGTAACAGTTACACACTGTACAGACTGTAAGTTCATGTGGGTCAGGAATAAATAGTTATGTTAATGTTCTATATAATTGATGCAAAGTAACTCCTGAACACTTAACATTACTACAAGCGGCATTTGACAGGCTTCTAACACCAAGCAATGACTCAGGCATTTCACTGTAAAAACAACTTTTGCAGATACACTTCAAAATACTCTCCAGTCGTTTCATTGTCACTTTTATTTGTAAAATATTCACAATGAAAAGTAATAGGCATTGTTGTGGCACTGACTTCACAGAGGCTCACAGCACTAACAAACACAGTTTATTTAGTGCACATGCATCATGCTAGATTCAAAGCCCTTACAATAATCACGGTTCTTTGCGCTTTAACTCAACTCACTGACATGATCTGAGAATTAGTTTATGTTGCTTCAGTCTGGGATGTGAAGTTTGTTACTTCATCCAAAACAACGATTAATGTGCTGTGGTTTACCCTTCAGGCTCTGGAAAAGGCTAATAAACTAAACACAAGCTATTAAAACAGCTAAACACGGTGTATAGCAACACACACACACACACACACACACACACACACACACACACACACTCACACGCACAGACTGTAGCTGAATGGCACAACAGTGCACATCACGGCTGGTTTTGAAGGCTTTTGCAGCCGTTGACAAAGCAGCAGAAGCAGTTCTTGTGCAGAAACAAATCCACTGATAAAGCTGTCGATGTTAAGAATCTCAGTTTGACCCTTTGTCCTCTCTAAGGAAGGATTCAGTGTTGGCTTGACTTCCCAAATTACAGAGGGGTACGTTTTGTGTGATATCTAATCAAATGCAATGTAGACATCATAAACACTCAGTTGGTCTGGATCATTCTGAATTCTATGAATACTAGCTTACAAAGCAGTGTAAAGGTTGATGCCAAAATGCCATTCTGTTGATAATGGTTGTTGCAAATGTTACCCCAAGCTAATCAAATTCTCTGTGTGTTTCTAAGCCACTATTGTGCAGTTGAGATGTAAACACTGTGAGACAGTCCAACCCCCCTGTTCTCCTTCTCCCACCCAATGACACATTACAGCTCTGCACATGTTATAAGATCTTCAAGCCAATATCTGATGTTAGCAGGGTGGATATGGAATCAGGCACTACTCTTTCCCCTTTCTGCCTCCCCCTCTCCTCTTCCTCCTCTGTTCCCTCTGTTTCCCTCCATCCTACTTGACAAAGTGCAGGGCCTCAGCCGCCACCACGGAGCCTTTGCTGCTGTCGAGGCTGGTGACCATCTTGAAGCCGGATCTCAGTGCTAGCATCACTGTTTCTAGTTTCAGACAGTCAAGTGTGCACAAGAATGTGCTGTCCTCCTTCAGTACGAGTCGAGAGCCCGGCTCCGACTTGATGAAGTGTCGGAACTGGATCACATTGGATGACACCACGAATTCTTCCGGAAAGCCATCCAAGCGGCTCTTGGAGATCTGCACCAGTCGCGCTTTGACTTTGTCGATAAAGATGGGGTCACTGCAGTACACCTTGAGGCCCTGCGACCTCTCATGGCTATCTGTCACCTCCAAAAATGCGGCTTCCCGCTGGGCTGCCCTTTGGCTTTCCCACTCAACCACGGCTTCCACCAGTTCACTCAGACGGTAGAAATCAGCCTCTCGTCGAAGGAGCCCTGCCTCACGGAAGTCATCAGGCAGCTGGAGCTCTCCGGTTCGGAGGTAGTTGAGCACATGGCGAAAAACAGGACCATCTCTATCAATGAACGGGTTGCCCATGGAATCAGTGTGCTGAACCGGCTTCTTACCATTGGCCAGCTCTTCCAGAAAGGAACCCTGGTGCTTGGCAAGGGTGGTCCGGTGGGCGGTGTACAGGAACCCCCCTACGTTGATGGTGATAGTGCCTGAAGAGGGCTTCTTGAAGCTCTTGCTGGGCTGCAGCAGGTCCGGGTTGATGTGCCTTAGTTCACTTTCCATCCTTCTGAGGTTCCATTCCATTCTCCAGTTACCCTCTCCAGCCTCAACCCAGCTTCCTCAAAGCTGGTGTGTCTGCAGTACAAGTCGAGTCTGTCTTGCTCTTCTTTTGGATCTGGCTGTGTGAGTCTGTGGTGTTGCTGAGAAAATGAAAAGGTGTTGTCAGCTGTCGTATAGTGGGAGTGATTGTGTTTGAGATTGTGTGACGGTGGATGGGTGAGTGCTGTCTGGCAGAGGAGCTACAGCGAACTGGGAGCTGAAAACAGACTGGCTCTCTGTGCTGCTTGGTGTCCCTCCTCTCCTCTCCTCTCTCTCTCTCTCTCTCTCTCTCTCTCTCTGTCTCTCCCTCCCTTTAGGAGTGGGTGGGCAGACAGCGTCACATTTAGGGAGGAGAAAGGGAGAATGAGAGAGCAGACAACCGAAGAGTACGGACTCCCGGAGCTCGCTCTTTCTTTTTTGCTCTCTTTCCCTAAATATCTTTGATAAAAAAGGTGCAGAGCAGTGATCTGGCAATTAGCACTAGCTGAGCTCCAGCAATTAGCACACACATGCACACACATGCACACACACATACTCGCACACACCCTCCTGTCACCAGATGGAGGGGTGGGTGGGGGGGGTTGCTTCTATAATTCTTGTGGTGTGAAACTGTCTCAGCTTGTGTGAGTCGGAATATGAAACTCCCTTTGCAGCCAAATCCATCTGTTTACCACACAGCACTAGATGTGAACTGGAATCTGTTTGAAAAGGAGTCCAGTTTAATTCAGGGCTTTACTGGCATGCTTTTTCTGTCTCATCTCTGGTTATGACAGGGAGAAGAATGCTGCTAGTCTTACTTATGTAAATTAAAGCAGCAGGGAATGCATTTACGCAAATATCCTGTTTTCCTTCTTGCAAGGTAACAAGCAGTCCTCTGTCCTTGTGAGTGTTGTTCATGCATTGATTGTGTGTGTCTTGTGTGTGTGCTGGCTTTGGGGTCCAGTGGAGGAAATGGATCAATTACAGTCAATGGTGGTCTGGTCATGAAGGACAGGTTTTGAATCTGCTAATGCTTTGGCCTGCAGCCCCCCTCGGGAACTGCACTAGATTGGTAATTTTGCTACAGATGCCTCATACCACCACTGTGTGTGTGCTTCACAAGGCAGTGTCTGTTCTAGTGCAACTTCAGATGTGCAATGCCGTTTGTCGAACATAAGGAAATACACAGAGGGCCTGTAAATGTAAAGTATGTCAGGATAATGTTTGGTCACAGAATGTGATGAAAACATAAAAATCGATGCGTACTCTGCAGATGATTGGATTTGGTGCTCCATGCCAACACTTTAGCATACTGGACACTGTAACAGGAAGGTGGTAACTAATGGCTTATAGTATCAAAGAATATGTGGCATAGTCAGTCAGTTTTATGTTAGAAGTGTGTATTAACTGTATTAACTATGTATATCCATTGGCGTTGTGAGTGTTTGGTCATTAGAGACTGGACACCTAAAAATCAATGGATCGTGAATACATGGTCTGGCTACCTCAGATACCACATGGTGAGTTTATGATTTTTTGAAAAACCCGTAATCAATTGTAGCTTTTTATCTTCCTACTTATCATACAAATCACTTGTTAGCTGTGTTTCTTGTGTTGTAAGTAATCGCCATCAATTTGCTAATTTTCATGTTTTTCTTTAAATTCCACCTTGTGGGAAATTACAGAACTTTGGGCGTAGGAGTAGAAAACAGTACAAAACAAATGCTCCTATAGTAAAAGTAAAAGTAGTCTTTGTGCTGTGTATTAACTTCTTATTGTTTCTCAAGCACACACAAACACAAATACGCAAACACCTAGGCGGACAGCATACACACTAAATTTATGTTTATGCACCATTCTGACCCCGACAGCAATTCTGTTGTGGAAATATTTCAGTCCAGATGGTTTGTAACCTACTTTAGATGTTTTTTTTACACCAGGGAGGCAATGGCAGTCAATTTGCATAATTTAGCAGCACAGGAGTCTGGCAGTGACAAAATACCTGGATTGTGGCAGTATTTGTCACTGCAGGGCAGCAGACACTCTGGGCTTCCTTTGCAGCGATGTTTGTGTATCTTAGACTACTCAGTGGCAAAATATTACTGTACTATTGCCGTATAATGGACAGATGATGACTTGGACGCACTGAACATTGCAGACAAGAGTAGCAGGGTACCGGGATGATAGATTAGATTAGATTAGATTAGATTAGATTAGATTAGATTAGATCTAGGGGTGCAACTAATGATTATTTTCAGTATCAGCTCACTTGCAGATTATTTTTATTTATTTATAAAATTGTTTGGTCTATAAAACCTCAATAAATTGTGAAAAATGTCCATCCAAGTTTCTCACTGTCCTAGGTGGTGTCTGTCTATCAGTCCAAAACCCGAAGATACTCACTGTATTACCAGTAAGGATGAAGTAAACCAGCAAATATTGACATTTGAGATGCTGGAATTAAGAAATGACTGATGATTAATCGGTTATATAAATAGTTGCACATTTATGTCCTGTAAATTAACTAATTGATGATTTGACCAATCATAATAGCTCTGATAAGATTAGATTAGATGGAAATTGAATGATGCCAGTGGGGAAATTGGATCGTTAGATTTTCAAGTAGTAATAAGATATGTTAACTGAAACTGGGAAACAAATGTCCGCACCCCTGCAGAACATTATTTATAAAATAACCGTATTAGAACTCACACTTGCAGGACTTTTTGTACATCATGAAAAGACAGTTCAGTAAGTTCACTCAGTCGTTTGGTAACAGTTGGATTTCTTCTTATTGTGTGCCTCAAACCACCAGTGTTTGATGTTGATCCACCCTCTCGGCACCCATGATCCTGCCTTTTTTATTAGATCATACTTGAAGCCTCTTCTCAGCAGTTCGTTCACATGTAAACAAGATGTAGAGCTGAAGGTGCTGTTCCGCACATCTGTTTGTTTAGCAACACAAATGGAAAAATAGGGCAATTTTGTATTTTTCATGCCTCATATTTATGAAACTTAAAAGAATTAAAGTTCAGAATGCTCCAGAGAGAAATTGAAGTAAGTCAAATGTGTGTTTGGAGGTTAAAGCTTACAAGAAAGTAGCAGTTATAAATATTACAGTAGGCTAAAACGACCCTATTCTGAATTGTATGTACTGCATTGGGCCGCCGCTGTGCCCACTGTGAAGCAGGAAGGAAAAGTGAATGATTTTAGTTTCTATCTTTCATTTAATTAAAATTTTATGTATAGCAGTTTCATCAGTTTCGTCCCAGACCACTAAATGTTTATGCATCTGTGTGCAAGATCATGAAAATGTTTCATTAAGACATAAAAGACAAAATACAATCATGGAAATCATTGCAGCTCTTTTCCTCAACAAACTAAATAACAATAAAGTGATGACACATAGACTTGTTCTGCTTACCAGCAACAAGTGTTAGATTTGTGTAACAGGTTGTCAACTGGTTGCACCTCAGACCTCGTGCTGATGGAAGTGCATTGCTTAAGGAATGACTGAAGATTCATTTGAAGTGAAACACTCAATTCCAGCACAGTGACTGCAGAAATAATTGATGTTGGTTACTAAAATGCTGCTTTTCATCCTGTTTGTGCATGTGTGTGTTTATCTGGGAGAGGATGCCAGAGTGACAGCTCTCTCTGTCTCCACGGCGATTTTCTAATCATAAGTGATTAGTGGTATCATCATCAACAACGCTCAATTGGAATTGCAAACGAGGCCAAGATGCAGCAGAGAGGATTGTGGGAGGTTTGACCTGCTTTCTGCCTCCTGTTCATTAAAACTGGCTCATCAAGGACGATCATTATCTTCAAAGTCAGTGACAGTCTGTTTGTCGCAGCTGCTGTGTCTCTTTATCAAAGTGAAGGTTTAGGACGTTTGAATTAAATTTCCCAAAATGCTGCTAGCAAGGACTCTCCTTTCCTCTTGAAGGTGGTGAATTATTCATAGAGCCGCTCTAAGAGCTTGTGGTGTAACATGGAGTCACTGACTGCTGTGAAGCTGGCATGGCAACCACTTAAAATAAGGTCTTGTACGAGCTCAGAGCTGTCAATCTCTTGCTTTATTCATTATGGAAGTCTATCTACTGTATAGATAGTCTGTGTGTGTGTGTGTGTGTGTGTGTGTGTGCGCGTGTGTGTGTGTGTGCTGGGGGTAAAGTTAATCTGATAGATCACGCTGGGTTTCAGTGTGACATAAATGTCACGTTGTCCACATAATTATGTTCTTTTTAAAATGCTAAATTTTGATGTTAATCTTAAATGTTACTACCAAATATGAGTAGTTAAGAAGTTCAATACAAAGTTTACATCATATGACTACAAAAATGTCAAGGATGACACAGTACATTTCAAGCCATATTTGCATTGTGGTCCTCAATGTGAAGATGACAAAGGTGTCTTGTGTCCAGGTAACATCAGACGACCAACAAAGTCAAGTCAGTGCAAGTCAAACATCAACATTTTTAATTATAGAAAAATCACACATTAATTATAACTTAAAAAAATGCTCTGTAATATTAGAATATACCATTTTCCCGTTTTGAAACCATGATGGACCATTTTGAAAAACAGTCAATGTGTTTCTAAGCGTGAGAGTAGACCTACAGGAGTCCACTCCGCTAGCATTTTTTTTTTACCTTCCTTTATTTAGGGCCCTATTAAATCCATTTACGTTTTTTCCAGATTCCGTTTTACTTTTTCCCACATTCCATGTTTTCCATTTTAATTTTAATTAATTCCCATGTTGTCATCAGTGTCTAATCATGTGGCCTTGCTCAGGGGCACCTCAGTGATAGTAATGAAGGAGGGGCAAGTGCTGCTTTTTATTTTCCCCAACCAGATTTGTTCCGCCCATCGAGAGGAGTTGCTTCTCTAACCTTTAGGCACCACTGCCCACAATTAAATTGCCCACCAGTTTTCTCTGCATTTTCTCAGCACTTTGATGTCTGTTTGTTTTGTAAAGGCGGAACTAATTCATGTTCAAATAAAAGCGAGTGGGCTGAATACAGTTACCGACATCGGAAAATCGCTTCAAAGTTAATGAATGGAATCATTAAATTTCCTTAATGAAGCAGCCTCTGGGCTTGGTAGAGATGAGCTGTAATAGAAAATTATATTTGGAGAGCCAATCATTGTCATGTGTAGACAAGGCTCTGTCACTACTGTGTGTGTGTGTGTTTGTGTGTCTGTGTAGGTGTGTGTAAAGGAGAAAGGAAAAAAGAATATATTTTAGCTTTTCTGATGCTTTTTACACCTGATGGAGTAAGGCGCAGACACATGTATGAAATTTAATTGATGTACTACATAGACATCTCTGGAGGGACTGATATATTCAGTGATGCTAATGGCCATGGGCCAGATGCATAAAACTGTGCGTAGCATCATGACTAAAAGTCTGTTTATGCACAAAGACAGAAAAGCGCATACTCTTTTTAATCAGATTTCTGAAGCCATGCATACGTTCAAGATTGATTTCCACTTTTACAGTTAGCAACAGATAAATGTAGGCACGTCATGTTTGCATATCAATACTGGTATCTGCTCCACAAGTTGTTAGACCTGTCAGTGAGCACAGTTGCACCAGTTGCATTGATAAGGTTCTCCAACAAGGCCAGACCAGCTGTCATTATGTTTTTTATAGCACCCGTATAATTAACCTGTAAACCATCATTAGCAGAGATGTCAGAAAGGTAATTATGTAGTTTACATTGCTCATATTGAAACAGAGTTTTGAAGGGCTTCATAGTAAAAGGTAATATGACAAGATCATAAATAAAATGCTGCCTCCAGTGTAAAGAAATGGAATGATAAAATTTGTCAAATCAAACCAAGCAGTGGTATTAAGTTGTAAATGTCTCTGAGCAAGTATATTTTCCAAGTTAAATGAGTGGGTCGACTGTGGAAACACAACACTTGTACAAGAAGAGGGTTTTTCATTTATGTCTTAGAGGCACATATTTATACTCTATTTTTCCAGTGTTTTGCATATTATTCATATTGTAGTCTTAAAAAAGGTCAATTTCTCCATACAGTTTATTTCCCTGTCATACTTTCTTGCTCGTAGCCAAAAGTATTTTAAGGAGATATTTATTCTGTGTTTGTCTGGTGCAACACAGTCAATAAACTATGATAGTTTCTTCCATGTTGGACTCTCTGGCTCTGCTTCCCCTCAAAGGTCAGCTCTGTCAATATGGTGCAAATTTGCAGGTCAAAGTTAGCCCACGGTGAACCTGATGCGAGAAATTTGTGGGGATTTACGTCCCCAACGAGGGAATCCCAATTAATTGGAAATCACAGGGGAATTTTTCCTGGCTTTCCCAGATATTTCTCCAATCATCCTCAGCCAAAAGTACCAGTTTCATTCTGTTTTACAGTAAATGAGCCTTTTATGGGCACTGTAAAGATGCTGGGTAGACTGCAAAAAGTCAGCAAATGAAATTGGCTAAAATTTAAAGAATGTAGAAGAAGTATGAAGATTTTTTTTTTTTTCTTTTTGAAAATGCCTGTTTATTTGAGGGACATTACTTACTGCATGTTTTTTGTGCATATGCATATGCCTAGCCTCACATCTTTTGAAAGTATTTCCAAATTATTCCTGAGAACTAAAACCACCTCAAACCAAGAACATCATATCTGTTATGATAACCAGAAGGTCACCAAGCTTCAATCAGATCTGAGTCAAGATGAGAGGAAAGAGGATGTTTTAGAGAAGCAGTGAAACCATCAAAAAAAAGGTCTTACTGGAGAGTCATCTCAGAGTGGGGAGAACCAGGGTCACATGGATATCCTGAGGCAGCAACAAGCAGTTCATGCGGTGGGTCAGATCTTGTGTTTGTAAGAAAGACAATGAATGGACCTTAAGGCCAGCAATCCTTAAAAATAAAAATCTAAGAACTGTTAGGCATTAAATTACAGAGCAGTAGCGTTCGTGGTGCATGCTGATGAGGGTCTACGACTGATGTATTTATTGCTCTCGTATATGTAGGCTTACTGTGTTTGTGGCTGGTACACATGTATGGTGGAACATAGCTGAAGAGGGGTCGTTTATTCAGAGACTGTGATGGTGGATGGAGGCCTGGTGGGCGGCGAGCTGTTTGTTGTGTTTAACATAAGGAAGGTCAGAGCTTTGAGGAGCAGATGGAGAGTAAGAGATGAGCATGGAGGGGGTGGACGAGTGACCTCCTCACCCTCCTATCTGTGTCTCTCTGCCTCTACTGTCTTCACTCTACCGTTTTTCACTTCCCTACTCTCAAAGAATTAGTTTTATGTAATTCCTTTAAATGCGTTTACATCTGTCTTAAATACAGGTTCCCAATAAGAGTAATTTATTAATGTAATCTGTCTAAAACAAAAGATGAGCAGACGTCGATCCCAAACGTCTGAAATCCACTTTCACTTAAATTCAAATAGAGCCAGAACAGTGCTCAAAACAGCCTATCCGTTTTGATTGTTCAATTCAAAATGTCCTGTAATATTAGAGTTAATTAGGCTAGCATAATGGTGTTGATGCTCAACTCTATCAGGTTAAAATTTCAACTTTTACAAAAGAAATTTAATTGGCCTGAAACCATGAGTTCATTAGACATTATACACACATTAAATGAGTCCTACAGCTGTCAGCGGTGTGTCATCACAGAGCTCTGCCATGACAAGAATAAAGCCTTGTAAATGGACCTGGTAATTCATACCTCTTCCCTTTCTGATGGTTTTCTGTCACCACAGGTGCTATAACATTATTATAGGTTGTGTTACATTGTTAGGTGATAACGGATGATATCACCCTCGACCGGGACCTGCATTTAGACTGTTAGAGTGTCAGGCTTTTTTAATAAATATTAAATTATGTAAGCTATCATGCCAAAATACCTGTACCAATCACATGTAAAAAGAAGTTGTCATGTTTCATATAACATTATATGCTATTTTGGGAAACATGCTTAGTTGCTTCATTGCAGAAAGTCTACATTTCTGTGCTGAGCCAAGAAATAGTTTGGCGCAGAACCCCCTGTGAAACCACAACTTATTGTTTTTACACTTCTGTCTTTGTACATATTAAACAAATGAAATATAAGGTGTTAATCGCTGAACTTCAGAGGAGCTGGCTGGCAGAGTTTGTTACCTTTGGATGGACCCTGGCTAGCTGTTTCCCGCTGTTTCCAGTCTTTTGTGCCAAGCACAGCGTACCGTCTCCTGACAATAGCTTCTTTTTTAAAGGACAGAAAATCTTCTCAACTACTGGCAGCGAAGTGAATAATCGCATTTCTCAAAATGTTAAACTTAAGTCAAACAAGGGATTTCACTTTAGGGGAGAGTGTCTCTACAGGGCTCATACGCCATGTGTGGGTCAGTTGTAAGTTTTCATGCAACGTAAAAAATCTAGATAGATAGATAGATAAAGAAACTTGGGGAAAATGATAGATTCTCTAAAATCACCCTGCAGTATCTCATAGATATTCATAAATGAAAACAGGAGCAGCTGCCCTGCGGAATTGAAATCCACCATGTGGCTGCTTTTCTTTATGCGATACAGAGTAATAACGTACTCTGCAGCTCTGAATGATAAGTGTGTAGGAGAATTAGGCTACTGCATGTCTGCTGAAGGTGTGGACCAAAACATTGATCTAGCATGAAGAGTTTTATAGTGAAGCCAACATGCAGGAGTCAACTATTTATCTCAAGTGTTCCTCCCACACACAGAAGCCTTGACCTACATGTGGTGTCCTCTCTCTCTATCAGCAGTATGTGTCTTTCTATGATTAGGAGGAAATTTCTCTCCAACATAGTGTCTGTCTGGATCCTGAAGAAGAAATGGGAAGACTTCAATGACTTTGGACCTATTTGACTGTAATTACTGCAGAACATGGATAGTCAGCAGTCATGTGCATGTGTACACACATGTTTCTTGTGTGTGGGTGTGTTTTTAGATGTGTTGCTGGCAAATGCTCTGTCACTCACCGGCCAATAATTGCACATAATTGCATCCATTTGTGGGAAAGGCAAAGATGGACATTAGTGAGATCTGTGACACATACTGCAAAGCGTTTCTTGCCTTCGGATTAAAGATGGACTCTTGATGGAATGTTGCGTGACACATGATGTCAGGTGGCTTGTGATGGTTACTATAGTGACCGTGCCAGTTGCACCTGCATTTGTTCAGCTTTGCTTTACACTGAATACATCAAGGCCGTCTTATTAAAGATGAGGCTGATGATATTTTGTAGCTTTGTTGTAGCTTCGCTGATCCCACTGCCTGACAGTTGCATCTGCAGCCAAAGCTTTGATAATGTATATTTTATAATGAAAATACTGAAAATAATCCCAAATACATACAGTATTTGGAACCTGTTCTTACAGATTGAAGTCATCACAGGGTAGTTCCACAGCGGGAGGTTGAAAAGTATTGAGGCACATTGTGGTTTTTTTCTTTTCATTGGGTTTGTTGACAATAAGAAAATACAGTATTAAGATCAGCCTTATCCTTGAAGCTGGGTCAGTGCAGGCATTTTTACACAGGACTTTTAATCAGGACAGATTGGGCTTTATGCTGAAATATATTCCCCTTGCGAAAGATGAGTCATGACTAACTACAGTAGCACTATGAGTCAAATTGCCACTAAAAACAAAAACTTTTTACCAAAACCAGTAACACTTAGATAATTGATAAAGTTAACATCTCGCCATAAGATAGGCAGAGTCTTAAGAGTTCACACTCAAAAAAGTAAGGATTTTGTTGGTAAGGAGAAGGGTTTTAAACAGTTCTGGATTTTACAGGGAGCCGGTGCAGAGAGTCCAATATGGGAGAAATATGATCTCTTTGCCTAGCTTTTGTCAGAAAATGTGCCACAGCATTTTGGATCAGCAGAGGAATCTTTAGAGACTTACTGGGGCAGACTGATAACAAGGAATTGCAGTAATGCAGCCTAGAAATAACAAATGCATGGAATAATATTTCTGCATTGTTTTGAGACATGTGCCTAATTTTTGCAATATTACTTGTATGAAAAGGCAGTCGTTGAAATTAGTTTCATGTTGACATATACTGATCGAATAAGATTCCTTACGGAGATGCTGGAGGCCAGGGCAGTGCCATTTAGAGTAACTGTAGATAATGTACAATAACTGGAGTTTTGCTTGAGTTTAACAGCAGAAAATTGCAGGTCATCTGGGTTTTTAATGGCCAAAAGGTATGCTCGAAGTTTACCCAACTGATCGGTTTCATCCGGCTCGATCAAAAGACGTAATTAGGTATCATCTGCAGAACAATGATATTTTATGGAGGATACCTTAATATTGCCAATAGGAAGCATGTAGAAGGGGAATAGAACTGGTTCAAACACAGAACCTTGTGGAACTCTCTGACTAACTTTGACGTGCATGGAGGATTTATCTTTAGCATTATAGGGAATTCACAGTGAACCTGTGAACCCACTATCAACAAGGTAATCGAGGTGTGAGTGACTAGTGTTTATTTAGTCTATTAAGGCCTAGCATTGAATTAAATGCCAATGGAAGTACTTCCTTAAATCTAGCTACAGCGCTATCAGATTGACATGTAGTGTCATATTTTTTGCCTAATAGTGTGTAGTTCAGAAATAGCAAAGTTAGATTATGGTCTGATAAAACAGGATTGTGTTAAAGGTTAAAGGACAGTTAAAGGTTTGATTTCAATGCCATACAGCAGAACCAGGTTGGGGTTTTGGTTTAAACAGTGAGTGAGTTCACAATATATAGAATAATTTCTGGTTTTTGTTTTTTTTTTTCCCGAAATTTAACCTCCTATTTCAATCATAAATCATAAAATAGTGACTTTACAGGCACAACTTGAATATATAATTAATGAATGAAGAAATGCTTTGCTGCCAGTCGAAATGCCTCATGTGCATCCAGTATCCGACCAGTGAATTACCCTTAAATTTAGCTGTGGTTTGATCTCTACACGTTCTGAAGAGAGCTTTGTCGCGTGTGTGTGGATGCTGTTAAGAGACAACATGCAGAGGCAAATATCTTTTACTTCCTGCGTTATACGACGACATCAATAAAACAATAAAAGCACGAGCCAGGGGAATATGCATCCTTGTTATTATCTGGACAGTACATCACATTATCTGTGGAAAAACAGACAAGGGAACAAAAGACACCAGAGAGCAGCTGATGCTGACTGACAGGTGATCCTGCTGTCTCCGCGTCATCAGAAACTGACGTTGCTTCAGATGACGCGTGAGAGCAAGAGACGTTATTTCCTCATGTCTTTTCTGTGCATTTCTCCCCCATGTTTGAGGTGGGAGCGACCGAGACAAAAAAGGGAAAGACGTTAGCGAGAGAAGCGTGAGGACGAGTTGGCATGTGTCCCGAGAGGATTTACTAACTCCTCTTTTACAAGATTTCACACGCGAGGATCCTCAACTGTTTATGGAAACTGTAAGAGAACGTTAAAATAGGTTTGACAGCCTCTCTCCCTCGTCCACATGTCATCTAGGCCTGTCAGTCTGTTCATTATCAATTACTCACAGTCTGTTTGTTGACCTCTACAGCTCTCTGTAGACTTCCTCTCTCTACTCGCCCTTTGAGTGTCTCTCTCTGCTGGTTTTGTTAACTGATGGGTGTGAAATGTAGCGGCTTCTCAGACCTTTTTATGAGTCCAGATACAAACAATGCCAAATCATACAACAATGCACAATAGACAAAGCTGTTGCCAATATAACGCCAACGCTCACCAACTGGACTGCACCATTCCCTGGACAGTCGATTCAAAATTTGCAAAGAAAAAAGAGGAAACAATGAAAGCGGATCCCAGTACTGATTGGAGAGGAGCAGAAGAGGCATCAAATGGTTTCGGAAAAGGTTGTGGGTTGGACAGTTGAATAATTGGCAGAAGCACCTTATGAAAGAACAGCTTGAAAAATAAATGCAATAAATTAAAACTCAGAAATGGTTGAAAATGTCACATTAAGAGGAGAGGCAGAGTTGTGAATGGTTTATGCAAGGATGACTTGAAGTAGTGGAGGAAGTATTAAGTGTTACGTAAAAATACCAAGACCACAGTTTAAAGTCCTGAATATAAAAATCCTACTTGAGTAAGTGTACAGAATATTATCAGCTAAATAGTCCTCATTCAGTAGAAAAATCCCTGATGTTATTTATGGTTTATAACATAATGAGATTGTTCATCCTGATGCACAGTATCACCTCACAGCGCTGGTGGAGGTGAAGCTGTTTTTAATAACTATATATACAGCTGGTTTAGTCCAGTGGTTCTCAAATTAGTGGTCGGGCCCCTCCAAAGGGTCACAGGATAAATCTGAGGGGTCATGAGATGATTATTGGGGTAGAAATGAGCAAAAGGGGTAAGTTCTGTTACTCAAATCTGTTCTAGCTTTTTTGTAAAATGTTGGACAATTTTACCTGTTTTGAGCAGTTATTAAAATTAAAACCATGCAAGAGGTTTAGAGGGTAAATGTCTTTGGTACAACCGCTGGTTTAAATGGTTAGATAAATACATGAGTCAGGTAAAAAAGTCCAGCTTCTTCCACTCCAAGTGGTCATATATGCAATATATTGTAGAGATATTCATCATTATTATTATAGAGCTGTGGGGGTATGTCTGACAAAAAAAAGGTTGCCAACCACTGACATATGAGCATTGTTAAATGGAACATGCCAAGGGGCCTCAACCAGACACTGTTTTTTTGTAGGTCAGAAGCCAAAATGGTTCAGAAACTCTGGTTTAATCTATAGTATGTTGTATTTTCTAAGCTTATCATGTTTTTGAGGGTTGTTTTTTTTGGTTTGTTTTTTTTCAGATAAAAGTACAATATTTCTCTCTGAAATGTGGTAGAGGTATAACGTAGCATTTTTGGCTTTGACAGCAGATCAGTTTGAAATATTGCAGGGAGTAATAGAACAAGGAGGAGCAGCCACAGTGAGCTGCAGGTGACAGGCTGCTAACCTCCAACTTCTCAGCAAGGTAACAAGCTCCTGTCAGTTTCACTGTGCCCTGCTGTCTGCAGACTCATGGCATGTGCAGCAAAATTAGATCATGGTTTCTCACAGAATGATGGGAAAAGGCCAGCTATTAAAACAATAGTTGCTGCCCCCATAATTATGTGACTTGTAGCATTAAACCGCGTTTACTGCCACCAGTAACTCCAGGTGTTGCCAAATGAACCAGGACTGAAACCTAAATAAGTCTTACAACAACAGAATGTGGACTTTCACTGAATCGAGTTTTACTTTTTTGTTTTTTCCAAGAACCCCAGTGTGTGTGCGTGCGTGTGTCTGAATCATGATTGAGCCACTGAGTCACTGTCTTTGTTGTAGATGAAATCAGTCTGGAGGGGATGGTGGTGCACAGAGCTGAATGCAGACCAGTCGTCAGTGACAACTACATGAAGCTGAAGAAGTGAGTGAACTTTGAAAATGTTGATCCCAAAAATTGTGAATTTAAAATGTTATTGTATTGTTGTTGCATTGGACTAGAATAACGGGACATCGCAAAGAATATATATATATAAAAAATAATAATAATATTGTTATAGAAAAAAGCACAGCAGTTGTCACTGGCATAACTGGGATAACAACATAGTATTTAGAACATGCTAACTACAGTTTTCCCTTCAACTTACACCCCTCAAAAAACTATCGATGAATAATTGTTAAAACGAGTGGAACGACAAATAAAAACAAATAAAACAGGACATTTCTTTTCTCAGCTGTACGGTCGGCTTTTTTTCACCCCGGACAACACAAAGTGCTGTGAATTAATTCAGACGGGGTCAGAGAAGTCGCGACGTGTTGACACGCTGCAACTATTTGTTTGTGTATGCTGAACACTCAAGTCCACTCTGCCTTTTCAAATGGTTTCTGTCTCCTCTTCACCGGAATCCGTTATTCCAGCTAGTTAGTGGAGGGTATCGCTATAGCAACCGCATCACTGTGGCAGATGCACTGCTCCAATGCAACCCAAGGCAAACACAGTGCAGTTTGCTTTAGCGTGTGAGGCCGCTTCTGTGTCAGCCATCAGTAACACACATAACAGGACATCATTTAAATGATGGACGTGACACGACATAAGCTCTTTTCTGAGACTGTCTTCATCAAAAAAACAGCATGTTTTTCAGATTTCTGTGCTGATCATCTTGGCTGAGATTCTCCTTGGACATGGCAGGGTGGTGCTGTGAAGTACTGTAGAGTACATACTGAACTTAGATTTGTCCAATTGTGTTTTATTTGTGGCTTGACAAGGAAAGGCTTCAGTTTTCACTCCAGTTTTGTAATCTCCCATTTGGATAGCAGCTGACAAATGTCCCTGCAGGACATTATGTTGTCGTGGCTGTGTGTGTCCGTGTGTGTGCGCACAATACAACAGTTTTGGTAGGAATTTCACCACAAGTTCCTACTGTGTTCAAAGTGATCATATGTAGCACTTTGCCGTATAAATGTGTGTATTAAAGAGGAAAAACAGGACAGAAAAAAGCATCTCAGTGCTTTATATATGATTCAAATCATATTTGTTAATTAGGGAAAGATGTGTGTTTTTCTTCACTGATTGTCATTATTACTAAGTGTTTTGTATTCATTTGTGATGCAATCAGTTTTAATTTGGTGGTTATTAACATATGGAGGAGGAAATGTGACTCATGAAAGACAAAAGAAGCCTACAGAGATAGAAGTAGATAATAATGCTTCGGAAAGCTTCACTAATGGCTCCATTAGGATAACTGTTTATGGTTAATTTATCATGAATATATCAGGTAGTTATGGCAGGAAATCGGGCAGCTTCAGTGCTTTGTGTTTAACCTTTCTTCAAGGCTCATAATGTTTGTTGTTTTGTGTGGTCGTCAAGTTGAATAAAATGTGATAAATGAAATTCAACTAAAAATAAATGGAAAGCAAAATATCTTTGGATAGAGCAGCTGCCATCACTCATTCGGTCAGTTCTAACTCAAGGTGCTAACAGTGTTGTCTCTGTGCCAACAGGCATGTCTGTCAGAAGACATCAAGTCAGATCACAGAAAACACAAATCAAATATCCATCTGTGTGTGTGTGTGTGTGTGTGTGTGTGTCAGGCTGCAGATTAAAGAGTCCACCAAGTCTCCACGTTTGTCGCAGCAGCTGGAGAGAGCCATCACAACCGTCTTCAAGCCGGTGGCCAACCACAATTTCAATGTAAGAACTAATAATAACAAGGCTATTGTTTGGACATTGGTTGAGACATTTGGAGATGTCTTCTTCAGTTGTGGGACAGTTGTGAGCTGCATTATGGGAAATGTAGAATCCAGAGTTTGGGGATGGATTTGACCTGTAGATATCTCAGCCTTTGCTACTTTGATTTTGACTTTTGTAAGTTCGACAAGTTAATGAAAATGCAATACGAAATCACTGGAGTGACCCTTTTAATGCACAAACATGGTCAATGCAATTAACTACAAGAAGCACATTAACCGGGTCAAAATAAGAAATTATATGTTTTGTGAGTATTAATGTAACATCAGCAGCTTTAAAAAAGCACAAGCAAATATTAACTGAACATTTTGAAAAATGAGGGATATTAACTGGACATTTAGACATGTGTAGGCTTCACAGGTGTTTTTTTAATGTTTCTGTAGATTGTGATCACAGTGTGACATTAGAATCAAACCAGAATGGTGGGATGTTTGGTAATATTACTGTGTCGTTTCTATTATCATTAATATTAGTAGCAACTGTGTTCCTTCTGATTCTCAGGTGCTGCATGATAAGAAGAAGAAGCTGGAGGGGAAGATGGTGAGGGCTGAGCGGCAGGTGGTGTTGGACATGCTTTTCTCTGCCTTTGAGAAGCACCAGTATTACAACATTAAGGACTTGGTGGACATTACTAAACAACCTGTGGTGAGCAACACACACAAACAAACACACATAAAAGAGACGCACACAACGGTATAGCTGGAAAGACCAAAAAAACAATACACCTGCCCACCATCCACCTTGCTTTGTTAAATTTGAACAAATCGCCCACGGCATGACGTTCATGCCTGTTCACACTATCTTTTGTGGCTCAAATTTGGGCCAATATGTGTGCATGTGTGCACGCACACACACATACACACAAACATGGGATGAATCGATACAGCGCAGTGGATTCGTTCCAGCTCGCAGTGAACAGCAATGTGTAGGTGCTGATGAGACCTCGAGGTCCTTCTCTCCCTCTGATTGCATCTGATTGCATAACCATCGGCTGAGTAGGAGTCAAACGCCGCAATACACTCCACACCATCATTTCTCTCCTAAAGCACTTGGCTAACACTCAAATTAACTGAACTAAAGTAACCGAAATGCCCATTATGAAAAAGTCTTGAAACACATCATCACTGTTATTCATCAGGTGCAGTGGGCACGTCTGAACAAGCTCAACAGAGACACCCAGTGGTGGTTGGAGAGGATGATCCCTCACACACACACAAACACACACACAGCCCTGCTCAGTATTCAACATTACATTTGTGTAGGATTGATGCCTGTTAATGAGACTAAACAGTACTGTCTGTGAATTGTGTACTGTCTAATGCAGTGTGAGCACAACAGGAAACAGGAAACCACCGTTTAGCATACAAGGAGTACAAGCTTGGCCCAGGCATCATGTTCAATCTCATACTTCCATTGAGAAAGCAGACAGACTGTCAGATAGTCTTCAAGTCAGCTCCCTGCAGCTGGTTAACTTCTGTTTGCACAAAGAGTGGAAACAGGCAGGAAGCACCAGAGTCAGCCAAGAACAAATCTGCCTCTGGAAAACCACGGTGTCATTTTTACACCTCAATTTTTGAACAGATTAAACCACCAAGATGTAACGTGTTAGTGAGCTTTGGAGGTGCTGGTAGGTGGATTTTAATACCTGTGAACAGAGCAGCAGTCCCAGAAATATTCAGATCTTTTACTTGTGTAAAAGTAGCAATACTGCAGTGTAGAATTACTCTGTTCGAAGTCCTGCATTCAAGTAGTAGCATTGAAATATACTAAAAGTACCAAAAGTAAAATTATTCATTAAGCCATGTCAGAATTAAAACAAATGCTAGAAACAGGGTCAAACAGCTACCTTAACTCTGTGCCAGTGCTTGGAAAGTACATGTGTACATTTACTCCATTACTGCACAATTTTGATGTACTATCAGTATTTCCATTTGATGCCACTTTTATACTTCTACGTCAGTACATTTCAGAGATACACATTGTGCTATGTAGTAGATAAGCTGCTTCTTTTACAAATTTAGAATAATACAAAATCTAAATAAATGACACATCATTACAGATTGAGCGAGTCGGTGGTGTATAAAGAGAGTCGATCTTCTCAACTGTCAGGAGCAAATCTCCCAAAATCACCAACTGTTCCCTTAAAGCAACAGTTTAACATTTTGGGAAATACCTTTTTTCTTTTTCTGGTGAAAAAGATGAAATTGATATGTCTCTCATATCTGTCCATTAAATGTAAGGGTACATCCAGGAGACAGTTAGCTTAGCTTAGCATAAAGACTGGAAACAGCTGGCCTGGCTCTGTAAAAAGGTTATGAGTCAGACTATTTCCTGGCAGTAGCCTCATATTTAACAGAGAGGTATGAGTAGTATCAGTCTTGTGTCTGTCAAGTCAATCAATCAATCAAATGTCTGCTACAAAGTGAATAAGCATATTTCCAAAAATGTCAGACTGTCTGTACACCGTAAAGACTGAAGTGATTGTCTACCTGATACTTTCTACACAGGTGTAATTAGGTCTGTCAGTCATACACAGAAACATAGCACACTCCAATCTGTTTCCACAGACCTACCTGAAAGAAATCATGAAGGAAATTGGGACGTACAACAACAAGGGAGCTCACAAAAGCACCTGGGAACTGAAGCCAGAGTACCGACACTACCAGTCTGCTGAGGAGGAGGTGCCGACCGCGTAGCTCCAGCCAGATCCTCCGAGCCTATTCGCCGACGTCGGTCTCGCCACACGGGAAAGAGCCGAGATTCAGCTGCTCAGAACTCACAAAGGAATTCAGGGTTTTCATCGACTTCCTGAATATGTCGAACAGAAAATGCTGTTTGGCACATATGCAGGTAGTGTGTGATGTTTTTGAGTTCATTTTTCTTTAGTTGCCATTATCACAGGCTAGAAAGGTTCGCTAACAGCACAGAAATAAACACACGTTTGTCACAGTGAAGGAGTTCTGAGTTTCTGGAAGTGAAGGAATGAATAACCGGTGGAACGTGGATAAAAACCAATCTAAAATGCTGCTCTGTGATCTGTGAAATGGAGGACCGTTGATATTCTTTTAAGTAATGATCATAAAAAACATGATCAGAAACAGTTTAACTTCATCACACCTACACCACAGCTGCTTCCTGGTTGGTCGAAGGAAGTCAGTCACACGGGCTGAGAGGTGAATGGGTTTGTGTGTGTGTGTGTGTGTGTGTGTGTGTGTGAGTGAGTGAGTGTGAGAGAACAGGCAGCTGTGTGATTGATTTGACTGGTATGATTCAGTTTTTATGGAACAAGCGCTTCAAAGCTGAACATTCATGATACGCTTCCATGTAGGATTTAAAAGGCCGTTCAAGTGTTTGTGTGCATGTTTCAGCCCACGAACTGTAAGTCACACATACCTCACATAATACTGTTTGTTTTCCAAAACATACTGGACCGCAGGCCACCAGCGCTTTCCCTCTGTTTCCCTGCATATTCCAAACCTGTTTGATTTAGACCAAACTTTTCTTTCATCGATGATGAATTTCAACAGCAGCAATGAATCAGGAAAACAAAGATTGAGTAAAATGCCTCTTCAACACTGTGTTTACATTCAACAACTTAAATTTACACTTAAGACCCAACATAGCAAAAGGCCACTACAAATACATAAACTGCCACGTGGGCCATCGAGCATTCAGCATCACTGAATTCCTGAACATTTCTGACAGACTCGTTCCAGCTGAGGAAAAGTGAAAGTGAGGACTGAAGGTGTGAAATGATGAGGACTGCTGACCAAAAGCAGGAGACAGGGTGGACTGGCACCACTGTATGAATTCCCAACACATGTCTGGAGGAGCCGTTTGATTTGTACTGCATTACTGAAACGACTCAGTTTAGGGAAATGAAGCCTAAAGAGGCGTACAACCGACTGTAAGTAGCAGGAGAAGAAGTATTCAGAGTCATGTGTCAATCGGGTAAGATTTGGACCATCATTGGACATACTCACCAATTTCATTTGGCATGAGTGGAGTAGGATTAGCAGAACTAAATTACTTGTACTGCCAGACCGAATGTCACTGATTTGCACTGAATAACTGCAGATTGGAGGGGGGGGACAAAGAACCCCAAGATGCTGTTTTAGTGACATGAAGTTAAACATGAAACATTTTCAACATCAGCATGATTACTGCATTATTTTCGTTTTGTACAATTGTAGAGGGGAAAAGGAAATTTCAAAGCTTTATAAACACTCTGCTTCAAGTTTTATCCCAATAATCAGCTGCCTCGCACTCTGAAAATAAAATAATCGATGCCCACAGAGCAGGAGAAAAAGCATTTTCACATAGATGTTCTCTCAGTCTGTAATGTAATCAAGACAGTTAATGGCTACAATGGAGGTGAAGCTGATGTCTGGAAGACCAAGAAAACTTTCTGAGTGAACTGCTCAAAGGATTGTTAGAGGCAAATCAAACCCCCCTGTTTAACTGCTAAAGACCTTCAGGAAGCTTTAAGAGTCTGAAGTGATGCTCCACTTAAGAGCATTTAAACAAGCCTGATGCAAACTGAAATACTGTGGATCAGCTTCGGTTTGACTTGTCACAAGGGCCGTCACGTCACTCTGCTCTGTGGTAATGTGAATAATGTCAGACTCCTGTCATTCTAAAGTCAAGCCAAAAGGCCCCTGTTTGAACGTGGCTGTCAACAATTCAATAAAAAGTAAAGGATTAGTCATCGTCTCACAAACATACAGCAATACTGAAAGTGGTGGTACTAGATTTTATTTTCAAATCAAACCAGAAGACTTCGTTATAGATGGAATCTTATTTGACCATAAACACAAAGAGGTCTGAGGAGGTCAATGCTTATGGGTCACTGCTAAAACCGTACGCAGACGGAAGAGAAACATCCTTCACTCACTGTCCGGTGTTTTATTATTAAATCACAAAAACCGGGCCGGTCCTGGGACAAAAATCAAACACTGCAAAAGCCAAAAAGAAAAAAGTTAAAAACTGTATTCAGTGACCAATCATGTTTGATTCTGCCAGCCTTGGGGTGGTGCTTTGGCCATAATGTGAATATATATATAAGAAATTGTACAAGAATGTTTCTGTTCAGGCATGATGCAAAATAGTGCTCCTTCAGTCTGCTCTTGGGGCCATTTGGGAAGCAGCAGCCAATTGAAAAGCAGATGTAGTTCCAGGTAGTTACTGCAAGAAAGATAAGATAAGATAAGACTTCATTGATCCCACACCGGGGAAATTAAGAGGAATACCAGTTAGTATATTTTATCTACCAAGCATCATTTCAAAATAAGAGTCCTCCACTTCCTGTGCACTCAATAACTGAATGACACAAAACACCTGATTTTACACACATGCATCCACAGGTGAGTGCAGTAAACTAAGGAGATATGTCAGCCATTGATTTTTGTTTTGAGCAGTTAAGAGCACTCCACCTATTTTTTCACAGTTATTGTTCGTACTTATTGAAAACTGCCCAGGAGGGGATCAAATGGGTCCAGTAGTACTTTTCTAAGCGGTCACTGCTCCAAAAAAAGACCACAAAGGATACTACAAATTGAAAGGACTTGATAATTAATCTGTGTCTAGAAAAACAGAGCATGTCACTGCAGTACAGTTCTGCCTGCTTCTGCCTGCAGATGACAGAACACATGGCTCATCACTTATTCCTGAAAATCTTGATATTGATTTGGGGACAACGGCATGGCTGGAAAGTGAGCTCATCTTGTTCAACACACTGTCAAATTATATCTACTGTTTGCCAGCTGTATGCAGCGTCATTGATTTTAAATGTTGGTGGCATAATGTTTCTGGTTCAGAGCTGAGCCAAAGGGTTCTATGAGCTGAGCAGACGAGAAACGTCTCCCTTTGCCAAGTCGCATCCCAGGATCGTACCATTTACTGGAGAGCTGCACATTTAAATTACATTTGAACCTTATGGGATGGCAATGATTGTACCAGGTATTAGTCAACTGCTCAGGTGTTACCAGGGAAACAGAGTTATGGCTCATCAATTTTGATTAAAAAATGCATGAAAATGTAGATTTCTTTGGCCAGTGTGTGTTGACTGTTCTGGCCTCCCTGGTGGGTATCGATTCACTCTGTTGGTGTTCTTGCACACCAAAAAACTGACTAATTAAAAACCCAAACAGTGTGGTCTTCTCTCCAAGAAACCATCTTTCGGCTGAGATTACAGACACCAGTTTTCAGTCTTACGCGTTTACTGGCAACTACCATTAGTTTTATTTTGTGCCAACATGCAAAATTGTGTGTTTTTGACAATGAGGTGCGAAGAGGTTGTGGTGACTGAATGATGTTTTAAAGGGAACATTGCAGAAATGGCGCCCTCTGGCTCAAATCCTCATTTGCTCTGAGACTAGGTTTTTTGTAAACAAAAGCCTGTTAAAAACAGGCACTTTACAGTTCTTTACCAGCCAGGAGGGCCTAAGGAATGGCTACTGAGTTGCATTAAGGGAAGTGTGGGATCCAGTATTTTTGGGAGCCTGACCCAGAATCAGGATCTCTCAGACTGTGTCGTCGATGCTGACTTTCAAACTTTGTGGAAGTTGAATACCGACTCATAGTTTTTACATATCCGTCCATCTAAAGCTGACACTTTACGGCACGCTGTGATCCCGCCACTCTACCCAGTATGAAATTAAAGATGTTTCAAAGCGTTCTGAATGTTATATCGTAAAACTGCTGGGATCACCATTTAAAAAAGTTGAGAGCTACATCTCACACACAAAAAACCTCTGCTAGCTTCACGACTCCGCCGAGTACTTACACATTTCTCGATCAACAGACCATCTTTGAAGAAAAGCATGTACGGTGTGACGCCGTCTTCGCGGTAGTTCAGCAGTGCCACCATGCCATCTGTGTTCATGCTCTCTCCTGTGAAAAACTGCAAGGAGACAAAGACGCCATGTCAGAAGACAGTAACCAAAACTGTGTGAGTTCAGTTTTCAGACTCAAGATAACTGACCACAAACTATTAGGAGCTGGTTATGCTGGTTATAAGACCAAAGACTTTGTATTTTGAGACAAGAAACTGTGTGTGAGATGACTCTGACTAGCTACCTGGAAGTTCTTGATGTCTCCCAGGATCATCTTCACTGCTGCTGGTGCGTCAGCCATGAACTTCTCCACTCTCTCTGGGTTAGTCTCTTGCAGGTGGGCCTTAACGCTGGACATGCAAACAAGAGTGATACCGTTTAATTTCTGCGTTAGAGCCAACATAACACAGTTGTAGTCAGGTAGCTGTCGATACCAAGTACGGATCCAATACTTGTGATCGATTTGCCCTGCAGTTAAAATCTGAACCTGTGCTGAACCCTCAGCACCAATACTCACGCCTTCATGTATTCTTTCATGTAGGGCAAGTACGACTTCTTGTCGAAGGATGTCTCCACCAGTTTGTGGTTGAGGACGATGTCTACGCCGGAGACAGAGGACTCATCAGCGACGTCTGCCTCTCCCTCAGCAGAGGGGTTGGCTCCAAGCAAAGACTCATCAATGTTGTCTTTCCTGGTGACGGACTAGTCGCATTCAGCAGGGCAGAAGAGAGGACAGGTGAGGGAGAACATCAATTTATGGTGGATCACAGTGACAATAGCACAGATGTTTGGGTGGCTGGTGGACAGGTGAGGACAGCTGTGTGCTGCAAACTTCATGTAGCCACTTTGTTACATATGTGGCTAAAACAGCGTAGGCATAAACTTCACTTCATGTTCAGCAAAAAGTTGCTGATGCCTCTGTGCACACAGTTAAATTTAGACTGTTACATGACCAGTTAAAAGTTCAGCATTTCTGGGTCTCTTTGGGTTAGGCCACGTTTTTTGGGACCCATCAAGACCTCTACTTTACCTTTTAAAAACAACTTCATTTATGAGGTACATAGGCTGTGAGTGAGTGAACAAAAGTGATTCTTATTATCAAGCAGAAGTCTAACAAGTAAAATATGTCCCCATCATCTCTGCTTTCCCTGGACCCGTCTCTAAAACGGCAGATGTGAATAGAGTGCGAGAATGCAATGGTGATGGTCTTATTTAATGTGCAGCAAGAGGCCAGGATGCTTTAAACTGAAGTGTCCTTACTTCCCACTGCATTTAAAGCAACTGGGTGGCATTTGTCGCATACAGTGATTATGACTCACCTTTCCTTCAACTTCATAGAAGATCTCGTTGTCAGATACTTTGACTTTGAATGTGTCCGAGAACATCTCATCACCTGCGGAAGAAAACACTGTTAAAACGCTGCTTCAGCCAACTAAATCTACGGCCTTCCGTGTGATTGCGCCATAAACTAACGTCACAAGTAACATGCATACACACACACATACACACAGGGCAGCAAGCTCAGTCACCTCCGGCGAAGTGAAATCACGTTATCATCTTGATCTGGAACTTCCTTTACTAATTAACTGAGATGGACAAAGCCGCGACGCTATGCTAACTCTAGAAAACATGCCGAACAGATCTCCCCATAAATAAAACTGCAGCTAGCCGCTAAGTTAGATGATGCCGAAAGGCCACGTACACCACGTTACTTTATCATGACTAATGTGACAATTATATCCCGCACCACCACCGTCACGTATACTATAACCTCGTTAAAAGCTTCCCGTTATTGGGCACACGGTAGTCACACGTTTCCACATTTAGCCTACTTAACGGTAGTTGAACCATGGCTAAACATACATGCTAACCGGCCTGAGCATCACCGGCTAGCCACCAGGCGTGCTAACACTTTCTTTAAGCATCTGGGTGGCGCTAGCTTCCGGACGATGGTAACACGAGTTAGCTAGCTAGCCTGACCAACTCCATCCCATAACGTTAAAGAGCCAAAATAACGGCCGCGAATGTACCGCTGCCTCATGAGGACGAACAAATACTCAAAGAAATATTACTCACCAGAGATGACGCACTTGTAGATGATCATTTTTCTGCTTCGGTGTTAAATCTTCCACAGAGAGAGTACAGGCCTGCCGACCTAACAGAACGGTAGAAGAAAAAGAGCGATGCGGCCGCGAGGCAGCGCATTTACGTCCTACTGACGTCACCGTGGGTCGGCTCTGGTTCTGAGAGCTCTGTGCTGCCCCTTGGTATGGTGGACGATAGTGGTTCTACATCTATCTGTCCATCGATTTACCTATCAATCAATCAGTCTACTTTGAAAGTGTGTTTCTGCCAGGACAGGAAAAAATACAAATTGTACATCTGCAATCTGGGAAGGTTTTCAGAACTGCCGCCTCCATTATTGGCTTTTCTCAGGACCAACACGTCTGGTCTACATTGTCATCATCACAGAGAACGCCTTCGCCTTCTGGCCTTGCCTGGTTTCATGCACTATGAATGCAGGCCTATCAGATGAGTGCATAGCAGCTCTATGAGGCCAGTTACAGCATGTGGAGACAGCCACTAGGGTCACAGTGGACATGGTCATGTTTCTGTTTTTATGATATATAATGTCAAACTCCACTAATTGTGACGTCAAGCCAAAATGTCCCTGTTTTAATGTAGCCATTAACTATTCAATAAGAAGTAAATGCTTACTCAACATCCCATAAACATACAGCATAACTGAAAGTGGTGGTACTAGATTTTATTTTCAAATTTTAATTATAGATGGAATCTCATTTAACCATTCAGACAAAGAGGTCTGAGGAGGTCCACTTCAGTCGATCATTACTAAAACCATGCGCAGACAAAACAAAAAATGTCTTTCAGTCAGAGCTTCTCTCACTGTCCTGCATTTTATTTTTAAATAACCCAAACTGGGCCAGTCCTGGGACAAAAATCAAAAACTTCAACAGTCAAAAAGAAAAGTTACAAAATGTATAAAAGTTAAAGCGGTGACTAGTCATCTTTGATCCTACCAGTCTTGAAGTGGTGCTTTGGCCGTAATGTGAATACATATGAGATTGTACAAGGATGTTTCTGTTCAGGCATGATGCACAATAGTGCTCCTTCAGTCTGCTAAAGACTGGGGCCATCTGGGAAGCAGATGTAGTTCCAGGTAGTTACTGCAAGAAAGAGGAATATGCATTAATATACTTTATCTACCAAGCATCATTTCAAAATATGAGGTCTCCACTTCCTGTGCACTCAACCAAGTTCTGGATTACTTAAGTGAGTGATATAACAACCCCTGATTTTATACACATGCATCCACAGGTGAGTGCACCTCATGGTTTTGAGCAGTTAGAGGAGCACTTCAGCCACTTTACACTCTGTTATTGTTCGTACTCATTGTGTGAAAACTGTCATAGTGACAGAACTGCTCAGGAGGGATCAAATGGGTCCAGCAGCACTTTTCCAAAGGGTCGCTGATCCAAACAAGTGGAGCAATAAACAATTTTAGGAAAACAGTACACCTGGTGACTGCTACAAAATATTAAGTTTTATTCTGCAATTTATTTAACTTGCAAAATAAATGATGCAGCTGTGAAAATCTGAAAATGAGAATCCTGCCAACAGCTTTGTTTCTACCCTTGATTTTATGGAAGACAGCAAGACGCAAAGACTGGACTGGACGTTTCATGTTTTAAAGAGGACATTTGCAGAAATGGCTCAAATCCTCATTTGCATTCTATGGTGCTATCTCAGAGTGGGCTTTGAGACTTGTGTTTCTGGAGACTCAGCTGAGTACTTACATATTTCTCGATCACCAGACAGTCTTTGAAGAAAAGCATGTACGGCTGGTCGTCTTCGTAGCCCAGCAATGCCACCATGCCGTCTGGGCTCATGCTCTCTCCTAAGTAAAACTGCAGGGAGACAAAGGCGCCATGTCAGAAGACAATAACCAAAACTGAATTCAGTTTTCAGTCTCAGTTTTCATAACGATCTGTCTGTGATCACCCTTGATATGCAAATGAGCAAAAACCATCACTGAAATGTTTCTGAAGATAAATAGGGAGGTTTAATGAGTTTGTACTTTTAAGGATATTTCTTTAATACCAAAGAGCTTATATTTTAAGAAACAGTGTGTGACTGCAGTCTGGTCTCATCCACAGTAATATTTCCCTGCACTGTAAACCCATCTGCAGCAATATCAGACTGTTAGAGGAGAATGTTTTTGTATTTGACGCTCTGGCAATGAGAAGAGGATGCAGCGTGTAGCTTTACCGTGTACTCGTCGAAGTTTTCCAGTATCGTCGGAAATGTTGCAAGCATGTCAGCCACGAACTTGTCCACTTTCTCTGGGTTGTTTTCTTGCAGGTGGGTCTTAATGCTAATAAGAGTGATGTTGTTTAATATTAGTCATTTCAGTGTTAGAGCCAGCATACCACAGTTGTAGTCAGGGAAGCAGCTATCTAACTTCCTCTCCTGCTAATACTTGGAGCACCTGTCGATACTAAGTACTGATCCAGTATTTGTGATTGATGTTGACTGCTGAGCCCTGCACGGATACTCACGCCTTCACGTTGTTTTTCATTTGGATCTTTAGGTTCTTCTTGTTGAAGCCCATTGCCACCAGACTGTGGTTGAGGACGATGTCTAGGCCGCTGACAGAGGACTCATCCGTGGCGACTACCTCTTCCTCAGCAGAGGGGTTGGCTCCAAGTAACTTGCCATCAATGTCCTCTTTCTTCCTGGTGACGATCTGGACACATTCAGCAGGGCAGCAGAGAGGACATGAGGGAGTGAGAATAGCACAGGTGGACAGGTGAGGACAACTGTGTGCTGCAAATTTCATGTAACCACTTTGTCACATATGTGGCTTAACAGCGAGGGGGTGAACTTCATCTGTTAAGTAAAAATCACTGACATTAAATCTGTAATCTAAATGTTAAGATGATTTCCCCACAGCTGAACCATGGCCAAAGAAATAACACAGGAAAAATAACCAGAGCAGCTGTAACACTGCCTGAATGTGTAGTCCAAATGGGAATGAACATTTGGAGCCTGCAATCATTCCCCAATTGATCATCACAGGTACTGAAATACTAAAACTTTTCCATTTTGTTCAGCGCAAAAAGCTCTAACAAGTAGGACTGGGTTTGCACATGAATCAAGCTTGAACTGCAAACACTGAGCTCTCAGCCTGACTGAAGGCCGAGCGCATGAACCAGAAGTCATGCAGACGTTTCATTTCAGATTTCAGTCAAATTGCTTGAGAAATAATCTGCTATCTGTGACAGGTGAGTTAAAAATGAGAAGCCTGTCAATGATATCACCATTGCTCTTTGCCAACATAGGTGAGAACGACTGGTTTAGCGTGAGATGTGTGGCACCAGAGCTTCACACAGTGTTATGAACGCAGCAGCTTTAATTCTACATGGTCGTATTCAGCACTTCACAGCAACACCTCAGTGGTCTGAAGTCCGGGTGTGGCTTTAAGAAATGAACTTAGCCCCATTAGCATTACTCGTTCTCATTGTATGCCAATGAGACTAGATCACAAACGTCTTCATTTTGTTTCATGGAGAAACAGCTAGGACCAAACAGGTAGAACAGGGTGGATTAGTGACACGCCTGCAGGGCATTAGGCCTGCTGTGTGCAAAGAACACCTCCCAAGTCTGACTACACAGACACAGATCCTACCTGTGCTCCACAAAGATGACTCACCTTTCCTTCAACTTTATAGAACATCCCGTCTTTAGTTTCTGTCATTTTGTATGCGTCTGTGAACATCTCATCATCTACAAGAGGAAACATTGTTATCACACCAATTGAACATAAAGAAAATCTCCTGCACATGGTCACACTTTAAGGTAACTTACCTACAGCTGAACCATGGCCAGATCAATACCACAGCAAAAATAACCACTGCGACTGTGACGCTGTAAAACAAATAGGAAAGCGTTGACAAATCGTCATTACTTACCGGAGATGAGGCACTTGTAGATGATCATGTTGCCGCTTCGGTGTTCAGTCTTCCAGAGACAGAGCAGAGGGTTGTTGCCCTCACGGCAGAGGAAAGCAAAAGGAACTCCCGAGCCTGAAGGGAGGGCGTTTATATGTCTCTTCCTGGTCACGTCAGTCAGGTTTTGGGAGGCAGAACAGTGACTTTTAGGTTTGGCAAATAAAATCCGGCCTTTAAAAACAAGCTGAAGTGAAGGAAAAACTGGCATCGAAACAATTGTATTGGAAAAAGTTCTTCGGCACTGAAACAACTATTGATAATGAAAAAAGGTCAGTTGACCTTAAATTAAAAAATAAAAAATAAAAAAATACAGACACTAAAATTTATTTTTATTTTAGTGATTTTTTTTTTTTTTTTTGTAATTCTCATTTTTTTGGTCACAACTTACAATGTCAGTGTTTCCAGCTCAGGGATTGTTTTCAATGCCGAATGAATAAAATAGTATTTTTGATCCCAAAAGTTAAAGTCACTGTTCTGCCTCCATAGTTCTCCCCGCTGTCTGCATTCACAGAGGTAATTGCTGTCCTAACACCTTTCCTCAGGCTATGAGACGCCCCCCTCCCCTAACTCTTTACATTCCATTCTAAATGAATGACTTGGAACTTTCTGTTAAGCCCGCTTTCCACCTGAGCGTACCACTACCTTTTCCTCTTTTTGTACATACTGCACAAACTGTGTGTGTATGGAAGGTATATACTGTGTGTATATCAGTATCTGTATATATTGTTTTGTTTCATTTTAATCAAATATTTGTGTCTGTGTCTGTGTGTGTGGAGCATGAAGGCGATACAACTTAACTTGTGCAGCTCTGGGTTGTAAAATGACAAATAAATGAACCTCAAACTTAACTATCTTTGAATTTTGATTTAGTAAAGTTTTTTGACTTGCCATGAGTTTGTATTTGATTATATCTAACGTTTCACCCTCCGCATGTAGTACTGACAGCCTATAAAATCCACCAGTGTAGGACGTAAACTGAAACTGCTCTCAGCACATGCCCATACAAAGACTGCAGCCTGTGATGAGAGGTTACAGACATTTCACCTGTAAAACCACAGTGACCACAGTATTTCGTGAGAATGCAGCATGTTTCTATAATAGTCTGTAAGGTACTGAGGATACAAGATTAAAGTGAAAAACTTTCAAATGTCCATTACTTGTAAAGCAACTTTATTTTTCCTTCAGTATATTATTTTGGTACAGGCACCATTGCAACTTGGTGATAATCTCAAACTAGAATGGACTGCCTTAGTAAAACCCAAACCAGATGTAACATCATCATCATCATCTAGCCACCCTCCGTCCACCGGGCAATGCAGCGAGATGACTCCAGCTCATGTGGGCAAGTATGAAGTCCAATTATCTGCATATTATTGTGGCGTCCACTTACATGAAGAAAACCACTGGGGGAGCCCTACAGTAAAAAGTACACAGAGGCAGCATTTGGAGAGAAGGCAGGGGCATGGCTATAAACCAGCAGATGCTTTCAAATAACAACCTCACAAATCAATTATAGTTAAGACTTCTTCAAAAAAAAAGGGACAGAAATACCCGAGTGGAGCTTATGAAGAGGACCATCACGTTCAAATTGAGCACATGCAAGACAAAAGAACACAAATAGACATTACAAAAAAAGTAGTCCATGTACAATTATACACACGCACAAAACAAAAAAAAGAACAACAAATGATGAGAATTTATTGACAGACGATAAAGACGTAAGTGCAACAGAGTAAAAGTATACTATGTTTACCTCCTCCCACACACCACACCATGTTCCGCGTTTGTGACTATGTTATGGGACAGCAAAATCATTTCTAATTTCAGGCTACTGGGGCAAGTTTCTGTGATGAAGGGTTTTGATCAGTAGTCCTGCGATCAGTGTTTAATTCTCAGATGTCTACTGACTATGGATTCAGTTCCAGTCGGAGGGTGCGCACTGCACAGGGAAAGTCTTTACACTTTGTGACCTAAACCGAGCTGTAGATCTAGATCTGAACGTTGAAAAAGCTAGAGCTGTCCACAGTCTGTGATGACCAGCTTCTTTGTGGGCGTGCCTGCCTTTGTGCCCAGCTCTCCCATCTGCTGCACCACATCCATGCCATCCTGCACCCAGCCAAAAGCTACGTGTTTAAAGTCCAGGTGTTCGGCTTTCTTCAGGGTGATGAAGAACTGCGAGTTGTTGGTGTCGCGGCCACGATTGGCCATTGACAGGATGCCCGGGCCCGTGTGCCGAACATCAAAGTTCTCGTCCTCAAACTTGCTGCCGTAGATGGACTTGCCCCCCGTGCCATCACTGTTGGTGATGTCACCACCCTAAAAGACCAATGAGGAATTTGTTAGTAATGTTATTTGGAGATCTGCCATTGAGAAACTACATTGTTCCCTATGTGGGATATAATAATGATTTGTCCATTGGATAAAATTCTGAAAATAATATTGTACCTTATTAGCCAAAAAATTACATGTATTTGAAACACTTCTGTCATGATATCACAAGGTCTATCTTGCTGTAGCACTGCTGTCTGAACACTGTTGAACTGACACTTTGAACCTCATGCTGACAGTCGATAGAGTCTGCAGAAAGGAGGAAGAGCAGGTGTCCTGGAAGGCTTCAGTGGACGGACAAATCGGCGGAATTCGGGTTGCATATTATCTGATTCTGGACGGGATTTTCACATGTTTTTGTGTCCAAGTGACTTGTGGAGACAACAATTTTTGAACTATTTTCAGTATTGATGGAGAGCGCTGCAGCCGGCAGCCACAGGACGACTGCAATGTAATCCCTGCTGGGGTTTGTGCACTGTCAGTGTACGTCCACAAAAAGCGTCTTTGCCTCGGACATTATTTTAATAAGTGTCTCACAACATTATGGAAAGGATCCCTACCAAGATACCTTCTGTTAAGGAGAAGATTCATTTTGTTCAACCAGAAACAGCCGTAACATCGCTCTCACCAAAGCCACCAGACTCCATTCATAAAAACGCTACTTTATCATTGTAACACTTCAAACATAACAAATAAATAAACAAATAAATAAAAACCCAACTAGATGTTTTGGTTTGTCTTTTCATTGTTCACAGAATCATCAAGAACTCTGGTTTGATTGAAATTAATTCTCAACTCACCGAATCGTGAGAGAAGCGAGAGAGAGATGGCACAACTGAATGTTTAGATTTTTTTGACAACAAGAAATTTAAGTTCTGAATGTTCACTGACAGCCCTAGGCCAGTGTGACTGGCGCTTTGATCATCAGTGCTGTCAAACGCTACATGGTAGATGCACTCCACAGCGTGTTGGGATTATATTACTGAACTACGATTAGGACACACACTTTTGATCTCTTTTACTTGGTGGAAATCCACAGTTTTAACACCACAGACGATAATGATCATCATCATCATGTTCGATTTCAGAGCATGACATGAAATATTCGAAGCATTGGCCCAAACTAGCGAGTCACATTCATTATCTAGAATGTAGCTTTGCACAAGTTTCACATTTTATCCATGTGTGAAACTGCAGTCATGTAATCTTGATGATCTCCTCACCTGACACATGAAGGATGGGATGACCCTGTGGAAGATGGAGTCCCGAAAACCGAAGCCTTTCTCGCTGGTGCAGAGAGCCCTGAAGTTTTCCGCAGTCTTGGGGACAATATGGGCGAAAAGCTCTATGGTGATCGTGCCCAGTGTCTGGCCGTCGGCTGCCACTTTGAGGAACACCCGTGGGTTAGTGTCTCTGGAGTGCTCTTGAACTCTGGACATCTGTGGCGAGGAGATACATGAGTCACTGCTGCCACTTTGGCCAATGCGGCTCTGACACTCGCAGAAAGTCTTCTTGAAGGATTCGGCTATCTCAGGGGTTTTAAACTTGGCTGCCAGCTGCTCCACTACGCCGGTGCCATCTGGAAAAACAGAGGAAAAGACAAGAGACCATCAGCAATAGGACAGCTAAAAAGTATCAATGCAAGTGTGAGCACAGCGATCTACTTAACAGTTACTGGCTGCTATTCTCTGCCTTTAAAAACATTCTGTTGGATCCCACAGCATGCAAAACAGGCTTTCTGTGACATTCATGCAAAACAAAGCTAATTCGCATCAGACGCATGCAGTGCAGTTACTGACTTCACGTCATCACCACATGCGCACCTGAGTAGTCGGTGGCAGTCCAGATCAGTGCGTTGGCTGAGGCATTCATGGGTTTGAGCTCCATCGCCTCTGAGATCGTGTGGTTGGCACAAACCCTCAGCACCTGCTCCCTTCTCATCAGGATACGGTAGAAATGTTTGACTGGGTGGAAGAGAATCTTGATGTCCCCGATGCCGCGCTCCTTCCACTGGCTAAGGTCGCGGTCCCATCGGTACAGCTTGGCGCGCTCCTTGAACAGGATTTCCTCGTCCTCCTCTCCGGACTTTGTCTCCACCTGAGATGCACAATTAAACAAGAATGAGGAGTGGTCCTGTACCTCAACCACCAAACTTCGCTTTAATGTCTAAAAAGAAAAATGACAAACCCAAAGCTGAAAAATATTTGTACTCAGCATATTACGGTACCTCTGGTAGTGACACTATTGGCTCAAAGTGAATGTCCACATTATTGGCAGCTTCCTCTTCATCACTGCCCTCCTCGTTGCCGTTGTTTTTTGAAGCTGAGGTCACTGCTGTCCCAAATACTGTTGCTCCAGCATTTGCCCAAACAAAGTTGGAGTCTTCATATAAGAGAAAAAACAGCAAATATGTGGTGGCCTTAAATTTTCTGTGACAATACATTGCTAATGGTAAGAGCGCTAGTTGTCAAAAGACATGCTAAGCAAATGTCAGTGCTGAAGCCAACCTTGAACTCCAAATGCGAATCCTTCTGTGTTTTTGGCCAAGTCAGCAAAAGAGAAGCCTCCCAGTGTGTTGAAGCCAAAGCCGTCTGTGGTGAGAGGAACAAAGTTAGCATTAAATACTGAATTGAAATTAGCGATTCCATGTATGTAACCAAAAACAGGCAAAAATATGATGAATTACTCTCATGAAGATGGTTGTGGGAGTTTGTTTAGAATGCTGACAGGAACATTTTGACTGCTGACCTACACACAACAGGCCGCCTGTCAAAGCTCTTACATCTGTAGCACTGAGCAGGAAGTGTTGTGTACCTTGGCCAGCTGTTGTAGCAGTAGCAGTAGCAGCTGCAGGCCCGGTGTTGGACTCTGGCTCCGGGCTCTTCTTAGTTGACAGGTCAATGGGAGAGCTGCTGCTAGGAGCTTCACTCTCAGTCTCTGTTGGCTGGTCTGAGGTCTGCTCCACCGGTGCTGACGTGCTGCATGCAGCTTCTGTGCTGCTGGATGACAGGCTCGACACCGGCTCTTCAGCAGGGCGGCTGGAGGCGTTTTCATCTTGGTTTAACTGGGCATCCTGAAACGAATGTATATATATTCACTGCTTTAGCCAAAAGAAACAAAATGAATGACATGATAACACTATGATGTGTCCCAACAGTAAGAATAAACTGACTTTGCATTCTTCAAATTTATGTTTTATTATGTTCTCATTTTGGGAAATCTTACAGATGCATACATGCTTACTTAGTTAAGATGAGCCATGTGAATACTGTGTAATGTATTGTCTTGAGATACTGTCCCATGGAATACTTTGATTTGATCTGCACAAATTCAGTGTCCTTTCTAGGTGTTGTGTCTGTTACCAGGTCTTGCTGTGCCTTGCGGACTTCTGTCTCAAAGTCTTCAGGCTTGTCGTGGTCTGGGTCGCTGTCTGTGGTGCTCAGGCCGCAGAAGAAGGTGGGTGGAAGCTGAAGGCTTTTGGCCTTCTCCTCCTCCTCTGGCGTCGGCTTCTTCTCCCACACCACCTGGCAGTCTGGCTCTGAATGCAGAACACACAAGTTTAGTGCCAGAGAATGACTGGCAGGTGAGGTGAGGCCACATACTTTTCACCACATGGTGTACAACAGAGATCATTCTCTATCACAGGCCTAAAAATGTATGTGAAATTATTCAACCATACTTGGTACAAATGACAAGTAAGGACGAGAAACTGGTTAAAATGTGTGTGTGTGTGTGTGTGTGTGTGAGAGACAGGAAGTGACAAACATACCATCACCACATGCTGCAGCATGTCTCTCAGGAGGATCAGGGTAGAGCTTTCCATTCAAGGCATTTACCGCTGACTCGTAGTCCTCATCTGAAAATTTAACACAAATTCAACACAGTTTGTTTTTTCCTTCGAGAAGGATGTTGATTCCACAGTTCCCACTTCACTCCCACAGACCTTGGACAAAGCCAGCTGTTTGTTTGTTTTGTCTCCTGTGATTGAAGTATTCAGATTTTTAGGCCCATGAATGCCAGCTTTGTACATAATAAACACATTCTGTTGTGACGGGGAGAGACAACAGCTACAAAGACTCCAAATGGCTGTAAGAGAATATAATCTTGACCTTGCTTTCTGTCAAAGTCTACTTTATTTATTATATATTACAATTGCAGGATGGTTATGTGCTATTGTACGTAAAACAATCATGCAGTTGGCAAAAATGAAAATTAGTTGTTCTAGTTGGCATGTTGAAGAAAAGACACTTAAACGCTCTTGCTTCTTCTCTTTCGGTCTCACCATCAGTTTGATCGTCACTGGTGTAGCCTGGTTCGTTCTGGTAGCAGAAGAAGGTGAGCGGCAGCAGGAGTTTCCGGGCTAAAGCTGCCTGTTCAGGAGTGGGTTCCCTGACATACACAACCTCCACGTCCTCATCCAATCCTGCACCGTCTTCTTCTACCTGAGGTGGTCCTGTGACAGACACGATGGAAGAACAATGCATAGTCAGGCTGGGAAGGAACGGCTTTGAAGAAAAGCAGAAATGAAGCAGCTTTGCTCTTCTTTACAAACACGGGTGTTAGTTCCACACACTCAAACAAGTCATGCACAGCAAAAATGAATAGCATGCATTCAATTTGCAAATGTGTGAGACAAGTTGTATTAAGAGACTATCTTTGTATGCATTTCTCTCTTGCGTTTTTCATTTCATTTGACAGACACCACAACTCACTGTGGCACACATGATACTGTAGCATTCAATGACAAATACCTGAGCTTCAACTCTAATTAGCCACTGCTGAGGTGCACATCACAGGCAGATGCCAGATTGGACAGGGAATTGCGTTTCATGCTGTTGCTACACATCCTGCACTAAAATTGGCATGTGTGACGTTTGCCCAGTACATTCCTCTCTGAGGGAGTGCGCTCAGCTCACCTTTCAAAAGACATTAACTTTCACTGATCTGTCTCCTGTTGCTATACAACACCCTAGTCTGACCCTGTCCATTGATTAGTGAAATGCTACTGCTACTCATTAATCATGACCAAATTTAAATTCCTGCTGATGCTTCCTTAACATTCCCATATTATAATTTTAGCATCCAGGCATTGGTGAATGAGGCCTTTTTCGTGAATATATAGCAAAACCTTGAAACCCCTGTGAACACAGCATGAGATCTTCTGATTGTTTCATGATGTCAGGGACATTTGCTCTTTGGTAGACAAAATGAACATCATTTTTCCAAGAACAAAAATGAACCAACTATTTAAGAGGTAAGACTAACAGTTTCTACCAAAAAATATACTTTATATTAATTTAGACAGGGGAACTGTCTGAAACACGATATCAAAATGAGAACTTCATAGTGACATGATTATATGAAAAGACAATAAATGATAATATTGAATTACTGCTCAGCTTTAACCAAAGGGCTCCTGGTTTATTGAACACCTACTCGAGAAACTCAGACAAGCGAATTCTATTTTATCTTTGCAATGACAACTTTAAAGTTATTCTAAGAAATTGCTTTTACTTAATTATTTAACTGCATTATGCATCATTTCACCCACGACCCCGATGAATCAGAAAAAGGATCATATTTTGTGCAGTTTTGTACAACTTCTTCCTTCTGTGTGAGACACTTAAATCGTGAGACATCGGAGCTTCTGAAGTATTATTTGTACAATTAAAAACTGCATCTCCACACACTGGACATGCAACACATTAGCGTCAATGATTTTTCCACTCCGTGCATCCTGGTTATTTCTTTCTAGTAGTAAGGGCCAGCCAGGTGACAGCTGAGAAGTGTTAACACACACTGCAGTGATTAGAGTACCTGGGGGTTCAAATTGGGTGGTTGATGTGCTGGTCCAAAAAGCCATTGGGTTATCTTTGAAAAGCCTAAAATCCAGCCCTGAAGGATGATGGGTTGTTGGGCGAAGAGAAACTAATTGTGAGGCTGGTATCATAATCAGAAAGCAAGGCTAAAAGTCTTAAAAGGAAAATGAAATACTATGAGAGTGTACTGAATTATCTGTGTTCAAGCTCTGAGGGTATGCATGTGTATACTGTATACAGTTTTGCTAAAAGTACAGAATATTGTGATATAATGAAATATTTAAAAAAAAAAAAAAGTATATAGTGGCTATATGGGAAGGTGATGGGAAATCAGTGATTTTAATAAAACCTTTGCCCTAGAAGTTTTTGAGAAGATTCTAGGCAAGGTCAACTACGAGGATGATGGAGCAATGAGATGCAGATGAAACAAGACAATGGAGTAAAACACAAATGAACAAAAACAGTCGTGATACTCATTCAAAAACAGAAAATCAGACAAATATTGCACATTTAAGACAGCTCTTTACCTTTCTCTGGGATTTTGAATGCAGGTGCTGCAAGTGAAGTCTTGGCAAGACGTCCAGAATCTTTGGCTTTCAAACTGGATGCAGATTCCTCGGACTCAGAGTGAGATTTGGGAGAGCCAAAAAACCTCTGAAGGCTATCAGTGCCAAAGACAAACTTGGGGGGTGACACCACTGTCTTTGAGGGGTTGACTGGACTCGGAGACCCAGCTGCACATGGCTTACCGTCGGTGGAAAGCTCTGTACGTTCCTTTGTGGTCTCTTCCAGAACAGCAATGGCTGCCTTCCCACATACAGTTGTAATGGTCTGTGCAGATCCTGTGGGCACACTGTCTGGTGTTGTGGGAACCCTGGATGTCACTGGAGTCATGAGTTCCTTTTTTTCCTGTGCAACCTTGGCCTCTTCAAAGACCTGTTTGAATGTGTTTGCAGTGTCCTGCAGCTTGAATCTAACAGCCAGCTGCTCAATATTACTCTCTCCAACTTCAGCAAAGTCCAAGGCGCTCCAGACCCAGGCCTTCTCTGCCCCTTTCATAGGTTCCAGCTTCATGGCTGATGTGATCCAGTGGTTGGCACAGATCTTAAGTACCTGGTCTCTCCTCATTATCAACCTCACTCGTTTGGTCTCATAATTCTGCAAGATCTTGAGATCTCCAATACCCCTTTCCTTCCACTGACCCAGTTCTTTATCATAGCGATACAGTTTGGCCCTGTGACTGAAGACCACCTGTTCATTCTCCTCTCCTGTAGAGATCTCTACCAGGTCAGGCAAGGGGACTACAGGTTCAAAGTATTGGCCATCCCTCTCCTCATCCTGGTTTACATCCTGCTCGTCATCAGTACCCACTGAGGCTCTGCTCTGGTTAAGCTTAGCAGGGGACTTGGATGGGCTGATGCCAGGTTGGAAGCTGAAGCTGAACCCACCAGTGGATTCTCCAAAGCGGAAAAGGTTCTTTCTCAGAGGGCTGCTAGCGATGGGAGAGGCATAGACTGATGAGTCAGCAGTATCATCTAAAGCCTCTTCTCTTAGGTCATAATTATCCCACTCCAAAGTGGGGCCGGTGGTTTCACCATGAGGCTTGATTACAAGATTTGAAACATTGCTGGATGTTGTAATGTCTCCCTGGTTGTCATCATCTTTGATCTTGGTTTTCTCATCTGTCAAAAAGGATTTCAGGTCTTTCAAACCAGACTTCATTTCCTCTGCTTTCTGAATGAGGTGTGCTGTTCTGCCTGAGTCAACAAGCTTGTGGGGGGTTTGTAGGGGGATGTCCAAGAGAAGTCTTTGACACTCTTCAAACTTCTCCTTAAACTCCTCAGCAAGCTCTGGGGTTTTGAACTTAGCAGCCAGCTGTTCAAGTTTAGCATCTCCATCAGAGAAGTCATTGGCCATCCAAATCCATGCTTTGTCTGAGCCTGCAAGGGGCTTAAGATTCATGGTGGTGGTGATCCAGTGGTTGGCACACACCTTCAGGACTTGTTCTCTTCTCATTAGCACCCTTAGCCTGCCATTTGTGCTGTTCTTCAGGAATTTAAGGATTCCTACACCACGCTCTTTCCACTGACTGGTGTTGGAGTCAAATCTGAACAGTTTGACACGCTGAGAATAAAGAACCTGTTCATCCTCCTCCCCCGTCACCAGATCCACCTTATCAGGCATCTGGACCACTGGTTCAAACTGGATATCATCATTTTCCTCTGTTTTATACATGCCGTCGTCCTCCAGCTCATTTGTGGCATCTGTCTTTGTGGGGGTTGCCTGTAATGATGAAAACAACTGCTCACCGGCCCCAGAGAAACCTTTGAAATCGGGGTCTTGCTGGCCAAACTGGAAATCTCCTCCAGAGGACTTTGCCAGATCTGCAAAACTGAATGTATTGGCTTTACCCGCAATTACTGGATTTTGTTCTTCCTCTGTTTGGCCCTCTGCGGGTGCAGACTCATTTTCTTTCTCCTTGTGTTTGTCAGCTATGCTTTTCAGAAAACTGGAGGCTGACCCTGATAGAGGTGCCTGGCTATCAGTTGAGGGAGCTTCTTTTGCAGGGTCCTGAATGCCAAACTTGAAGCCACCAGCTGGAATGGGCATTGAGAAAGAGAAGGCTGAAGAACTTGTGGTATTAGATCCAGACTGAGGAGCTTCAAATTTGAATGAAGAAGCAGAGCTTTTATCTTTGCTTTGACCAAACTGAAAAGTGCTGCCAGTTTCAAAGGGCATTGTAAATCCAGTTCCAGCAGGCTGGTTTGATGTACTCTTTGTGCCAAAGGTAAAGCTGAACATGGAGGCTGAGGGAGCAGTGCTAGTTGTGCTGGTTTTACCATTTGGATTTGGTGTCTGACAGGCCATACACTTATTGGCAGACGCATTGTTTCTCACCAAACAAGTGTCACAATCCCATTCTCCATCCTTCTTGGCAAACATGGCTTCTAAAGAGGAAGTCTCATGTGGGGCATGACAGGAAACACATTCAACAGCTGATGCATCATTTCTGACCAGGCAGGCGTTGCAGTCCCACATACCACTGATTTTCACTAAATCAGCCCCAAATTCTGACACTGGTGGCAGATTTGATGCTATTGGAGCCCCCACTGCTGATTTAGCAGCAGGGTTGGGGGTTTTACAGGCAACACATTTGTCAACAGAGGCTTCATTTCTTACTTCGCAAACATCACAGTCCCACTGCCCAGGCTTCTTGTTAAACTGGGCACCAAACGCAGAGTCAACAGCAGTTATAGAGGGCTGTGCTGCAGTTGCATCTACAGCTGGTGCCGTTTGTGCTGTAGCAGTTGTTTTAGGTGAGGCTTTTAGAGCTTTACATGAAACACAGCTGTCTGCAGAGGCCTCATTTCTTGTAGAACATGTGTCACAGTCCCACTGCCCTGGCTTCTTGCCAAACTGAGCTGCAAAGCCAGAACCAAATGCACTGGTGACTGTGTCAGCAGGTTTTGAGGTGCTGGTGCCAAATGTAAAAGAGGAGGGTATAGAAGCTCCAAATGCACCAAATCCAGTAAATGTAGAGCCAGAACTACTTGGTTTTGATGAATCAGTCCCAAATTTGAAAGTAAAGGGACTGGCTTTGGTTTCACCAGCAGCTTGAATGTCTGGCTTGGATGAAGAATTAGGATTAGCACTTTGACAAGCAACACATCGCATTTCTGTGGGTTTATTTCTTACACAGCACACAGTGCAGTCCCATTCTCCTTCCTTAAGTGCAAACTGGGCTGCCAGTGATCCAGTAACTTTCAAGGTTTCCTCTTTCCGCTCCTGTTGATCATGCTCTTCTGGGGATTTGAGCACAGTTTTCTGGGCTTCCTCAAATTTAGCTTTGAAAAGAGACGCCTCATCTACGGTCTTGAAACGGATGGCCAGCTGTTCAGGTTTAGGCTCTTCATCCGCATAATCAATGGCATTCCAAACCCAGGATTTGTCAGAGCCAGCATTCGGTTTCAGTAGCATATCGGCAGTGATGTAGTGGTTTGCACAGATCTTAAGGACTTGTTCTCTTCTCATTAAGAGGCGAACCTTCCCTTTAGTACTATGTTTTAGGATTTTGACATTGCCAATCCCCCGCTCCTTCCACTCTTTTGACTCTGTGTCAAATCGATACAGCTTTGCCCTATTGCAAAACATTTCCTCTTCCTCCTCCTCACCTGTTTTCACATCTACTTTATCAGGAAGGGGTACAATGGGTTCAAAGTGAGGACCATCCTCATCCTCCTCAACATGAGTGCTGTCATTGTCGCTCTCTGCTGCTCTTTCCTCTTCTGCAGCAGATTTAGCAAGCCCAAACACTGGCTTGGTAACGTCCCCAAATTTAAATGGCTGCTCCACTTTTCCAAACAGACCTCCAGTGCTTTTGCTCTGTGCGGAATCAACAAAGGAGAAGCCACTAACATTTTTATTGCCAAATGTGAAGATGCCTGCTTGACTGGGAGGCTGCTCCTGTGTTGCAGGCTTCTCTGGAACTGCATCTGTTTTAGTGGGAATGTCTGAAGTAAGAAGACCAAGTAGACTTTCACTGTGCTTGGCCTGGGATGCTGAGAAAGTGAAATCTCCATCGTTGGATTTAAAGTTAGAGTTGAATTTAAAAGCAGCTGAGGGCGTTGACTGGGCAACTGCTGCTGCTCCAAAACTAGGCACTTTGGGCACTTCAGCTGGTGCCTGCTGGCTGAAGGAGAGCTTCCCAAAGTCCATAGGCTTACCCTCAATGCTCTTTGGTGGTTGAACAGGGACTACAGATGGCTTTGTAAAGTAGCCAGGTTCAGGCAGGGGAGGGTTAGTGGTTTGTTGGGTGACACTCTGGCCATAATATTCCTCACTGTATGGGGAAAGAAGGCTTGTGGCTGGTGATTCAAAACGAAGAGGGCCACCAAAGACCTGCTCTTGAGGAGGGTAAATGCAAGCTGGGGCTGTCTGCAATGGTGGTGTATGGGTGGACTGCTGGTAGGCATACATATGCTGCTGAGGAGGCATACGGTTCATACCATACACTGGGCCCTTTGTAAAGAGAGAAAGAGAAAGAAGGAGAGTGAGTGAGAGAGAGAAAGAAAGAGAATCATGTCATTCAATATACTCTGAACAAGTTTATTTCTATGAACTAATTTCAAACAGTGATAATTACCTTGGTGGGGGTTACATTTGCTGCTGTGCGCAGGAGATACTGAGAATTATAAGCTGGAGACTGGTTGTAGTACACAGAGGGGCCCGTGGTGGCAACTTCAAAACAGAAATATATAAATATTTTGTGACTCTATAAACTATTTCTGTCCAATACTTGTAGACAAAAATATATAACCATAAATTGAGACATGCATTGGTTCTATGTAGTGGGCTGACCTGTTAGAGGGGCCCCATGGTAGGACTGGACTGGGGTAAAAGGCTCCTGTAGGCCCTCGGCCCCATAGCTCTCCCCATACATTTTGTGATGAGGAGAACCTGCGTTCCCTGAAGAGTTGTGTCTCAGATCGTGGACCTCGTTCTGCAAAACAAGGAGCTTATGAGAGGTGACTCAATTTGACATCTATACAGAATATGCAGATTATCAACATCATTTACTGTCATTCTTATGTCAAATATTACTATTACTGTCAAATAGTTGTCGCTATGTTTGTTTACCTCAACTGCAGGGAGAATCAAGCCTTCACTTGAAATGGGATTTTCTTAGAGACAGGCCTTTATTTGTAATTTCCTGTTTTCTTAACAAATTTAATTATATTTGAGTAAATCTGATCTGCTCCCATTTCCTTTAGTGCTGAAAACTTTCCTCCATATTTTCCTTTTGTTATGATAAATCCAGCATTATGAATCTATTTCAATCAGTACAAGCACACAGGCATACCATACTCATATCACCACTCTAATGCATTGAGTTCCTCTTTTAAACATTGTTCTTACCCACTAATTTATTCCTTCAAAATGGAACTAGTGTAAAATTGTGTGGAATAAGAAAAGTTTAATTTCTAATCCTGACCTTGAGGGCTTCAACTTGCTGACACAGCATCTGGAGGAGATTTTTCTGATCCTCCACCCAGTGAGGTGGTGTCTTGGGAGAAAGCTGAACAACATGGGAAAGAGATTGTGAAAAGTCATTAATGCATTGTGAACCAACAACCCTTAATACATAGATGACATGAAGTAATCTCAGATGGTCTGTATGAAAACCAATAACCTGAACCTACCATGTGCCTTTTGGAAGGAGAGGCAATGCTTTTGTTAGGAGAGGGAGTGGAAAACTTTATGTGGGATATGGTGGCAGATGTTTCTGTGGGATGAGCAGGGCTAGAGTGAGCTGGTCCTTTTCCACCCTCTTCTTCCTTCTCCTCCTCTTCATCCATGGCCTCCCCACTCTCCCCCAGCTGCTGGTTCACATCATTCAGCAGGTCCACAACTTCCTCCATGGACACAGGCAGCTGGGAGACAAATGTAATAAATGATTACAGAGCTGCAGAGTTGATCACATTTGCTAACTCGTTTGAAGGTTCAGTGTATTTGGAGCTACAAGAAAGGGAATTTACCTTATCAATGTCATCTGCATTAGCATTATAGATCTTTGACAAGTAAGTCCTGAACTTTCTCAGAAAAGTGATGCATCTGTCTTGGGTCTCCTCAACCCCGTTGCTGGCCTCCTCAGATAGCCGCTGGTAGATCTGCCAGGGAAACGCAGCACATCATAGACAACAAATAGTAAAACTATCTACTTGAGTCAGAAGCACTAACATGCATATTAGGTGATCAATCACAATATTTCCTGGCTGATAAGGGTGAATGTTGTTCGATCAACATTCTCTCAGTGATTAAAACTATACAACTATTGTTAACTCAGATGGTGAAAGAAAAACTCAATTCCAGTTATGTTGTGTGGAAGCGCATGGCTTACCTGTGCCAAATGCCAGATGGATGACATGTTATTGATGGTTTCCAGGGTAGCGATGGCCTCCTCTGTCTTTCCTTCAACATCAAGTAGAGCTGCATATGCTATCTTGGCTTCCTCTTCATAACCCCTAACAGAAGAAATCTGAGAAGGAATACGGACATTCATCAATACAATACGTCAGCCAACATGATACAGCTTGGATCTGTCATTTGGTAAATTTGTCATTCTTAACACTTACTAGTATCACAGGTGCATATATTTACTGTATATTATAAGAGCTAAGTTCAAAGATGTATATTTGTAGGCAGCCTGCTTTAGACGTAAGACTACGCCACCTCAGAACATCCACCCATCATCACTTACATTCAAAATTTCATATAATAAAAGAAATTACGACACTAGTATTAACCTGAATATCTTTGGAGGGAAAGTGTATGAAAAGAGGGTCAAGTGGTTCCGGTATACTGCGTCTGTTTTTGATCCTTTCCAACAGTGGAAGTACAGCTTTCCAGTAGTGGACGCTGCGGCCAATGTACTCCTTCTGGTCGTAGTACGAGTTCACGCCATCACCCTGGGTTATCAAACATACAAAAGAGAGCTGAACATTAAGTAGAAAAAGTAAGCCTACCATATTAGTTTAATTCAGGACCGCCAACATAAACAATGTTAAGACAAACACTTCATGCACTTTGACAGAAGTAGTTTCCTCCAGTTGTTTGGACACCTTAATCTCACATTTAACAGTCCTCGAGAAAGTGACAGAAAGGAACAGGTGGAAAGACATGTGTCTGTGCAGGATCTGGCAAGGTGCTGAGTTATGCAAGTGTTATTTTTCTGGTCATACTGCATGTCTGTGTATGCAGGACTACCACCCACAACTGATCTGGTCCCCTTTCTAGCTGACCATCTTAGCAATGTTTTAAATGAAGGAAGTTGATCATATTGGTATATTCATGTTCTCATACACCTGTTCACCCCTACACCTTGTTGTCCTTTGTCATTATGCTATGACATTACTTCCTTGACGCTTGAATCCTGCATAATCAAAGCATTGTGCAGCAGCACTGGTACCGCAAAGTATCAAAGCAAGAACTTGCGTACTGTAACTTCACACTTTAATTGTCAATTACAGTTTTAGTTAGTGAGTATTTACTTGGTGTGCACTGTTTTGAGTGAATATGAGTTTGGCATTCTGTGGTGTTTTCACAGAATTCAAACAACTACATCAGAAAGAAAGAAGAAATCTCTTGCAACTTCATTTGCTTGTCAAGCAACCCCACCTGAGGTCTCGACCCCAACACTGAAAACACTTCCTTTCTTTTGTCTAGCTGGCCACTTGCTGAGCTTGTGGAAACAGTGCATGCCTCTGAGTGTGTGTGGGTGGTTGTGTACCGTCTGGCTGAGACACTGAGCCCAGTGGATGGCAAGCGCTGGTTGGAGCCCATTTTTCTCTCCAGCCCTCAGAGTGCTTAGTCCATGCTGCACAATCATCCGCAGTTTGGCTGACAAACCAGGGCTACAAGGAGAAATACGACAAGGACACATTCAACAAATACACTGAATATTAGTACTTGTAAAATATTTACACTAAACTGTACACTAACCCTAACCTGCCCTCACCATTTAATACTTTGTAGGACCGCCAATGTTCGTACTGTAGGCCATTCATACCCTTCACTGACAGTGACAGCTAGAACACAATAGTGTGCTATATGTGCATAATGCATCTAATGCAGTCTTGTTTGTTGTCTCAATAGGTGAATATCTGTTAATGAGTTAGGAACAGCAGAAATCACCACTCGAGTCTAATCAGCCATTCGTTCTACCTTGAAAAATGTTGCATTTTGAGATGCCCTGATAACAGCCAAACAAGGTCTTTAAAACAATAATCATAAGGCAACCAGTCATATCCATTACATCAGAGGTGGACAAAACAATCTGGCTGATATAATCATTTTAACAGCTTATATTAGAGTAAGTATATTGTAATTTTTCTTTTAACGCTAGTTTTACTCACGCTGCTTGCTTGTGAATAAGGCTGTAGACGGCATCCCACCACTCCCTCTGTCTGTCAGTGGTCAAGAGGCGAAGGAGAGGAAGAGCGAGGCAGCGAGGCTCATAGAGCTGCTGTTGTTGCTGCTGGTTCACTCCGCTGCTGATCTTTGCTGTTTCCTGGAGCTGACAGTGGCTACAGAACACCACGCCATATAAAAATACCTGGATGGAGGAAACCAGACAAGAGTCAAAGATTTAGATATTTTTGAAGACAAGCAATATTTCAGGAACTATACAAGAACTGAATAGCAGAAGTGCCTTTTATCTACATATGGGGTTGGCCTATCAAACACAGTTTCAGGGGCATGTTTAAACCATTTATTAGCATAGCTACCCAATATTTGTTTTACCAATTGTTTGTTGCACATCACATGTTGTTTACATTATACACGGCTGTGGCTGTTAATGCCATAAACACATTTTCCTGTTATTTTGCACCTTCAGATGCATCTTTAAATCTTCTCTCATATATTTTATAACACTCTAGGGATGTACTGACCATTGGAGATTAAGTGAAAAACCATCTGTAAGATTCTCCTGCAAAGCTTCATCTTGTGTTATACGGAGCTACCAAGTCAGCCCACATGATTCCACCTACCTCCAGGTCCAGCAAGCAGATGGACTCCGGTGCGTTGGTGTCCAGTTTGGAAGTTTCCAGAGTAAGCCTTGGAAAGAGCTGCTGTAACCAGTCCCGCAGGGCTGGTCTTTGGCCCAGAAGGGTCCACTGTAGCCCCAGCCAGCTTAGATGTTGCAAGTCACCACCGTGCAGCAGGATAGAGCCTATGGAGGAGGCATCAAAGTTATTACTATGTAGGAGTACTTAAAATGTCAAAACAGTTGCTTGTGCACAGAAAAATAGCAATACGAATATTATTCGCTCTCCAGAATAAAAAGCACTGTCCTGCACTTTTAGACACTGGCATCTGTAGACCACAACAACTTTAACACAGACTTAAGGTATATCAATCTGAAACGACCACCAAACGAAGTGATCTTCAGGCTAATTTAGTACTCGGACAAATTATTGGTTTTGTACCAGCGTCCCACTTGGCCAGTTGAGAGAGCTCTGGAGCTGCGGTGTTAATGGAACGAATGTTGTCATTGGCAATAAAGGACGATCCAGCGGATGCCTGTGGTCCAAACAGGAGTTCAAACAGAGAGTCCTGACCACTACGGTTCCCAAATGCCTCCACCACCTACACACAGAAGATACAAAATGATTAAGCCAGTTTTCAGACATATACATTTAACATCAGTTTGTCAGTCTATGTCTGATTATGTACAATGGATATAGTGGAAGAACAGTGCATCTGTCAGGGTCATGACAGAGTGATAACATGTTTGCATCTGTGGTATGAAATCTTTAATCTAAATCTAAATCTAATCTTAATCTAAAGTCATACTTTACACAAACAAAATAAAACAAAAGCTATCGATTCATTACATTGCCCTCCAGCCACATAAAACACTTTTCATTCCAGGTTGAAAAGGCTACAACCTTTAGCTAAACTCAATCAGAACATATAGACACACCTCTCTGATCAAGGTGGAAGAATCAGTGCTCAGATTTAGCAACATGTGCCCAGCCTGACTCTGTCGGTCGTTGGCCAGCAGCTCCAGAAGCTGTGGGGCCGACTGGTCTCTTTTGGTCACTTTAGCCTTTGGTCTGGGGACCTGGTGGAAGGAAAAACAAAACAAAATGTATTTGAAAACAGTCTATATTCAGAACGCACCCAAATAAATAAAACTAATCCAAAAACTAAGAAAATTAAAGGATAACTACTACATTACTTGTCCTGTAAGGCAGCTGTCGAGACGTTTAAAGAGAAAAATTCAGCTTTTATTGTCCATCTTCAAGCCACAGAATTGCTACCATGAACAGGGTGAAGGGACATCAAGGAATGTTAAATAATAGATAGCCTCACTTACTGTAGTGAAAGCTGTAACACACAGATAACAGAAGGGCCTGCCATACACCCACAGACTACAACCAGTGAGTCAGACTAGCATTTACCCACAGATCAAAGAGGTGTTTGGGGATTCGCTAATGGCTGTGGCCATAGGCTTACTCCGTTCTTGACATGGAACTGGCTTTTTGGTGTGTCAGTACCTGATATGCAAGCAAGTAGCACAGTGCAGCCAGGTCAATGACGGCCCTCCAGGTCTGTTGGCGATCCTGAGCCAGTTTCAGCAGCACTGTGGCAGCATGCAAGTAGAGGTGACCTCTCATCTCCACAAACACGTCACAAAGATCATCTGCGTGGCGGCCAGCAACGCTGCTCAGTGTCTGCATAGCTTCATCAAACCTACACAGACACAGTTTAATATACAGTTCCGGAGTGTGAAGATGGTTAAGTGGAATAAATGGAAACAAATGGTCACTTGGAAGGTTGGGGAAAAACAAACCTGAACAGTGTGTTGATCTTCATAAAATCAAGTGCAAGCTTACTGATTTGTACTACAGTAAATAGTACAGTTCTTTTAAGTCACACTCTGCGATCAAATCCAAAGATGGACATGGAAAAGTGGACTTCAGAATTAGATTTGATTCCACAGACACAGCTTGTCTGCAGGATATGTATACAAACACCGCAGGATGTTGACATGACTTACCCTCTGAGGGCATCGAGGCTGGGCTGCATGTTGCTCTCAGACAGTGTGATTCTCAGCAGGCTGCAGTGGGCCAATAGCAGCTCCCTCTGGAGACGCCGACACATCTTCTCATTACTAGAGACGCTGGGCTGAGCTAGATACTCCTGCGACAAAGGCCATTCATTTTGTTTATGTATTATTTTAAAATTGAAATAGTTAGATATAAAGATATGAAATACAACAGAACACCGTACACTACTGCTCTTCCATGCTGACCTGCAGTGTGTGCAACACCACTGTGTACCAATCCAGACTGTGGCTCAGCACGCCCCTTTTCTCAGCAGCCAGGCAATGCTTAACAGCTTCATCCAGGCGTCCGTCCTGACAGAACAGCTGAACCAACTTCACGTTCACATGAGCGTCAGCTGGCCTTGCTGCCAGCTCAGCCTGGAGGAGGTCGAACAACCGGTTCCAACCCTGCTGACCCTGACGACTCAACAAACGCTCCTGCATAGAGCAGCACAGATAAACCAAAAAGAGTCAGCGTGGCATCCTCTCCTCTCTTAATTAATATGCACCTGCTTCCTCCTTCTTGAAAAGTTCGAAAACTAATTTAAAAGACAATGATGAGTAAGGGACATAGTAGGCTTTGAACTAAGCTGCTGGTTAAATACAAGTAAAAAGAGTGGCATTTGATAATTTAACAGTTCACTAACACAGTGCATCAGTGAACTGTTAAAAGAGGGCCACTAAATGACTTAACAGTTCACTGACGCAGTGCATAATGGAGGTCTTACTGAGGATTCAGAGGACAGGGAGCCTCACCTTCAGGTTGAAAACTGCGGGGTTTCCTGGCAGCAGCTTGGCAGCTTTCTCCACCCAAAACTCTGCTCTGCTGTCACATTCCTCCTTACTGACCAGTAACTCAGCCACCTTCAGCACCAGGTCCCTCTGGGCTGGGTTCAAGTCCACTGACCGCTACATTCACACAAAGAAGCGCAGACATACTAGTGTCAATTTTTTACAAAGGATGGATGGGGAATTACTTTTCTATTACAAACCAACTGCTTTAATTTGCACTGGATAAAATGCCATCCAGAATGAGTGTAAGTAATGAGGAGCACTGTTCACAATGCTGTTTGTTAAAAGCATTCATTCACATTAATCCTCATCTTTAATTAATCCCATTTGATTTGGTGTAACTTTATCAATCAATTTAATATTTAATGACATTTGTATTATTTATCAGTCTAATGTGTATTGTTGGCATTTTGTTTCATTTTAAATCCACAATCAATCACAGAGTGGCCATTGGGAGAAATTTCATGCTCAGTGACACTTTCACATGTGTGGAAAGCACGAGCCAGAATTTGAACCACCAACCCTGAAATTAATAACTTAAAAACACTCAGAGGAGAGGGTCATGTTCGTCCTACCTTGTAACATCCTACTGCCTTGTTGATTTCTCCCTCTCTCTCATAGAGCTGTCCAAGGAATTTGTGTGCTTTGGGATCCCTCTCCTGGACTTTGAGATACTCTGACACATGCCTAGGAACAGCATGAAAAATGCAAGACTGTGGTTAATATAATGGAGACCACTTACGAAGCAAAAACACATTCGGTCATCAGTGGGGAGGTTCGTGTGCTTACCTTTTTGCAAGTTCATATTCCTTTGCTTCAAAGTACAATTTAGCAAATAAAAACCCTTTGACTGGCTTCTGTGGAAAGAAGAAAACACTTAAGATGAAAATGTGTGAGCCAACAATGTTTTGAACAAATCCAATCAAATTTAATCTTTCTTGTTATGTTACTTCGCAGCAGGCACAGACAAAATGCCATTTATAGTTAAACATGATGTCTTCTGGGACACAAATGCCCACTCAGTCCTGATATGGTGAAAGTGAACAACATGTGAGCCAACATGGTGACAGGATTGTCTCCACTCATGATTTACTGCTGGCCTTCCTTGCACACGAGACCAGAGTTAGTCCGGCTGACCCTCATGGTTACTTGTTCCTTTGAGACTGTGGTGCCAGGAATTTCAGTCAGTTACCTCTGCACATTAAGTAAGTAAGCAGCCAGATTTTAAAGAGGATCTATTCATTGGCATGTGGTAAACTCTGAAGCATAAGTTTGTCTGAATTTTAGTCATTTTTTTAATCATCTTCTGAACTTTTGCATCTTTGCTATTTTTACATCAACGACCACAATGGAAATACTTATACTCTAATACTGCGTTTGGGACTTTGTCACTCTTAACATTTTTGTGGTGTAGTGGCCTCATTTCTCGTGCCAAATAAACTAAACTACATATCTACAAAGTTATTGTTGCACTCCTTCTTCTTAGCAACGCGGACGACTCAGAAAACATTGAGTGCAACTTTAACGTGAAGTCAGCGATGTAATATTATCACTTCCACTAACTTCTGTTTACAGATAATCTAGTCGGCATTTAACGTTAAGATTATCGGCTTATTATTTCTGAGCAAGGTCTGACGGCCACCTACTTAATTATATATGACTTATGTTTAGTTAAGGGGCGTATAAAACTAGTAGGAACCATGGCTAAACGTAACCGGAGAAACTGAGTGATGGCTAACTAGCACGGCTAATTGGCTAGCGCTGCTATAACAACCCCATGCCGCGCATTTTCTGAGCATGGGAGGACACGACGAAGCGTCATCATGCGCCAAAGCTAGCAAACCGGTAGTTAGCATTGGCACCAGCCAGGGGTGGTTAACCACAAAGTTTAAGATAACTAATTGAACGTCCACTTAAGATACTTAAAACTATAACTAGTGCTAATCTGATCCCAGCGTCTGGTTGCCTCCTAGCACCGGCTCGTCTGACACGTTTGTCTGACATGATGGCAGCAACACGCTAACACTAACGTTAGCAACCGCCGGGTCAACTTACCTCTTTAAGTGAAGGAGAGGAACTCTGTACTGAGGAAACGTAACGGTCCACTTCAACCTTACTCCGCCGCATGGCGTTCAAAAAACAAATACTTTTGGAACGGCTGACTATGGTGTGTAAAGTACCAAGAATTCACAAAATAATATCGGTTCGACTGTCACTCCGTAACGTTAACTCCCCATTGCGCAGTCTCATAACCGACAAATGGAAGGAAGTCACGTGGTCCGCATTCGTTCTTGAATCAAGCTTCCTAACCAATGAAAACCGAGTATTCAGTTTGACGCACATTGACGCAGTTTATTTTGAAGGATTGGTGGACTGGCTGGGGTGAACCCTCCGGACCTCAGACTCTTTGTAAAGGCGTAATGGTATAATATTTTGCAATACTATTGATATAATTATTCTATACAACACTAATCAAACAAAATTCAAACCACATTTGGCGAAATCTTTCAAGAATGCATGGGTATTAAGTGACAATGAAGGGGAAAGATGAAAATGAAGTAATCGTGAAAGTGTTAAAGGTTTATATTGTCTTCATCACGTAATTTCTTCATCAGTGTGGTCTGTGATTTAACACCTACTCAACGTATTACTCAAATAATTATTCCAAGGAATTATATTCTAGCTGGAGTAAGCCCAAATATGTAATTTTCAATGTAGAATGCCAAGCTGTCATACTTTTGGATGCAATTAAATGACACCTGTGTCATTTAAACCTGCCAGTGATGTCATGTAACACTCTTGAAAGAGCTGAGAAATATTTAAGAAAACATAACAAAATGCACACTGGTAGCATTGATAGACATGTTTATTAGCAGATCAGCTGACAGAATCATCTCAGATAACATGAAAAATATCTCTCCATTCGAGTCCAGAACATGCATTTTGGTGTGTTTATATGAATAAATATTGCCTCTTCACAAGCATTGCAAAGATAAAATACAGTATAAAAGCAGTGTCTGTGTGGAGTCACTTCAGTCTCCCAGGTAGTAAGATATCAAATAAAACCATCCACTGGACTATTTTTAGTGGAGCTGACGTTCTGTTTCACAACAAACAGGCCAGTGGATACTTTTACTTCTACATGACATGTGAAAAATGTTGTGGCATAGGTGGTGAAATTCAGACCCGTAACATAGGTTTGCATTTCCGTAAAATAGTGGAATGTGTTTTTCAATTAAACTACTATCTAAAAGATAAGCGTTCTACGATTACATACTGCTCAAGTGAAACACTTTGCGAACGGAAATTATTCTTTCCCATTCACAAGAGTTGGCTTTCTTTCTTAATAGGGTCTGAGCCCCGAGGAAGCCGGTACACCTCTCTAAGAGGATCACTTTCTCTGGATTACAAACAGCAGAGACACATGTTCTAATATCTAACATTACTCCACATCCGGTCTCTGCACATGCCACAAGCCGTCATGTTGGAACGCACACACAGTTAGCAGTTGCCTTGCAATAAATCCTGTTACTGTGAAGCTTACTGTGTTCATTGTTGACAGTGTGAGAGGTGCTGCTTCATCGCTGAAATCATTTTTAAGATGCAGTTATGGCATTAAACTGGACTGCATTACAATGAAAGGTGTTTGTAATAATATTCTGTTGCCCTCATGTATTGACTGTAAATGAGATAAAACAATAACTGATCATTACATTTGGGGATTTATTTCTTTTGTATCGGATTATTTGACTGCACAAGGGAACCTAATAAGCTGGTAACTCAGTGTAAATACCAGTTTACATAAAGAGATTGTTCCACGCATAAAATGCATAGCACATAACAAGGCAATTCAACATACTGCAGGTGATGGTTGAGTCCATCAGCAGTGAGGAGGCCACAGCTTGATGTCAATAAAGTGTAGATGCAAAAAGAAATGCAAACTTTTCAGAGCTGAACAAACAAACAAACTTGCATTATATTAAAGGATATACACATTAACAATACATAGATAAGGTGGCAGAAAACAGAAAATATAAGAGATTTATATACACATTCAATAAAGCAATTTTTCTCAACTTTCTCTCAGTTTACTCCATTATTATAAGAGTATCAGTAACATGAGTCAAACAGAGGACCAATGGCTTGACAGCATTAGACAATTTGGCAAACAGTTGAACTCCATTTTTTTTTTATTATTCTCTTAAAGCTCATGTGTCATTTTGAAACACAGGACCTTCGTCATCTGTGCTGAGGTTCAACATGTATGATGAAATAAGGCAAGCATGTGAAAAATGTACATTGCAGTGTTTGAGCCAAAAGGCACTAAACAGGTTGATGTCAAACCTACTGAGCAACATTCTGTCTGTTAACCCATCTGTCAGTTTAAGGCTCCATGAAATGATCCTCTGTAGGCGAAATGACAAAAAGTGGACTGTTCCACTGAAATAACCTAAATGTAACATACCAATTATATAAAACACACTAATGCTATCTTATACAACTGTCAATTTTGGAAATGTTGCAAGGCCACCATGGCATCTCATCTATTCCGCCCTGCCTCCAGCTGCTCATCTGTGTGTTCACTTCCGTGCAACAGTTTCAGACAGCTTCTTCAGCCTCTTCTTCAGCTCCAGGGGGAATTTCTCGTAGCATTTCTTACACACTGGCTTCATGTCAAACTCGACAAACTTGTTCCTGTGGAAGGAAAGAGTTGGTTGGAAGTTAGAGGTCATCTCACTCAGCGTCTGGGTGGTTTAGTAATTTGCTGGTTCGGAGCTACACTTTAGAGTACTGGTTAACATACATTTGACAGGCTTACAAACTAGCAACAGCACATGAACTGAAATGCTGATATGCACATGTTGCCACAAAAAACAAACAAAACAGCAGTCCAAAGTGAATATTGTGAATGGGCATTTTTAGTTATTTATTATTTTCATCACAAACTGGACGGGTACTTTTGTACTTTTGCTGTAATGCCAAACATCGTCAGGAACATCGTCATATTGAACTCTGTCCTTCTTTATACCCAGTGTACAAAAAAAAAACCTCCCATTAAAAATAACATTTTTCATTCTTTTTCATTTCATAGTTCTTGAGAAAATATCCTTTTTTAGATTGCTTATCGATCCCTAAGCTGGTTAACTCCAAAACTTCTTTTTCTTGTCGGCCTTTAAGCCGTTATTGAAAAATACAGCAGAGATGGAAAGGACATATGAGAGAAGACAGGTGGAGAGATGGATGATGTGCAACAAATGTCCCCAGCCAGAGTCGAATCAGGGAGCATATCGGGATAAGTGGTGAAAAGTTGATTCGTGTTTATGAGGTCCTGTGAACATTTTTGATAGTTTTTCATGAACTACTCGATCTCAAGACTGTCTATCTTTGTGTGTAATGTAACATTTATTATGCTTGAAATTACACATTTTGGGAACTGTGAAGGCTTGGCAGAGGTAAAATGTGCTCCACTTTACCCACCCACCCATCAGGGCGACATTTCTTCCCAAAGCAGATAATCGCCCAGCAGGACCGGAGCACGTGTCAAACCCGGTTGGACCTCAGCACCTCTGCTGCTGCGGTCAGAAAGCTGCCGGAAGTGATTAAGGCTTTACGCTCAGACAGGCCGGGAGACCCAGAAAACAACGCATTCCCTTCACCATGTGACTGATCTGATTTTCCTGTTTGCATAGCAGGGGTTACAAGAGTACCAGTTTTAATCCTGACCAGTGTTTGGGGCTGAGAAGTGGTCATGAACTGAAACCATTGCTAAGTCACTTAAATGTGTTAAATACCTTTCATCATTTGGCTTAAAAGCCAGACGGACTAAGTATAACGGTGATATATGGAATAAAAGCAGAAATGGAGTACGTCTGGAATATACTGTCAATGAAACAGCGAAAGAATAGAAACAGAAAGGAAAAAAGATGGAAACTGACCAAAGGAAGAACAGTGGAAGTGAGGACAAAGGAGAAAGAGAGGATCACAGACACATGGGTATCAGTGGTTTTTTCTTCTTCTCTTTTGAGTCGCGTTCACGTTTGGCCAGCCGGCGTTTCATGTCGTCCGGCAGGCGTTCGTAGCAGTGCTTACACACCGGCTTCAGATCCACCTCGACAAACTTATCCCTGACAGAGCAGGGAGGAGGGAGAGATGGCGGGGGAAGAGAGGAGGAAGGGCAGATAAGAAGAATGAGAAGGAAAAAAGAAACAGGAAGAAGAGGAGGACAGAAGAAGGTTAGAGAGAGGGCAGGTAAAGGAAGGGGAGCAAACAAGAGGATAAAGAAGAGTGACGATGAAAAGGAGGAGAGGTGGAGAAACAAGCCCATAGAGACACACGATTAGAGGAGAAAGATGAGAAAAATCAGGAATGAACAGGACTGAAAACAGACAGTTAACAGCAGCAAACGTCCCAGAAGCAGGGTAGTGACAAACAAAGAGAGAGCTTGGCCAATTCATTGAACATCTAAGTATAACTAAAACCAAATGAGTACATAACCTCGGTTAACGTGTGTGGATTGATCCATCCACAGTGACTGTATTAATGTTACAGTGTCTCTCAGACTTGTGTATGACTTACTTGAGGGTGAGCTTGGTGTTGCAGGTAGAGCAGGCAAAGCAGTTGACACACCAAGCCTTGTTGAGGGCAGACACCACTGACAAAAATAGAAGAAACACTGTCACATGAGACACTGTTACACTGTTCCAAATCATCACCGTATGACTACAATTAAACAGATTTCACAATCTCATTTTAAAGGGAGACGGTGCACACAAGTGCACGTCATATAAAAGCACAAGGTAAAAAGTGATCTAATGAACACTGATGCTAACAGGGCTGCACAGTGACTTATGACTTATTTCCAATCAAAACAAGTTTTCTCACCATCTCCTTCGATAACGCGATTGCAGTGGTAGCAAACGTCTCCAAACAGCTGAGGGTGACGAGGGGAGAGAAACAGACAGTGAGCAACACCGTGACACGTCTGATGAGTCATGAAATTATGCAACACAATGCAGCACTGGCAGCCTTCATCATACGACATGCCATTATCAAAAAACATGCAAACACACACCGGCTACACAGGAACTTTCCTGGCAGCTCAAGTACAACACTAGGTGGAGTCGTTACACTGACTTCCTGATGCAGCATAGTTTACAATCTCAAGTCAAAGAAATAACATACTTTACTGCCTTCTTCTATTACTGAGTTATTAAAGTTACTTTTTAAAAGAAGTGGTTAAGTCACTACTTCAAAAATGTTCTGGATTCTGCTGATACTGCTGTAGTGTATGCAGTCTTTTAATGGCATATATCTGAAATTTTCAGAAACAATAAAAAGTGCACTGAGAACGGGTAGGATATCTCCCTCTGACTGCTTTATTTATACCAGAACAATGTGTTTTTGCTTTTTCTTTCTCTGAAGGTCATGTCTACAATGCATTACAAAGACATTCTCAAGATATCGTCAAGCATTTATAAGACTTTATGAAACTAAATCTTAATAATCATGCATGACAAATTATGTCAAGGTTTCTAAGGTGTTATAAGTGGTGGACATATTGTATTTGATGCTTGCTTGATACCTCCATGCCAAAGTGACAACAGCTGTCGTCTGTTGCCGAAAAGTACCTTTTTTTTGCAGCATTTCCTCACTGGTGGATAAAAGCTTTAAACTGAGAACTCACTGATTCTGGTTTCTAAAGAGACTCTGTTATTTTTTATTCTAACATGCATTTGGTGTTGCTTGGCTGAGCTCACGTCCTCTATTTGTGTGTTCAACATAAACAGTCCCAGTACCGCTGAGTGTTACCTGGTTATAGTGTGTTTCACAGTAGGCCAGGCCCTTGCGTTCGTAGTGACGGTGTCCCAGGAAGGGTTTCTCACACTTAGCACACACAAAATGCTGCAAACAAAAACCCACGGCCAAGCACGCATGGTTAGCACAGCCGTCAGTCAGTACATTATCACGTTCAGGCAGCAGCACAATCTGGCTCAGACATTATCAGGTCAGACCATAAGCAGATCAGTTCAGTCCAGATGTCCTGTTACTGGGTCCAGACAGAATACACAGAGCAGAGAAGGTGGACAGAATCGTGAGCTGTAGAGGGTGTACTAATCCTCCAGACATGTGAGGATTTACAGGTATGACAGGAATTAAAGGGCAATGGACCCTATTTTTGATAACGCTCAGGAGGAACGGATTGAAGACTCTCGTGTGTCTGCGTATGAGGACATCATGGATGAGTATGACAGAGCAGGGTTACACCAATATGAATTCTTAAAAACCAAAACAATGTTGATGTTGATGGAAGTTTTGCTGGCCAGTAGCCAATATTCAATGTTTTGTGATTTCACAATTTTTATTCCCCCAATAAAGAACAGATTTCCCCCATAACTTTATTCTTGTTGTGAATAAAAAGCTGCCAAATTGTTTGCTTTACCTTTTTTTATGTGTGGCTGATGGGAAAGTCAAAATGCCTATGCTGTATAAACTGTCAACACATCATGCCCTGGACACAGATTGGTGACCTTATATATTAATGTAACCCTTGTATGGAGGCAGGGAGAAGTGAGACACGGGGCAGCAGTCAACGCCAGGCCAATCCTTCATCTCCTCACCATGTCAAAGTGCCTCTCACAATAGGCACGACCACCCCGCTCATAAAATGGGTGGCCCTGAAAAGGCCGCTCACACACAGTGCACACATGATGCTACATGTGGAGGAGGGAAGATGGGAAAATGGGCATAAATGATGAATAGACAGAAGAAAAGATGAAGGTGGTGGAATGATGCCGGAGAGAGAAAATAACAAAGAGGCAGACAGATAATGGAGGAATGATGTCCACAGCCCAGAGACGGGGCGCTGAACACAACTGTGGAGACAAAGCTGGTAAAAGTATGAGTCACACATATGGTACATATTAAAGCGAACTCATTGGTATGAAATGAATAAAAAAAAAAGAATGTCTCCTAGTGTCTCCTACGCTTCGGGTAACTGGAGTCGTGAAGTTTAATATCGCACCTCCACATGCCACTGCTTGCCCATGGCATTAACCACGCGGCCCTCGATGGGTCTCCTGCAGGCACCGCAGATGGGGACACCCATCTTGTCATGGCAGGGCAGGCAGTAGAGCTCCCCCTTCAGCTCCCTGGCATCAGCTGTCAGCTCCTTCCTGCAGAGACAGAGGAGAAAAAAACTCTGCTTTGACTGATGGGACACAGTACATGCCCAAAGAAAATATGAAAAAACACCAAATCTGGTGGAAAAAATACATAGCGCAATGGGGCTTGAGACTGTAATTATAATGAAATTAAAGAGTTTTGAATATAACGTGTCATTAGACACTTTGCCTGAGTGAGACCACAGCATGGGTACGACATACACAGTACCTCAGATGTGTACATATATTTACAATTACATAGTTTGCCCACCAGAGAGCAGTGTTTGGTCCATCACTCAGGCAGACTGAAAGTGCTGCATTTGGTCTAAGTCTACATATACTATACACTTGTAACCTACTTTGTTGGATCTCTGTGAAGTTTTCATGCTAAGAATATTTGACCAGTGCAGCAAATATTTATGTTATGATAATTATGGACGATATGTGTCATCTCAATATGTTCAAGCCACTGGATCATCAAAGTGTGCAGAAACTTGGCAGCATCAGGACTGCATAACAAATGAAGCGTGAGCCTGGCACGGACCTGACAGACCTCTATCTGTGAGTCTGAGGCATTCGCAGGACCTGACGCAGCTTGCACCCACCGTCTCCTGCAGCATCTGGTCCTCCCACTGCCGTCATGCTCTGGATGCTTTGTGAGACTGACACAGCTGACCAGGTATTTGTGCGTGTGTGTGTGTGTTTACCCGCAGTTGTTGCAGTTGAAGTGATCAGGGTGGTAGGGGTCATTCTTGAAAAGCAGAGGCTGCTCCTCAATAATGGCGTGACACTTCTGACAGATGTACTTGCCGAGGCCCCGAGCTTTCTCTCTGTTGTGGCATGGACGACACAGGTGCCTGAGGAGAGCGCGAGCAACAGATGAGAGAAGAAAATAACAGAAAAGAAAGAGGGACACTGATCAGATAGAACGTTCTTCAAGGATCCTTCCACTGGCACAGCCATATCTCGAAGAACTATTTGTCCTGTGTAATACAGCTGATGCAGAGATAGTCACTGAGTGCTTGAACAAACAGCACTGTTCATGAAAAGAAACCTGACACCTCACACACAGCAAGTCATGGTAGATTTGCTCACCAAAACTAAACGAAGCGATGACATTTTACAGGCCAATATGAACACTCAAAGAGTTATTGGTCATTGCAATCATTCCTCCTGTCCATACGAGCCCTGAAGAAACCAATATGAGGCTATTGGTTTCTTTAGAAATCCTTTTTGCAAAGAATGAGGACTGTGAATTTTCACCAAAGAAAAAATTACATTTGGTACAGTCCTAATCTTATCTTATTATTATTTACACTGCATTAGGGAAGGTTGTCTTTGAAAGTACTGTACCGGCACGTGGGTACTGTTTTAACATAGACTAAAAAATGTGACCCTAACCTTTATAGAACTTAAAACTTGATTTAGTTTTCTTGACAAAATAAACCAGTTTGTGAGTGTCTGATCCTGATACAACGTACAGCAGACTTTTAATCCTGATTTTTGAGGCAGGAAAATTAAAAGGCTGTCAAGGAGGATATGGTCTTGAGAATTCGTGACATGGGTGTATAGAAATTGTCAAAACAGCAGTACCAGATAAAACAGCATCATAGAAAACGTCGTCCTGCCTCCTGGTGGACATAAACTGAATGATGATCGTAGACTGATGCTGATTGGCTGAAGTGGAACTGACCTTCCAGCATTCTTAACAAATCCAACATCAGCAAGCACAGCCTGGCAGATATCACAGCAGAAACAGTCCGGATGCCAACTGTTGTTCATAGCCTTGATCACACGGCCAATGATGAACTCACCTTGAGAACAGAGCAGAACAGAACAGAAGAAATATCTATAGATATTTATTGATTAAAGGGCACAAACACAAAGGAGAAGGGACGGGGCAAGCAGCAGAAAAACAGACCAATGTCTTTAAATATAACCTGAAGTCAGACTTGCTGTAAACACTTAAATGTACCTGTTGCACTCGGATCAATGTTTTCAGCATATGGTACAAGAATCCAACAAAAAAAGAAAGTAGGAAATGAAGAAGTGAAGCGACTGAAGGAGGACCCCCCCCAAAGGCTGAAGAAAACAACTGAGCTCATCATTGAGTTTTATGGAGATGAGCCACTCGTGTTTTGGGGGGTTTCTAAAGGCCAAGAGAGGGGAAACTCTCACAAAGATAGCTTTCTCCAGCAGTCGCCCCGGTAAACACCTCGTGCATCTCTCACCACAGGTAACATCATTAAATACGTCAGTGTGTCAGTTAATGAAATACCACATAAAACACCTACTCGAATGGCATTTTGTCTGTTACTGCAGGTCGTGTACTTACCACACTGGTGGCAGCAGGGAGCGAACAGCATCTGGAAGTCATGTTCACAGTATTTCCTGCCTTCAAACTGTCAACAGAGTTCAAACAATTTGTGCACAATTAATCAAAGCACACAGGTGTGCTAGAATTTTAAAAAACATCTCTCTCACCCTTTAAATGGACAAATACTTTCTAACATCTTTACTACCAGAAGATCAAAAATGTGCCTTTGTTACCCAGCTAGAAATGTAACTCAGTGAAGTTTTGCCAGTGCAGAACTGCTCACTTTCACATCGTGAAAGAGGTTGTTGGTGTTGTATTATTTTGTGAATGCAAGTGGAGGCCCTTTCGGCTGAAGCTGTTATATTTGATGAATGAAATTAGCGCTGAAAACCGTCAGCAGACTGGGAAGAATAGCTAGATGCAGTTTAATGAAGGCAGCTGTACAATATTACTGAGCAATGCTCACTGAGCAAGCAAAGGGGGAAAGAAGAGAGATTTTAATGAGCCCTTCAGGCTGTGCTGAAGCACAAATTTGCCCGAGACTGTCAAATCTGGACTTGTTTGAGTGGTTCTAGAGTCGCTTCTTGATATCCAGCAATTACTCAGCATAGAGGACATAACAGACTCAAATCAGTCAAGACAGTAAAAACTTGAAAGGTGGATGACCTGTGTGACATTATTTGGCGAACGGTGGCTGATCTGTATGTCTGCAGATATGGGGTTGAAAATAAAAATCACATGTTCCACTTAATACAATACATGTACTGAGGACATCAAAACCAACTATTTAGAATTTCTACATAGCAAAGATTATTCTGAATAGCTCTTGGTGTGTATTTTATGTCACATAACGTCTTTACATAAGATCGATGGATTCCTTCCTTTTAAATGGCTCTCCAATTTTTCTCAAACAACCATTTTCTGATTTTATTAATTAATTGCGCAGCACCTCTTAACGCATTAATATCTAACTAATACATAGACACACATGTTAAAAAGAAGGCGATTTATCCACTCAGACTTAAACCACTGTTGAAAGACATTTTTTGTATTTCAAAGGGGAATGGGAAATAGGTGACTGTTATTTATTTCTGGCAACATTTAGAATTATTTACAGGGAACCAAAGGTTAATGCAACGCCCTTGATGTTTATATTGATCTCTCTTTGATGAACTGGCTCAACAGAGGAGCATCAGGCTCTCTGGGACCTGCCGGAGAGACATCTGGCCTCGTACGCAGGCTAGTAAGCAAACAGCTTACTGGAAGTGGTCCTCTAATAATTCAATGCTGCATTAAGGTGGCCCTCACCCCTCTTTATTTACCTCAGCAGGGCCATGTGTTTAGATTCTTCACTGAAGGAATGTGCAATAACAACAGACTTGCGCGAAACTGTGATCTAAGTGCCTGCGAAGAGCGAGCCAGTTCACTGACCCATCGTGGCCACGTGAAATGCAACAGTTTGCAACGCCCATGTTTATGTTTATTGTAATGCATTCCCTTCTAGGAGTGTTTAAACATGTCAGTTACCGCATCATGTCTCTTTTAATGGACGACGAAAGCCATGCTGAAAAGACAATCGTGAGGACAGAGTGTTACCTCATAGAAGAGGCCGTCCGGGAACTGCTGGAAACACTGGGCGCACACGAAGCACTGCTCATGGTACAGCTCCCCGTTACTGTTCACTATCTTCTCGGCCGGGGCAAAACCACTCTTGCAGCGCTCGCACATGGCATTGGCCAGAGCGTTGGCCATGTTGCTGAGAGGAAAACAAAGGGAATCAGGCATCAGTACGCTTATAGAGTTTAAGTCAAACAACACTCATAAAGGATTCAAAATGAATCATACTGCAGCCAAAAAAACAGCATATTATGACCTTCACTGCCCATAGACTTCTAGTTGACTGTTTATCTATTATAGTTTATATTCACTGTTTTCATATTACAGTATATTTGACTCTAATTTTCAGTTTTGCTAATGGTACCAAGTTTTTAATTATTACATGTCTTCAGCTTTTCTTTAACTTGAAACCTCGGTTCAATCTGAAATGTCTCAAATACAGAAACTGATTAAGCAGCATCACTGTGTTTTATGATTTCAGTGCTTGTTAATAAGAGGGTATTGTGCTATGATGAAGCTCTCGAACCTACTATGTTTTATGTCTTCATCTTATTTATTTAGTTTTTAATTTCTTCATACATTGGTCATCTGTTTCTGTAAGTCATCCTTCTATAGGAAGATAATGGAAAGCAGCGGGGTCATATCAGGACACACCTAACACTAATATTATCAACATGTATCACATGTTCCTCCTGTCATGAAACCAGCTGGAATGTGTACTCAGTGCGAGGGGAGAGGGAGGAATGTGCTGTAAGAAGGTTATCAGCCCATTTTAAACACACACACAGACACAATATCTTGGCTCTCGCTTTATTTTGGCTCTGCTTATCAGGGCCGGGGAATCAATGAGGTGTGGAAACTGCATGTTGTCTTTTGAGAGACAAGCTGAAGTTACCATTTATTCATCTGCATCGTTTCAGCAGCGTATCAGAAGAACTAACAGAGACGAAGCGTTAGTGTGACACATAAAGCCGATCCCTTCATTAAACAATCAGGAATGTTTGACTGCCTCTCCGCAAAACATGACTGTAATATATCAACGGCTCAGCTCCCCGGGCTAATTATTTTTTCCATTGGAGGGACTGGTGCCAGAACCTGTGGTCATACCCAAAAACCCACCCCCGGCTGCATGAAGCTTATTTATGTCTTTTTCTGCTCACCGTCACATTTGTACGAGCCTTTGAGGAGGGTCTAACCACGCGGTGGATGAATATAACTTCAGCAATTCAATAAGAAAAGCATAGTGCCTCATGAACTGCACCGTCTTTTATCAAATGGATCTTCTGCATGACGGCCTCCATATGCAGCTTGAGCACGCCGGGTCGGTGGGTCTGATGGAGGCTGTCACGTTCTGTCAACACTCCTTCTTGTTCACATTGCTTGACCAGAACCAGACGAAGCTTTTTCACTCATTTCAGACAGAATATCTGACTCTGAGCACACAGCCGTGAAGTCTTCAACGGACTCGAGTCACGCATCTGCCGATGTGGTTGCACTTCTGAGAGTCTGATGAAGTCTTGAGCTCTCAGAGGGCATTTTTGATACGCCTCTGTGTTTGTGTGCGTGACACAAAAACATACCGTGTGTATATATAATAATTCAGCTGTTTTCTGCATCATGGGAATCAAGGGGCCCTACACTTGTTAGTTAGTCACTGCCAGTGGATGTTAAAAAGCTTTCAATTCAACAATGCTATAATCACTAGAAAAAATCTGATCTGAACACACCACTCACACGCACTGATCTAGAAACACACAAACATACGATCATCGCATCACCCGACCCTCCTTCTGTTACACATCTATGCTTAGGCTGAAACTGGGACTAAATCCACGATGATCATAATATGGGTGACTCCAAAAAAAGACTTGAAAATGATCTAACTGCTCCTACCAAGCATTAGCGCCCAGTGTACCAAAGTGCAATCCCAAGCAGAAGTACTGATGCTGATGTACACGCTGACAACACGTTTAATACCTGAAACAAAGTGGAAGCAAATGGAAACAGACAGAGACAAGCAAGCAAAGGAGGAGAGGACGGTGGGACCATCCTGGCTCCTCTGCTTTGTTTGAAAGGTCAGAATACCAAAGTGTATCCAGGCAACACACACACACACACACACACACACACACACACACACACAATAAGACCATGTAAGATCTTTATGGAGTGATTCCATCTCTTCATATTAACTTAGTCAGATCAACTTGGGAATTAACAAGAATTCCAGAAACTCTCCTGGACGCGCTGCCCATCCCGTCTCATTTTTTGGGCTTCATCATTCAAACAATACACATCTCACTTCTGCCTTTAAGATTCTGCATCACACAAAAAAAAGTAACCGGCAAACCCTTTTTAATGCACTGGCTACACTCAAGCAGGATGTAAGAACACGCTCTGCTTCCATCTGGGTCCACTCCTCACAAGCTTATCAAATACATATTGTTCCATATACCCTGTCTGGCCTGATATCACACACACTGACAGCCCTGCCCTGTCCAGAGGATTTGTGGGAGGAAGTGATACATCCCTTAGGCATTTCCACCCTCCTATCTGCCTCCAGCACCCTGCGTGAGTGAGATGCAGGACTAAAACAAAATAGATTTTCTTCATTAAACTCAACGCAGTGGTCAAATTCTCACAGGCGTCACTGCTGTCCACACCCTCTCTTTGAGAGGATTTAGACTGAAGGAGAAAACAGATGCAAAAGTTGGAGGCAAAAACAGGCAGTGTGAGCACACAGACGAGAGCGAGCTGGGAGGAGATTTACACAAAATTAATGATAAAAAACCACATATGACTCCACCCAGTTAACCCCACCACGCTGGCCTTTGACTATAAATGGAGTCTGGTTGTCAGCAAAGGGAAAGGACGCAGACTGTCACTTCTGTTATGAATACCCTCTGTTGCCTCCACCCTCCCTCCTCTGGTCTCCACTTGTCTTCAGTTTCCTTTCTTTTGCATCTGCTCTCAGTGGTCTGTACACATCCACAGACACTGACTCTCTTTTATGACAATATTTTGGAAACCTGAGACCCGGATATTGCTGACAGCTGTCATAAAGCCCCGTCTATGTCTTTCCTGACCAACGACATGTCTAAAGTTCTTACTCTTAACTCTTTTCATCAGCAGTTTTAAGTATTTTACTTACTGAGGATGACATGATGGACATGGATCCAGTTATGTAACTGTATAAATTAGCTGCCAAAGACCAAAATTGACAGAAATGTGTCTGCGGTGGACAAGCATTTTTATGTAATACCACTAGGAGTCACTAAAGTCAGACATTCTCAAATACCACACACAGGAGCTTTAATGTCTCCATGGCTGCTGCCTGCTTGTCCCACCTGACCTCTAATATCTTCTGTTTTTTATCCCGACACTGACAAAGACAACTCCAGGCTTCACAAACCTGCGGGTGACCCTTGTCCATGATTTCCTGCAGCCTACGATGAAGCCAGGTCAGTCAGACATGTATATTTAGCCTTCCTGTCCCTCATGCACACATACTTGGGATGCCAGCTGACATATTCTACTTTGCATAACAACTCCCCCCTTGGCACAGAAATAGCCCTTCTTATGTGCTCCTCCTGTAGTGCTCGGCGCTACCCCTGCACAAACATGGCACCTAAGGCAGCCTAAGTAAATCAAACTGGCTGGTAAAGCCCAGCAACTAGAATATCAGAATTCTTCACATTCTGTAGCACCACAGTAAGCTCAGAGCCATGTCGGTGTAGGACCAGACCGAATCCCACACATCCACTGCGTCGCACCATTTTTTCCTGCTCTGTCATCAGTTGAACTGGCACGTCAGTTAGAAAAATGTATTGTTCTTAATGCGCGATGGAAATTCAGAGATGTGGTCGATCATCACAACCAAGCCAGGGAGTCAAAGCACAGCTCCTGGCCCTGCGATGACGAATGAGTGGAGGTGTGTCCCTGAGAAGGAAACAGCCTCTGACACTAAACTTAACCCACCCTGTTAAATCCATAATAACTCAACACTTTTTAGAGGGTCAGCAGCCCCTTTAAAGAGGATGAGGCAGGCTTTAACTGCTGGGTGAAGTCTTTCATTCCACATTAGTTGCATTTCTCTGGTCAAACATCTCACACATATAATGATTCAATGACTGAATTCCAACTATTAGATTTGTGTCATCATCTGGGCAACAACTAATACAGTGGTTAAAGCCTTGCCTTCTAAACTGTGTACTCACAAGCGAGCATAAAAATCACAGAACTCCTTATAGACTTTGACATCGCTCTTCCGTCTCTGGGACTTGGACACCGGGACCTCAGCCTCAACCCCGTCATCGCCCCGAAACCTCTGGTGGTAACCGTTCATCTCCCCGTGACGAACGTGGTCCGGGGCTTCTCCGTCCTCAGGTATGGACGGCGGCAGGGTACGACCATTCATCTCCATACTAATCAACAGCAGAACTGACTTCAAAAGTCCATCTAACACAAAATCAAAGCGCTCCAACAGAAATCCGTCCAAGCTGGTTCAATATAAGTTTCCAGGAATGGGAAAGACAATCCAGTGAGCGGTGGGAGCTGTAGTCCTCAGAGCAGGCAGGAGACCGAAACACTGATTAGACTGCGCTGGGAGTACACTCCCTCTCTCCCGCTCACACACACACACTCCCTCTTTCTCCCACTCCCACATCAACTCTTTCTCTTTTTTCCTCCCTCACACACACACACACACACACACACACACCCACACACACTCTCCCCTCCTGACACACTCGCTGTCTATTCTTGGGCAGGTTACTGAAATTAAAGAGCCCACCATGAAGTCTCTCCAGAGGTCACTGTGCCATCACACACACACACACACACACACACACACACACACACACACACACACACACAGAAAGACAGACACACACAAACAAATCTCAGCTGTATTTCTAAAAAATGTTCACATGTCTACTATCCTCAGTCAATGGCTAATATCTACCCACACTGTCCATCTATGTGTGTGTACGTTACACAGCTGGAGCTCTCAGCTTTCTGACAGATATAACAACATGGCTCCAGCTCAGCATTGCGCAAAGCGGGAATGTCACACAGGAGAGCAGAGAAGCCAAAGTAGCAGGATACCAAGTGTCAGGAGCAGAGCAGATAACACACTGCTGTATGTGTCAGTCATTGTCTAAACACACCGGAGCGACAAATCAAGCAGCTGTGTGTTTAGACACACGTACAGCGGCTGGAGCCAGATACCGTCTCATAAGCGTCAGCTTCCTGATATGACGAGGGATGCCGATCAATGGATCTGAGCTGATTTAATGCAGGCTTTTCAGTTGACCTTTGCACACGTTCATTATTTCCAAACACGCTCTAACTGGCCTACTGGTAAACCCTGTCGTGATTGTTTATGGACTGCTTATTTTTGGCCGTAAAAGGCACTTGACAGGATTAAAACGCAAGACCTCCAAGTCGTCTCCAAGTGAGCCAACAGAGCATCTTGAATATCAGTTTGAAACATCTTCTTGAGGACATGGGGAGCCGCAATTATAAAATATGTTAATGGTCCTTAGAAATCCCATATTGGTCTAAGCCTAGGCATTCCTCTAAAGCCATGAATCTGTGTCCCCTCTGGGTAAATGATAGCTCTTTATGTCGTTAAACTCAACTGGCATCTCAAATTAATGACCACTTCCCAAACCATCAAAACAACATAAAGCCAGATCCGGAAATACTCTCCAGTGAGACAAACATGTTTGACGCTCCATTAGAGAACAGATGCTGTGCTCATCCTCCAAAACTAAGGGATGTGCAATGCATACATAGGTTTATAAGGAAATGTTCTCAGCCTGTGTGTGTGTGTGTGTGTGTGTGTGTGTGTGTGTGTGTGTGTGTGTGTGTGTGTCCAGCTGAAACATGTCTCTGAGTCCTTCAGTATAACAGTCTTCTACATTACTCCATCATTCTACAAATAGACACCTAGTGGAGCCTCAACTCCAAACTAGGTGCTGGCAGCTGCTGTTTGTGTCTGTGTGTGTGTCTGTGTGTGTGTGTGTGTGTGTGTGAGAGAGAGAGAGAGAGAGAGAGAGAGAGAGAGAGAGAGAGAGAGAGAGAGAGAGAGAGAGAGAGAGAGAGAGAGAGAGAGTCTACATATTAGTGGCCAATTGTACCTCCTCTAAACGGGGGTGATAAACTGCATTTAACTTCCAAAGTCACTCAGTCACATTTTTCCATCTAAATCCAGCTTTTTAAAAAACTTGGACGCTTGATTTGTTTCTAAATTGCATCCTATTTTCTGAATGCGTTATGCACTGCAGCCCCACTTAAACTATTCAGGGGACTGTCTGACATAACGAGCCAAACATTTCACCAGGCACCCTCCAAAGCTTCAAGAGCCTTTCCAACAGAACAATGGCTGCAGAAAAGTCACCTGTCCTTAGCTGGGGCTCTGCTGGGAATCCTGTCCACTGGGAAGCAGTGTTGAGTGACTGGGGCACAATGGATAAAGGGTGGGTGCTTAACAGGAAACACGCAATCTTTCCTTCTGTTTACAGACGTGTTGCAGGGTTTTCCACCCTAAAACGAGAGCTCAGGAACGATTCAGCTCTCTGGTGTCCACATTAACATGATCCAATGTGCATTGTTCATGTCTGATTTAGGCTAAGTTGAACTTCAGCACTGAGCATTATTAAAGCAGCTACAAGGAGCTTTGGTTTTGTGTTGATTTTGGCGCCCCCTGTAGTGTTTCCACCACCTCACGTCTTAAAGGTCTTGATCTGTTCATGTGATCATTTTCTTTAATACTATCATCCTTTTTTAAACAGCTGTTTGCAGGATGCACAGTGATGAGGCAATCCGTGTATTTGTGGCCATGTAAGATTAATAACTGTAATATGACAATGATGAAACAAAGTCAACTTTGTTTTAGCGATTTACATGTAAGCCAACAACCAACAGATCTAATCCCACAATTTTCTTCATCTGTTGCATGACCGACCATGCTGACTTGTGTTTTCACCCGTGTTCTATCACGGTCACGTTTCACCTTTTTTTGGTCTACTTTGTACAGTTTTTCTTTCATAACCACAGAATATAACATTAAAATAGCATTTCATAAAGAAAAATCTCCTCCTGCTTCCTTTAACTGGCTAATTTTGCAGAGAATCAAACCCGATGACAGGCATTAAGAATAACTGTAGAAACAGCCAATCCTCTCGTGAATGGTCTTGTTTGGTTATGTAGGTCATATAGAGGCATGAGTATTAAACTGAGACTGGCACTGCAACACTTTTCAACACTTTTCAACATGGATAGAACAAAAAAGCCCAGCACAGCCTTCTCCCTCCCTCACTGATACACAGATAAAAACAAACTGCAGAAAGATGGTAAGTTTCTTCCAATAAAAAAGACAAAACTTGCTCTTTCATCTGCTTAAACAGTGTCTCTGCTGGAACATTGTTCTTATGCCAGTGCTGAGACATACTCGAACTAACTCTAAATAATACAACAATATCATGAACAGTAATATATAATCAGATTTTTGGAAAAGGAGGTTTTTAATGCCTGAGAGAGCAAGAGAGAGAGAGAGAGAGAGAGAGAGAGAGAGAGAGAGAGAGAGAGAGAGAGAGAGAACGTGAGTGTCGATTGACCTGAGCTTAAAAATGGCTACACCAACTGTCAGCAGTCGACGAAGTGTCTCTGCTGTGTTCCCTCTGCAGGATAGGATTTTTAGACTTCCTCACAGGGTCACTGGAGGTTACCGGAGAGGTCACAGGTCAGGTCACCGAGGTCAAAGTCACTGTTCCGCTGAACTGACCTCTGTAGCTATTACAGAGGTAGAGCCATGAAGTTTCCAACAGAGGGAGGGTTTGTGCGTATAATGTACTGCAGAGCTTCTCGACAGTCCATGTGGGCATGGCTCCCACAGTCAGAAATATTTAACCCAGTAACACGCTGGAAAACATTTGTCTATGACATTTTCCATCCTCAAAACAATTCACTACAAAAGGCAAAAAACACTTGTAGACGATATCCCTGCTGGATCTGCTCAGCGCTACAACGCTGGACCTCCATTCACAAGATGATCCTGGAGGAATCTGGTTTTAGGTGGATCTTGGTTAGTGTTAGCTTGTCTTTGAATTCTTAGTTTCCCACTAAAGGTTCAAATAAATACGGGGCAGCATAACACCTGAGTAACCGCTAACTTCACTCGCTATACTCTTTGCTGTATCTACAGTATCTTTGGTTGTAGCTAGTAGCCGCTGTTAGCTTGTTAGCTCAGTTAACCGCACAGCTAGCGGCCCATTTTCACATCTGCTTTGGTGAATTGATGTTTTGGGGCGTTTCATTTTATTGATTGTTGCCAAAATTACCACCTTATACATAAAATATAATATTGATACTTGTTCCGTTAATAATCTTTGATTAAAACACGCGACACTGCAGTTAAAAGAAACTCATGCCACACAACATTTCTGTTTAAATTCTGTCTTAAGCTTGGCTGAACGGGTCTGTGTCTACAGACAACATTTGGAATCAAACACACCCTGCTGACCCCCCATGCACTGTGTCAACAGCAGCCATGGAAACACAGACATGAGGGCTGCTGGCAAGGTGAGTTTGCACACCAACCCAAGCACACACACACACACACACACACACATACACACACAGAACACTCAGTGACACATACTGATTTAATGACTGTGCAAACATAATTGATGACGAACATTTCCTTTGTTTTGCACTTTTTGTTCCAGACACCCACTTTGACCTCAACGCTACAAGACGGCCTGGAACACACACAGCCCAGAGGAGCGTAACAGAAAAACATTACACACACACATCCTTTCTCAATACTGTAAAGCAACCAGCAATTTCTTTTCTCCACACTCTGGAAACCTAGAACGTGCCACTGCAATGCTGCTGATTCATTTCTTCGTTCTGTCAAATATTATACTGTATTCACTTTGGGTCAGCGGTGCCTCTTCACGATAACAGTGCCCGGAAGTGTGCTAGAAAGTGATGCTTTGTAGACCTCGTTCTGCTTTCATTTCACACCGCAACAGTTTTCATAGTAAAAACCCACAGCACTGAGTTAGAGAAAGTTTTTAGGGAAGGTGTTTTTGTATTTTGTGCTGACTTTTCCGGTGGTTAAGATTTGTGACGTTGCCCCGCAGAGGTGCAGGTGGCAAAACATTTCTTAGAAAGAGGAGACTTTTGACTGTCATCATGTTTTAATCTGAAAAACTTCCTCACATCAGAGTGTTCTCTTTCTCACCACTGCTCACAGGGTTTCCTCGGTTCTGGCTCCTTTTTTTTTTTTTTTTTTTTAGATCTCCTGAATCTTTTCTTCCCTCTACGTTACTGTTTTGTCCCTCTCTCACATGCTTTGTCTCAGCTCTCTGCTTTCTTCATCTGTGGTTTAAAGAAGTCTTGTCATTTACTGATGCAACTCGCTGCAGAAAGACAATAGAAATGTCTGATTCGATGCAGACAATCTCCAGGCTCGTGTAAATACTGCAATCAGAACTGGCGCGAAAGAATGAGGCTGCATGAATATTAGCGTGTATAATTACTGCAGGTAAGCTGTAATTCTGAGGTTGTGATGAAGCATGTCAGGCTTGTGCGTTGCTGGCTCAACACAGTGACCCTGCCCAGACAGATGTTTCATTCTCATATGAATAAACTGCATGGTGTGAAAATTACACAGAACCCACCAAATTATTTTTGCATAGCATGAGAGGGAGGGAGGCTGCAAAGTGTGAAATGCAGTGTTTGTGGTTTGACTGGGGACACCTCTGACGAGAGAGCTCCCTCTTTCTATCCACATTCCTCGCATTACTGCATTCCTCTAATCACTTCAGGATCACACACACGCACACGCACACACACACACACACACACACACACACACACACACACACACACACACGACAGAGGCAGAGACAGAAAGGTGTTTGTGAAAGACAACGAGCATCCAAAACTAACTGATGTTATCATATTGTGAAACCAATATTGCAAAAGTCTGCGCATGTTGTCTAAAAGTGCCGGTCACACATCTCAGAGGAATTCAGCCATCAGCTGCAGTATTTACTGATCAAACACTCCACCACATCTCACCTTATCTGTCCTTGTCAATACAAGACACACACAGAAAAGGACTTTTCCTCAAAGGTTCTTTGGTAATGATTCTGTTATGTAGCAACACAAACAAACCCTCCCTGCTTCATTACATGATGCAAGAAAATGTCAGTCAGCAGCAGCTAATGATAACCAAGCTGATGACCGGCTAATGCTAGCAAAGCCAACCCAAAAGACGACCGCAGGACAGCAGATTGAAAAGTCAGCGATCGTAGCACGAGATTAAGCTCACTTTAAATAGTTTCAACAGATTCAATAGAAAAATTTATTACAAAAAAAAAAAAAAGTCACTTCTCAGGAAGAATAAGAACTTCGGAAGCGAGGAGTGAATCATATATTAGCCGGCCAAACGGCTCCATGGACAATTTGTTTGAAAATTACAGCAGTTTCTTAAGCAGCCAATGAGGATGCTGGACGCTCTGACAGGCATGAAAAGGCACGTTTTTTAGTATGGTTATTGTTAATTTCCTCATTTTGAAATCATTCCTTATTAGGCCGCGAAGTTTTTATCTGGAGCCATTTAGAACTACTTACGTCGGCTGCTATCAAGAAGCAAACCGCTGCAGAACACCGACGACACAAAATCTATATATCATCAATAATTTCACATTTGACAGAGATGAAAAGCTTCACGCAGGTTAACTCACCTGAGGCTGTCCCCTGCCAGACTTCCATAGCTGTCTGGTCTCTCCTGTCTCCGTCTGTACAAGTCTGAGTTTGACAACTCTTTCAGCCTCAAAGTGTTCATCTCCCCTTCGCCTCTCTCCCTCCTTTCCTTCCTTCCTTCCTACCCCTCGTCTGCTCAGAGCACTCTGAAGAAAGCGTGTGTGCTGAGGCCAGAGCCAAATAAAAAGATTAAGTCTTGTTCCGCTCTTGTTCTCTCTCTCAAACACACCTCCAGGGCTCACCCCCTTGAGGAAGGACACATGCAGAGGAGTGGTTTTACAGCCTGCACACCTATCAAATACCTCTTGCCCCTCCTCCCCCTCCTGCAGCAGGTAGAGGGACAATGTGTCCGAGGAAGGGAGAAGAAGAAGAAGGAGGCATTGCCCTATCTGGCCTTCATCCCCACTGTTTCCTTTGCCTCCTACTTCCCTCGTGCTCATTCCTCTGTTTAAGAAGAAAGCCCGGGATAGACGGGAGACAACAGAAGAGGCTATTTTCCACACATACATACAACGGCAAGCACTGATGACTCGCGAGAGATGCCGCAATCACCCTCATGAGGTCATCTGAGGTACTTTCTGAGGATACTGTTTGAAGCTGAAACCTGAAAATCTTTACTTTATTAGAGTCCTAAAACCTGCAAATGAGTTTGTGTTGTTGCACTTCCCCTTCAACTTTAAGTTGAAGGGATTTTCACACCTCAGTAAACATCCCATTTGTGAATTTTGGAGCTTTTGCGTGTCTAAAATCAAATGGCTAAATGAGACTATTAAACATCATCACACCAACATGGAAACTCATCTACTTGCAAACGATTCTGACTCAAACTTTCCAACTTGGAGATTTATCAATTCACAGTAAAGTGAGTGTAGTTTGGTGTAGTAGGAGGCTTAGCAGCGGTGATGTTGAAGACATGTGACTGGTGTAGTACGGTAGCTCTTCACTCAACAAAGATTATCTTGCAGAACAAAACGTGTAAGTATCCTGAACTTTTGTTGCCACGGAGTTTATTGACTGCATTAATCCAAAAGCCAAGGCTAAAATCCCAGTGGCTTTTTGTCGAGGGAGCCAGAGCGACACTCACGTTCAAGCTGGCCAAACAAAATATGTCAACCGTGCAGCACTCTGTATCCACACTAATACTTTATATTTACACATAATAAACATGTTGGCAAGGATCCCTCAAGTTTAGTCATGACAGAGCTGTGACAAAGACGTACTAAGCCAGGGCTTTTAACAGTTAAACAATTAATATAAATACACTAATGACACATTTTTACTAAATATAATAAGATAACAGTAAATATTAACAGTAAAAACTGCTTAAAATGAAATCAGCCCGACTGTCTATGAATAAATACAACAAAAGGATTAAAAAAACAAGGCTTAAATGTGCGTAAAATACCCTTTATAAAACATTTTTGTGATGCCCTTTCCTTTTTACATATGTGAGCATATACATTTACACAACATCACACAATATATGCTGATATTTGCAGATAAAATCATGATCTGAAGTCAGGCTACAGTGAGCGAAACACTTCCGAGCGACTCGAGCACTCAGTAACCTGATGTACCAATGTCTCATCCGTCATCAGTCAGCCTCAGCCGGGCCAGGCAGAACAGCAGCGTTCTGGTCTGCACGGAGGTAAAAACATGTTGTGGACATTTCAGCCTGAACGGCAGCTTGTTTGGAAAGATGGGAACACAAAGACCAAGTAAAGCTGCACTACACTCAACAATGCCACCTATTATGGAGCAATATTTTCAAGTTTCAAGCGCACGCCCCTCTTCAATGTGACTCCTCCACTGTAAACTGCGAGCGCGTTTCCCAGCCGAAACAACAAACTATTGACAAAGGGGAAAATGTCAACCTATGAATTATTCATCACACTGTTACGTGGGAACGACAGACCCTCCCCAGCAGACACAAAACAGCTGAAAGTTGCCCCTCGTACATGTTTAATCAAAAACAAGAAGCTGTGACGTCAACGAAACGGGGGGACCCGATTGGTCACCCGACGTGAAGCCAAACAAGCAAAGTCAACAAGCGGCTGAGAAGAAACAGATGTGCACAGAGCTCAGACTGTGAAGCAGAACATGCGAGCTGATAAGCAATTCTTTAATTACCTGCTCAGGTTAACTGTGTTTATTCTGTCTATACCTTTCAGTCAACACGTGCACCTGCTGTTGCAGATATTACAAAGGCGTGTGGAGGTTTGACGTCTCGAACGGCTGTGGGTGGACTAGCCGTGTCCCTCCTTATGTGCAGACGCTCGCATGCCTTATGAACAGCTCACACCGTGCAGATTCACCTTCGGCAGCTTGTCTTGACCTGTTCAGCATTCCACATGGGTTTGATGAACACACTCACTCACACACACACACACACACTCTTGAGGCAGGAGCGTAAATGTGAATGCTGAACTTCTGTATGATTTTCACATCCCGAGCAGCTGCAACAGGGTCACAGCAGCACGGGCTGACATGTCTGAGTATGCCAGAACATTCACGATGAATCACAGTTTTAGGCTTTATATCCGAGTTCAGCTCAAAGTCCACATTTGGGATGTTCATTTCCCTCAAAATTGAATAAACTGTCATACAATTGAAATCTAAATGTGAATGGTCATCTGCTCGGGATTGGCCGTGTAAAGTGAACGCAGTGTGTGTAATGATGGCTCTGTGACCACCGTGGATGTAAAAGCTAATACTGTGTTTTGGATTTAAGATGCAAGCAGCCAAAGTTTTGTACTGGGACAAATGTGCTGAGAGAGCTGTTGTTACACGCGCTCACACTGACTCATCACACAAACACACACACACACACACACACACACACACACACACACACACATCGCTATTCCACTCCATTGACATGCTGCATCCTCTAGCCACTTGCCATAACGTTAACCATCACAACCGAATGCCTAACCCTAAGCTTACCTCTAACCCTGACCATAAAACCAAGTCATAAAAAGCTGGACTGGACATGGGTTGATGTGCCGTCAGGTTCAAGTCCCCACTGGAGTATAAACCACACACACATTTCCTACAAGCCTTCGAAAACTCCTAAGCCAACCTCTCAGCTACATGAGTGCACTGCCACCGTGTGGACAACACTGGTACAACAGCTACTGTGCCAACTTCAACCCCTCATGCTGCAAACCAAAACCACTGTAACGGTGACAGTAAAATGTGTTCCATATACATACAGCTGACTGTGGGATTACTATTTTCTGCACTCTTGAAATCAGCAACATATCTAGTATTCTCAAAGCTGATACAGAACCTGATTATTTCTTCACACGTCCTCATTACTTTAAGTTGAATTAACTATTTCATCTATTCTTTTTGTCTATTGAAGAATCTTAGGACTGCCTCTGTGCTGTAGTGATCCTATTTCAATAAGATTTCAATAAGATATATAATATAATATATAACATAGTGAAAAGAATAAATGGCACATATAAGAGGAAGCATACAAATGAGCACATACACAGCCATGCTGAGCCACAATGAAAGGATCTACAACATAAAACATCACCGATATCGAGCTAACTTCCTAATACAATACTCAAAGGTGCACCGTGGTGTTAAGATCATGCATAGCTCTATAAACAACATAATACCATAGCTTTAACATGAAGCTGATGGAGCCTAGCTGCATTACAAATATTTTGACAGTAATTTGATCGAATCATACCGTTATTTCGGGTCAAACTGCAGTGAGGATAATTCAGCGGTTGCTAAAGTCCCTTTGCTGCCACTGCAAATGCTCCTATTTGCAGTTATCTCAGCCTGCATGGCCACATCACTTCCTGTTTGCTGTGCTCTGTGTGTGTGTGTGTGTGTGTGTGTGTGTGTGTGTGTGTGTGTGTAAATGTTTGCATCCATTTGTGCCTATGTGCCAGCATGTGTTTGTGAGAGATGGGCGGACGTAAAGCGAGCACACACACTTCTCGACGCGTGTGTGTGGCTTAGGCCTTTGGATGCCAGACTGTCCCGAGATCAAAGGTGGTGCAGAGAAGAGGAGGAAGGGCCGAGGAGGTGTGAGGAGGTGTGAGGAGGTGAGCCTTCAATGACCAGACTGAATGGATAATCAAGTAGTTCTCATAGACATGCTATGTTAAGCGTTTCTCTGCAGCTGCCACACAGGAGGTGAGAGGGCGAGCCCACTGACCACACTGACGCCCGCTGACACTTTATATTGTTTGGCAACTGTGTTGTTAACTTGACAACAAAATAATATAAATAATGCCAGTGAGACTGAGGAATGTGCGCAAAACCAGTATTAACATATAGATACAAATATCTGCAGAGTAAAAACAATCAAGTGCACACAAACAGTATTAACTTTTTGCAAGTTCAATACGTGGAAATAAAACTAGTGTAACATAACTATTTCAAAGACTCATAACACACACACACACACACACACACACACACACACACACACACACACACACACACTCTATCAGGTGTGATAGAGGAGGAACTGCTGTAAGCGCAACTGTTGCATAGCCCGTTGGTCAATGCTTCCTTCTGCATCAGTCAGGCAGTTGTGTATCATTGGTGTACTAAACACACACTGCATCCTGTGAACACAAACCTGACACGTCCCACAGACAATCAATCAGAACCTCTTCCTGTGAAGAAAAACCAATGACTTCTAGTTTCACGGCGGTGTGGGCCAGCATGAACAGGAACAACCTACACCGCAAGTCAATACTATGACGAGGGATGCACCAATATCACTCTTTTAAGACCAAGTACAAATACTTAGTACTTATACAAGACTGACTTTCTGACATTTCAGTACCACACAGTTGAAGCAAAACAACAGGAATGACTTGTTATCTTATGTCTGTGCTGTCTGCTTCGGTTTTCTTCTACAGTATGTGACACGCAGTTAAACAGCCGTTCTTTCCACACGTTTCCTCTCGCTTCTCCAGCATTTGCTGCAATGTCCGTAGCATTAGCATTAGCTAAGAAGTCAAATTTCTGACTCGAACTTCTAATTTAACACCTCATCATTTTAAAACATGTCATACAGAGTGATGCATATGACAGGACGTCCTTGTGTAGAGAATGACCTTATGTATCATGAATGAAAGCAGCAATTCTATCCATTAAAAACGCTTTTTCACAGATTCAATTTTACTGTTTTTCTGTTCATTCTTGCAGAAAGCAGACATCTACTACTGATACTAATAAAAGACCTGCGTCACAGTAAATGTGTTATATTGTGTACACACTGGTTGGCCTTTGTTGTGCTTCCAGAGGATTAAGATCACGGGACACCCACATCTTCCGATGAAACCTCAGTAACTTGAGCTACTATTGAAGCCCATTGTACCTCGTGTTAAAAGTCGATAATTCAACGCAGTATTAATAAGATACAGGATGCGTGAGTTGCAATAAACATTTCACACTCAAGTGTATGAAGTAGGAGTTTCTGAAATCTAATGCAGACAGTCCAAATCCTGCATCACACAAGTTCCCCGCTCTTCCAAACAAGGACAAGTCCACACTGGAGACAGGGACATTCTTCTAAGCTCCAGTTGTATCAACACAGTGTGAAGTCAGATAAAAGTGTAATGCGTTGGGAATGCAGCAATGTTCGGGCCTTTAAGAGACTCTCCCTCTGAGCTTTCAGTGTCCATGGCGCTTTATGAAAGCCAGATTCATCCCATGCCATAATTAACTGCGCAGTGCACACAGCAGCATTCACACCAGTGGAAAAAACACAGCTCTGAACGGCCGTCCCCGGGGACTGGATGGTCAGGAAGTGGTTTGGAAAGCAGTAACTACTGTCCAGTGAGTTTGTGTGGACATTCCTGCGCAGGGAGGAGGTTGATCAGCAGAAAATGGAGGAACATCCTCTTTCCTTCTTTTAAATTTCTTCCTCTGCTATTCTGTGTGCTGTCACTTCTGTCTAATGTGCGAGTGTAAGTTGACATCAACATATCAAGTCAAGCCTTTAAAGATATTTTGGCTTTTTATTATTGAACCTGCAATTAGTGTGGGCAACCGTCAATTGAAAGACAATTAATTGAGAACTATTTTGACATCCAATTTATCATTTCAGTCTTTTTTTTTCATAAAACATGTCAAACATTTGCTGGTTCCAGCTTTTTAAATGGATCAGTGATAAAAATGAATGAATGAGTGAAACGAAAGACCGATTAAAAACTGATTAAAAAAAATCTAATTGAGAAAGCAATCAGAAGCTTTAATGATGCAATCACTTGACAAAATATGTGTGTGTGTGTGTGTGTGTGTGTGTGTGTGTGTGTGTGTGTGCCCGCACCAGTTAGCCCCCTTATGAAAAGATAGTCAGATAATTCTTCTGGCTATTACTGAATCTGTCATAAAATAATTAATTCCGAATTCAAATCAGCAAAACTTCATTAATCTTCCTGATATTTAAAACGGAAGTTGGTAGAGCTGCTAAGAAACAACAGAGCTAGGTTAGCTAATTCAGCTAGCTGTCAGTTGCTAAGTAAATTAGCTATCTGACATCTTATGCTCCATTAAAGATCCATATCAAATTTGTTGCATTGTTAACAATAACAACTTTAAAGTAAACTCCGCGAACGGAGGCTTTTCACCCCAAACTCCAGTCTGTAAAAGCTGATCGACAGTTCAACATCTCAAACCAACATATGACCTCTGGAAATCCATTAATAACACGATGGGGGGCGCTAGCGAGCAGTTCAAGTGACCAAGTTCAGATTGTAGCTATACAACATTAAAGTACATTAGCTGCAGCTACCTAGTGTGTCGCTAATGCACTTAAACTTTGAATGATAAAAGCCATTTTCTCCCATACATACAAGCACCGTTAAACTGGCAGCTTTCTAAATGGGGTTTGTCATGACTGAATCATCCATGAGAGAATGGAACATACCGGGGCTGCGTTTTTTTCACCCCCGTCCATCGAAAAACTGTCAACTTCCCAACTTATCAGGCAAGAATGTCTGGTTTAGGGAAACACTTCAAAACTTCTCACTCACCCGTTTGTCATTTCCGTAATGCCGAGCATCATGCCGCTCCCTCCCGGACCAGGCTTGAGCTTTCAGACTTCAGCTGCAGATGTCCAGATGTTGTCCAGTCTGGGATGTAGCGTTGGCCAGTGTTGGTCTTCATACAGTGGGAAGAATGGCGAAAACGGGCCTCGCCTCAGTTCACCAGCCGTCAAGACAGACTCACCGGAATATTCCACTTCCGCTTTTGACTTTCAAAATAAAATTTAATTCTCTAAGCTTGTCACCAAAGTTCAGCTATCTAAAGTAAGTCAATAAAAACAAAATTTCATCAAAATACTAACAAAATAAAATAATGGAAATGTCTACACATTCAAGTATATAGTTTTTGATCTGCATGATACATCATAGGTAGGCGTAATGATTTTACAAAGATGATGTAATATTCCAAAGAAATGAAAAATAAAGCACAGTGAAGGTGGAAATCTTCTCCTGTGTCTGTGCACAATATGTTTTCAAGTACAGATGTACTGTGTTGCACATTCTCTACATATTTTCAGTGTTTATACATGTATAGGCATATTTGTACTTTATATATATAACTGTATGACCTCCTTGTAAATATAATTTTAGTTTTCCTGTTAATTCCTTCCTTTGATGCTCCTTTTATTTTTGCTTTGTACATATCAAAAATTTGAATATTTGTTGCATGGAAGGAGCTGCACCTACATTTCATGGTGCAATCCTGTGTTGTATCATGACAATGAAGCTGAACTTTGAATCTTGAACCTTATATCAGTTTTTTGTTTGGATAATGGCAGATCATAATACTTTTTTGATTTCATGTCTGTTCAGCAAACTGTGACTGTCTTGAAAGCAGATTTGCTCACAATCAAAAGTCAGTGTTGATCCCCGGTTTTGAGCTATGCTGTAACATAGAAGCAATTCTACTGATTTTTCCACAAAGGACATTTTGACATGTCACAGTCATCACGTGTAAACAATAGAATTGATAATGGTTGAATTCCATTTAGCCGTTTCAGTTTTGGGGCTCTGCTTTTGTGCATTCTGGCTCACTGTCAGACTCAGGCCCAGTCAGAAAAAAAGCCATTGTTACTGTCATTAGTTACACCTGACAGTAACATCTGAAAAGGGCCTGCTGCCAGCCATGTAAATTATTGAAATTTTGACACTTTTTTCAAGGTTATTTTCTTTCTATCAGCAGCTAATTTTGTTATGTGCAAATAAAAAGATATTTTTAAAAATAGCAATAGAAAAAAACAAACACAACCGGGGCTTCACACCACATTTCTAATGGCACTAATTAGACCAATCCATAACCCATCGAGACAAACAGGCTCACATTTAACAGAACAGACTATGCTTTTATTTTGAAGGCCAGAGCGCTCGCCAGCTGTTTTTGCGTGTATCTGCGGCAGCTTCTCGTTCAGTCTGTGAGGTTCCACCGCTGGAGAATTACAATTTCGGTTTCAAAGCCAGAGAACGACAAGACCCGCCCTGTGAGCTCAGCGCAAAGACGTGTTTGTATCGACAGATTAAACGTTATTCGTCAACACACTGATGCAGGATGCTGCTCCCGCATCCTCTGTGGTCTATGTGAAGCATCAGTTCAGGATATATGGAAAGTCTGACTTTTCATTTTCTGGCCGCCGAAAACTATCCAGAAGTTCAACATGGCGAGTGGGTGCCATGAGGAAACACACATCCCACATCAAGATCTTCATAGCGAGGTTTTGAAAAAGTCATCCACGGGTTGTTACAGACACATTTTAATGGAAAGAATGTGCTTCCTGCCACCTCTCTGCAAGGATCTGCAAAACGAGTTTAGAGGATAAAACGAATAGGAAAAAATAATAGGAAGAAAAGCTTCAGTGAGGTGTTAATGATGGTGCTGCTCTCCAGGGAGGAGAGCGCAGATAATAGCATGTTTACCTTTCCTTCCAGTGGCTGTAATTTGTTGTTTCCTCCCCTGGCTGCGTCATGATACTAGAAACCACATATATTTCCTTTTAAGGAGAGCCCCTGCACCCCCTTCCCTCTCACTGGAGGGATGAGGTCTTTCATAGCAGGAAAAAATGCACAACAGCTAAAAAAAAACTATGGCTACTGTACATGAGCTCACACTCCAAACAGACCGAAGTTGAGAAACTGATGATGTTCGAGCAATAAAATTAAGGATTCACAGGCCTGAAAACAGGAGGGGAAATGTTAACACTGCCGATGCTCGTAATGACCTGTCGATGCAAATGTCAAAATGCATCATAATGAATGAACATGCAAAGCTGAACGCAAAGCAATCAGAAACATTTTCATCCATGTTGAGTTTATTTTAGTTTACAGGCGGAAATAACTAGTTGTTGTAATGTGTTCTACAGTGAACTAGTTATACTGGAAATGCTCCCTCATTCTTACCCAGATAAGATTTTGCGGTTACAGTAATCTCTCCATAGCTTCTGCTGAGGTTAACAACCAAAACATATAAGAACTGTAGATACAAATACATTCACTTACGCTGAAGGAATCACAAAAAGCTGCCACTGGAATGAGAAAACGAACAAGCCAGTTATCTCCTTCATTGGTAGGATGCGAGCAAAAATGGACTCGTGTGATGTGGGTGGATGTGTGCTTCACTTGGAGGTCAGAGGTCGTGGCCAGGCACTGTGAAAAGCAGCACCCAGGGGTCTGATAGGGAGTCTTGCTCAAGGACACTTTAGCAGGTTGGGTGTGCCCGCTGTCATGGGGGCCGTCCTTCAACGAGACAGCGGTGCAGATGAAGTCGCAACAAATCTTTCATGTCCAGTGATTAAACAGCAGCACAACAACTGACGCGTCATAAAGTATTCCCAAAATACTCACAGAAACCATTACGATAATGATTTGGCATTAAATAATAACAACCACAACACACAGTAACAACAAATTACACAGTAACCAGAATAAAACCACAAATCAACAGTCGCTACAGGATATGAATCAAAGCTCAAAGAAAATACACCTGCTCCTGATTTCAGAGTGTGAGGCATTAGTGAACAACTGCAAAATCAGTCAGAAAAATGTCTAAAGATGCTCTTTATGATCATGTGGTGTCAGTCATGTTGGTCAGGTGAACCTGAGAATGTAAGAACGCGCTCTCCTTCGTACTGAACTGAGATTATGATAGACATACCAGAAAGACTGAAATGGGCCGCAGCGGAGGTTTAGCACGTTTCAGCCCAGTGAGTAAAATCACACAGACTTCACACAACTGCTGATTGTTTTCCAAAACACGTTAAGTTTGAGCTTTTTTTTCTTCTTCAACGCAACAGTTGGCAAAAATAAAAGCAGAGAAGATGTTTTCTCTGATGTATCGTGCAAACTTCATGCTGATTTTCTTAATGCACAGAATAGAAAAGAATGGCTGCCTCTGAGGTGATTAAAACACATTGAAAAATCTTTCAAAGCTTCAGTATGCCCTTGGAAACCGTTGAAAGACGTGTAAAGCGTGTGTGATTTGTACCAAATGAGCTAAACTTGAGCATAGTCCTTTAAGTGCACCGTGCTACAGAGCGCAAGCCCATTAGAAGTCAAGTAAAATGTTGTGATATCATGCCGCTAACTATGCAGTTATCCCACAATTCTTGCACATCTTGTGCTTTGTACAATGCTGTGATTATATCGTGTTATACAAATAATGTATTATATCCACTCACAATGTTTTCGTACTGCTAATGATGCCTAATAAGCCCCGCGTCAAGGAGGAGAAACCTCACGTCCAGTAAAGCTTGTTATAAATATGTGTCAATCGTGAGAGTAAGGAAGACAGAACTTTGTCACAGTTAACATTCATTGGTAAGAGACTCGTCTAACTATTGCACCGCAAATTCAAATCAATCTTCATGTCAAATGTTTGGTTGGATTTCTGCAACACACACTTCCTTGTTCTTATCTGATACATTCCTTGGTCCCTTGGCCCGTGTTGGTAAATGCCCCAGTTAAGCTTCCGCTTTTGCCACTATGTCAAGCATCACTGCTTAGTATGGGTTTTCAGAAAAAGGCCCAGTAACATCTGTCCTCTTCCTCCTCCTCCTCATCCTATTGTTTTTATCGGGTTGGTCGATCATTAAGTCTACCTGATCCCAGACCAGCTGTGGAGATAGGAGGTCCAGCCTGAGCCCCGATTCCCAGACCCCTCTTCCTCACCTGCACGAAGGAGATCAAAGAATCATCACTGACAGTTAATTCTGTTGCACTTCACTAACCTGGTGAGGAAAACTAAAAACAGAACAAGAGATTTGGTGCTCTTAAATACTGCAGCAGATAAGCAGTCTGGTCAGTGGCCGGATTGCTATTTTTTTCTAAACAGTACTGACTTATTCTTTATGTGTATTTTAGTTTAGATCTCATGTGATAAACCTTTAAAATAAAATGACTTGCTTACCTTGTGCAATGGCAGCCAGTTTACTTTTCTCCTCTGGGCTGAGCTGCAGCATCGTGTGAATGACAGGCAGAAGCGCCTGCCTCTCGCTGCCGGATCGCAGGAAGATGAACTGCAGCAGGACGTTCTTCAGATACTCCAGGTTGGCCACGCTCTTCTCCCTCTCCTGGTTTCGCTCCAGACGACGCAGCTCACTCTTCAACAGCTAGCAGGTAGAAAGTATCAGCGGCTTTAAACGACAAAACCATCAGCTTTGACAAAGTTCCTCCATGTAACATCATCAAACATTCGTTAATATATTTTAATAGTCATTAAAACATTTTTCCTTTCTTGGTTTTTATAGTATATTCGACCGTTTAATGAGCGGCAATTAATTTTGGTCGGCGCTGCTTTCCGTAACCGAATGTTACGTCACACATAACAAACATGGCGGCGCCCTCTGTGGTGCAGCGCCCTACTGTGTTGGCAGAGAAGCGTTAAAACGCGAGTAATAAGAACGATTTCCGGGTGTACACTATCGTAGTTGAATGATCAAATAGTTTTGTGAGGATTTTTGTCGTTTTTCGCTGTGAGAAATGGGTTTACAGCGTTTGCTCTGCGGGGCTCTGGAGTGTTACTCCAGACAGCTTCGACTCGTTAGTATTCAGCAAAAAGTCATTGGAAATGCGTCTCCACAGACCTCTCTGGCAGGTCTGTGCAGCAGGATATTCGTCCACACAAGCCGCCTCGGTGTCGCTCATAGAGAGCTGGTGGGCCGCCGCAGCCTCTGCACTTCCACCCAGCCCTCAAGGGACGTCACCCTGTTCGAGCACGACAGGAGCCGCTTCTTCCGCCTCCTGTCCCTCTTCTGCGGCGGGCAGTTTCTCTTCTGGACGTACCTGGGCCACTTCGCTTACACCGGGCTCAGAGACACGCGGGCTTCTACGGAGAAACGGAAAGCCATCGCGCCCACCACCACAGGGCTGGCTGGGATGTGGAGTTTTGAAATGAACCTGGGCTCAAACGCCTGGAGGTACGGCTTCACGCTGGGATGCCTGGCGATAGGAGCAGGGATAGCCGGGCTCGGTCTTCTCTTTTGCCGGCGCTCTGTCAGCCAGGTGGTTTTACACAAAGGTGGGACGATGGTGACAGTTTGCACGCAGTCACCTTTGGGACCAGGCCGAGGGCAGAGAATAACAGTCCCGCTGTCCCAGGTCGCCTGTCACGCTCACAGGCATGAGGCCCCCTCCTTCATCCCTCTCAGGATCAAAGGACACAAGTTCTACTTTCTCCTGGACAAAGAGGGGACCGTGAACAACGCCAGGCTGTTCGATGTCACTGTTGGGGCTTACCGGCCAGTGTAACGTGTGGTTATTACACCATTTCCAAAATGCCTATGTTAGGACACCAAACACCAATGAAACACTGATGTGATTTTACACGGCTGCCAAACAAATGTCAGTTTCTGTTTGTCTCCAATTAAATGAAATCTGAGATCAAATATGGACTAATGTACGTCAATTCATGCCTAGTATTGAACATTACATACCCCTATTGATAAAAAATTAAATACTTCAGAGGCGTGTTTTAAAATATACTTTATAAATAATGAGTAATTTGAAATTATACAGGTATCAAGAAATTTTCAAAGCATTTGCTGTGAAATTAAACAGATTGATATGTTTGCATTTTCTGCCTGTGTGTGTGTGTGTATGTGTGTGTAATTACACATACTGTGATCTGCTCCATGAGAACGGCATTGGTGGCCTCAGTTTCATGCAGGAGGCTGTTCATGTGCTCCATGCTGCGGGTGGCTGTGCTCAGCTTTTGACTTAGCTCTTCTTTGGTTGGCTCCACCGTCCACACAAATGGCTCTACACACCAAACCAAAAGACGCGGACAAGTCAACGGTCGTGGTTTGAGAAAGTCATGGGCATAGAGGTGGATGTGCCTCAGCTCAGGTGTCAAGGATGAGTAACCAAGTACTGTTTCTGACTGCCATGTTTGAGTCAGAGACTGAATGACAGGTGAAGTACTGCACATGGTGCTTTTATAAACTGAATAATTGTTAAAAGTGGCAACTCTTCCCTCTAACATACCTTGTTTGGGGTCTGGGGATGTGAGAAGATGCTCCAGAGAGGGCAGCGGCGTCAGAGCAGGAGAGGGGCTCTCAGTCTCTGTGGTCTCCATGCCCTCGCCCTCCTCCCTGGCCATAGACTGGAGGTCACTGAGGGCCATCAGTCCCAGCCCGGCCTGGTTCTGATCCACGTTTCTGCGCTGGGGGTCTGATGCCAGGGGCTTACGTCCAGACTGGGCCGACACTGAAACTGAGAGAGTGGAAAGGTTTGTGGGAGAGCAAATTTTCTAGCAGGTGAATACGAGCATGTTAACAAGCAACATACAAGCTTTCAATAAACCTAGTTTTTGACTTAAAGGGATGTACTTTAAACTATTCTTTAAATTTTAGTTTAGTTCTCTGCAAAACGAGGTTAGTGTCAACTCCAGTGGTCTTCTGCTGTCAGTGATCATGTCTTAAACAGTGTGTTGACTGTATTTATAATTATCTTTGGTTTGAATCATGAAATAGATTTTTACTAAACCAGCTGTCACTGTAATTAACAACAACAACAACGATCAATCCCTTACCACACCAAACACAATCCCTACTTCATCGACCACAATCGTAAGTGAGTGTCCTACTTCATTGTGACATGAGGGGGCACCAGACACACTCCGGTGTTCACCATTCAGCCGGCATACACAATGACAACAAGTGTGCAGAGAGAAGGGTGAGGCGCTTGAGGGAGTGGGTGGACAAAAGAGAAGATTGTGATTAATGGACCTGAGACTGAACCAAAAGAGCAGACACCAAACAATCCCCCTCACCTTCCCACCTCCAGTCTGGCGCTCTGCCTCCTCACCCTGTGCAGCTGAGCGAGAGGAGCGGGACACTGAAGTCCTGCTACGTGCACGTATCTTTCTTTTTCTGTGCATAAATGCATAAGAGTTTGACCAGATTTTGTCGTCTGAGCAGGATTCAGAATACTAACAATTACACTTATGATTTCCTGATGGCTGACACTCCTTATTACAGAGAGGATGTGTGCAGGTATAATCGATCAAATCTGTTACAGGCTCAGCACTCGAGAGGACAGTTTCAAGATAAATCAAGCTGTAGTCGTAGAAGACAGCAATAGGGAAAAAGGCCATCTATTCACAGAGGAATGAATTTCCTGGACATGATACGATCCACAGATAAGAGTGCGTACAGCAGAAAAAGCTGCTGCCTCCATTGGTTTCTTGTAAAAAAAACAAACTGTTTTTAGATTGAATATTTGCAGTTTGTGTTTATGTACTGTTTGATTGTTTAGATTAAAGAGTAAATGGCGCAAAACATGTCAATGAATATAGATCAATTTTACTGTTTGTTACAAGTGATTCATAAAAAAAAATATGAAGCCAGTAAAAATTGTCCAGGCGTCCAGCAGCTTTATGACCCACCTGCCCACTAGGGCCGGTAAATCACACAGATGTCGAACTAACTGCCATGAAAGCCAAATATAGTGGTGAAAACGCTCAAATATGACTTTCAGTAATATTGGCTCTTTTTACCGGGCTACTCCATGTGTGAGCCGCTAATGATGAGCCTCTCCAGATGCCACAGTGAGCTGTTTGCCCCACTGAGAGGCGGGAACAGAGCTGAGGAGCCTCGCCAACACCTGGCCATAATGAAGTGACAGAGAAGCAACACGCACACACACATCCCTTTCCTAGTCATTACTATGTGTGTATTTGCTGTTTGACTCCAGAGGGCAGCTGTGTGGGAGGTGATGAATGAGCTTTCAGTGCCGCTCTTCTGGTAAACACACCAGAAAAGCCGAGTAAACAAGATGGAAAAGTTCAACGCACTTGATGCTTTCACGGATCTCTTTATAAGATATCAATCATGCACCCCTTGAGCTTCCTGTTGTCTATTTTATATCTCCACTGCTACTCCGTGGACAGAATGAGGCACTTCTAGCTTGATAAATTTAAACGGATTGCGTTTGAGATTTGCCTCCACGCTTACTGTTCTGGCTCTGCAGGGTGAAGAGTTGCTCCTCGACGCGGGTCAGCTGGCCCTGCAGGGTCTCCACAGTGGCCCGGTGGTCGTCCTGCAGCTTCCTCAGCTGCTCCCTGTAGGTCTGCCGCTGGGTCTCGACCTGGGAGGACAGGTCAGCCTGAGCCTGGGACAGATCTGACCGCAGAGCCACGTTCTCCGACTGCACCGACAGCAGCCTGGAGGTGGAGACAGAGTGAGAGGAGACTGAGGGAAGAACTTACAGACTGTTCAGTGAAAACTACTGGAAAATATATTTAATAGAGAAAACAGTTATAACAAATCACAGAGGCAAAGGGACCGTGAGAGAACATACATCAGCATGACAGTATGGTAAGTTCAAGGAAAGACAGGGTCACCTCTCGCGGAGCTCAGCCTCCTTGCTAATGGTTTCCTGGAGGATTTTGTTGTGTCTCTCCAGCAGAGTGTCGTGCTCAGTCTGGAGCTGCTGCAGCTCTGCTGTGCTGCTCTGGAGGTTCTGATGGCTCTCTGCCAGCCTCGACCTCAGCTGTTCTACCTGAGAAGACAACTGCTCCCTGCCAGACACACCACATATTCATTATCCTCACATAACAGTCTTGCAGTGTTAACTGGCTCATACTGCTAATTAGTGTTGACTTAAATATGCTTCACTGAGCAGCTGCTTTTGCACCTGAGATATACAAGCTGGGTTATCTCAGCACTGACAACGCAAATAGCTTTTGCTTTTACACAATATGCAATATTTATGAAGTAATTATTTGTTTGTTTTGGCTTGAAAACATCTAGAAATGCAGCCTTTGTATAGTTATATTTCTTGTTATGTCTGTATACTACTAGGTGTTGTCCTTACCTCTCTAATTTACCAGAGTCTCCGTCACTCTGGCCAGTGGTTTTGCTCTTCTGCTGTTTGAGCACATTGTGGACTCGCACCTTGTAACTCTCAAATTCACCGGCTGTTGCCATAAGCTCAGCCTGGAAGCAGCACAAAGATTAAGGAGAGATACACAGTGAATTACATTTTTCAACATCGTTCAATGATCTGATCGATGACCACTCTATGACTTTACACATGCATTTCATTTTGCATGTCCACCTCACAAGGTTTCACTTACATTGTACTGTTTTTTATTACCAATCTTGGACATTAGTGAGGAGTGAAGAGGATTGTTGGACCGATTTCTGAGAACTGTAAGTTAATTACAGCTATTTATATGAAAACATACAGTAGTTTCTCTTTTCATATCACTATGATTGAAAGGCCTTCGGTCAAAGCATACAAGCAATTAAAAGTTGTCGCCCTATGAACCTGAAACCTGAAACGAGTATTTTTCACAATTTTTTGACGTCGCAAAGAAGAAACGATTAATCAAAAATAATTGAGATTTTAATAATGAAAATGGTCACGAGTTGCAGCCCTATATAACACTGCTCTCTGTAAGTACTGAGTACGAGCTGCTGCAACCTTCCATTAAATTCATCAGAGTTGGCAGTGTCTCCTACTGTTGCAGCATCTCAAATGAAACTGCTGATGTGATCTTTGGTAATGCACTTTACTCTTACTCCATTCTGGTGGAGCTGTTCGCTGCTCTGTGTGTGACAAATGACACATTTAAAGTGTGTGTGTACCTTAGCAGTGTCTCTCTCCTGTTGCAGGCTGCTGATGCGTTGCTGCAGGGAGCTGCCGGTTCTTTGTTGCTGTTCCACCGCAGACCTCAGCTGCTCCTGCAGACGATGGCGCTCGGCCGTCAGCTCGCACACCTCGATCTCAAAACACAAACACACACACACTTCAACGTGTGACTTGCGTAGGACTGAAATTCTGATTTGTAAAAGTACAGATTTCATGAAAATGTATCGCTGACAAAAGGTCTTCTAGGAAGTGCTGGCCGTGTTACCTTGGAGCTTTCTAACTGCTGCTGGTGAGCCTCCAGCTCCCCTTTCAGAGAGGCCTGCAGCATCATGAGGGAGCTTTCCTGCACGTATGCACAACACGCACAACACACACACACACACACACACACACACACACACACAGAAATTGTAAATGAATACACCCATGTACTCGAACATGGCAACAAACAAATGATTAACTTTCCCAACATCTCCAAGGCCTCTCCCACAATCATGCCCACACATGGTTGCATAACACTATTTACATTCATCAGGCAGCAGTGTTACACACACCCACACACCCACACAACCACACACACACATGCACACACACACAGAAACAGACCTGTTTCTTGGCATCGGCCAAGTCCTTTTTGGTCTTCACCAGCAGCTGTTTCATCTTGGAGGTCTTCTCCTCCCCCTGGTCCAGCTGGGACTTCAAAGCCTCTGGAGACACAAATACACATGCGCAGACACATGTATGCAGACACACACACACACACACACACACACACACACACACACACACACACAGACAAGTAAAGACAGTTTAGGTGAAATACATGCTGTAGGCTTTTCATTTCAGGACATCTTTTTCCCGTGTGTGTATATATATATATATATAAAGGATAAAGGAGTTAATACATCGTACTTGAACAATTCACACATACCAATTTCCTGTTTGAGTGTGTTCTCCTTCTGGGTCAGTGTGTTTATCTGGCCCTTCAACTCCTCAGCACACTCATCTCTATCTAAGAGTTTGGCGTTGAGTTCTTTCACCAGGCGTTCGTAGTCGGCCATCTCCATGTCCAGCAGAGAGCTCTGCTGCGCCTCCTAGAGGCAGAGCCAACATATTACATCATGACAGTGAACAAAGCCAAACTCTCATCTCCCCGTCACTTCACTGATGTCAAACTTTAAGAGCAAGAAGAATAGATGTGACATGTTTTTCAGGAGATTTCATCTGTGATTGTGTGTGAGACTGGTGAGGAACTTGCAAGGCTTAAGGCGCCTTCAGTGGCTCTCACAGCAATTTAGGACCTGACCTTTAAAAGTGCTAAATTCTTGAAACATGAAATGATTACATTTCTGGACATACAATTAAATGTTGTCCAGTCAAAGTGGTGAGAGAGCAAGGACATATTTTTGTGGCTATTAAACTGAATGTATTTCTGCTGTACTTAAGTGATCCCAGTGAAATTAACAAGAATTTTTTTTATCTTTGATCATGATCTAATAATACTGCTCAATTTAGATATAATTCCTTGGTAAATGTCTATCTTTTGTATGATGATCTTCGCTAAAAAATGTATAGCGCCCAATGCATCATCGGTTTTTTATCTATATTCTCAGGAATCACAGTGTCAGCCTCAAAAATGCCATGTTTGTTTAGCTGTGCTACCAATGTGGACACATGACAGAGTCAGACCTCCTGGCAGGTTCCACGTACCCTGCTGAACCATGCAGGGCTGCACTAATGGAAAAGAAACAACAGCTCCTGTGCTGCGGGCTAGAATTGCTTTCTTTCTCTGTGAGAGGTGCTGCTGTAGCTGCAGGCCGGCCATCACCAGTCCAGTCGCTTGACTAGACAGGCCCTCTGAGACACTGGTGTCTCAGGAGCTGCGTGTGTGTGTGTGTGTATGTGTGTGTGTACCTTGCGTAGTTGCTCCAGCTCCTGGGCAGTCTGCTGAGACTGCTGCTGCTGCTTGCGGAGCTGGGCTGTCAGCTCTTCTACCTCCTTCATGGCAGAAGACAAGTCCTGGAAAAGCAAGCAAACACACATACACAAACACACACGAATGGGTTTTGTACAGTGTTCACTTCATATTTATATAATTTCATCAACCTTTAAAAACCTTCAGTAGTGTAAGTCTTATAAGTGGTTTAAAAAGATGTGAGGATACGTCAAGACAAACTAGGTTTGTCTAAAATTTCACCCCCTGCAGGTGGGTGCCAAAGAGAAAGTGTCAAAACCTGCAGCTCCTCAAATGGCCGCTCGAGGCTGGCTACAGAAGTGAGTCAATCCCCATAGACCTCCACATTAAAATGCCTGACTTACCGGCGGAAATAAACATGTTTCCAGCCTGGTACAAAAAACATTTCTGGTCTCTATAGCTAATTCCCCTAATCATGACAATTGCATGGGGATGAATTTATATATATAGTTTAGATTATATTAAGACTTAAAGTTATGCTTAATTATGGGCATGGCTGCTTTGAGTGACAGCTCGTTGCTAAGTTTCAGCAATCAAGCTTCATTCAGCCCGCCTCAGCTCCACCCTTGCTCCACCTCTTTGCTCATTTTGGGAATAGCCGGGAGTTTTGTTAAGTCAGGCGCTGCCAAGATGGCGATGGCTGGAGCCACTGTCACTAAGCTTCAGGAACCTATGGATGACGTTATGGAGATTACGGCCATGTTTCATACAGTCTGTCCACAACAGTAGAAGAGTATCTATCTCTCCTCATTTCTACCTTGATCTTCTGCTCTTTCATGGCTCTCTCGGCCAGCAGGTCTCTTTCCACACCGGCTGACTGTCTTTGCAGCTCCTGGTTTTGAGCTTCCAGGTGCCTCACTGAGCTCCTTGTGGTCTCCATACTGGCCAGCAGGTCCTCCTTCTCACTGCTCATTGTGTCCTTCTGCAAAAGCAGAGACAGTCCATGTTACTGTCCCTGTTAGCCGATAAAGAGGCTTTTACCAAAAAACAGAATGAACCGAGAATATTCTATGATCCTGCAAAATCTCATTGAAAAGAAGATTTCCCACTGAGAAAATGCTGTTTTACATGTTTCAGACTAAAGATTTTCACCTGAAAATGTAGCCAAATGCGCCGAGCCTGCATGAATACACGTGACGCATCTGAAAGTCATTCATGCAAATCTGACAGCGGCAGGCTCTGAGGGCTTTCTCTGCAAGGAACACTGAACCAGCAGCAGCAGCAGCTACCTCCCATCATCTGTCAACTAAACACTGAAACTATGATTGGTAAACAGAGATGTCCAGACGTACTCTGAGATCCCTGACTAGCTTTCAGTCTGCCTGGCCCCCCTTGAGGCCCACGAGCGCACACAAGAATAAACCCGTGTCTCAGAAAATTGTGTTGCACTAGAACGCAGCAGATGGAAGCTATACTCTGCTCCATTTACCTGCCTGTTGTTCTCTCATTGGAAAGAAACCGTTATGAGCTTGGGGAGCGAAGAATATATAAACAAAATTTCTCCCCCGCTCACCCAGTCACATCTGATGGGCTATTTGTGGGTGCCGGGCTGTCAAGCATAGCTGGGTAAAGTGTCGCCGGCTGAAATGACTCACTGTAAATCAGATGGAAACGGAGTTATGCGAGAAGTATTGGCGAGATGTATAGCTGGACAAAATGGCTCTGCTTAGATTTACTGGAGGGTGAGAGCAGTTTGTGTGTTTGTTAGGGGTGATGTGCGGGTGTGTGTGATTGAGTGTGTATCTGTGTTACCTCTGTGACAGCACTGCTGAGTCGTTTGGTCAGCTCAGCAATCTGTCTCTCTGCCGCCTCCACCTTCTCTCTCTCCTTATCCAGTTGCTCTGTCTGCCTGTCGTAATCTATCTGCAGGTTCTACACACACACACACACACACACACACACACACACACACACACACACACATTCATTCATTACTGGAAGCTGGCTGAACAGCTCAGTGAAGGTAAACACTATGCATCTTCAATCTCAGCAGCGTTTACCTGAGAGTATGGGACAAAACTCTCATTAGGCACAACAGAGCGGTTTCTCCTCTAATGGGGACACAGTCGTAAAGCACAGTGCAGTCTGGGGGCTGCTTATGGAGACCTCTGGGAGTGACATCACGCAAAAAGTCTGGTTCAAAGCGAGCATGCTTCCACTTGCCAATTAGTGTATTAGCAACGCATACAATTAGTCAAATGTTTAACGATCAAAAACTGTCAGCTCATGTCGGGCTTCTCTTTCCAAGAAAATCTAATCATTCGGTTCTGCGATTTTCAATCAGGCCCGGCGGAAAACTACAACAAGGCACGGTGTAAATATTTCTGAGTGTTGTCTATAGTCTCACATGTCAAACACAATGCCAATATTGATTACATTATATATTAAGCAGTGCTCTATTATGGAACCTACTGTGAAGATTAACAAATATGTCCTTTCTATGCAACAGTATTTGACAAGTGCAATTCAACATATGACAGTGGTAGTTCTCTCATAATACCATGGCAATAGCACTTTTATGGGCAGTAGTATCTTTATGGCATTTAGCATTTTTATAATCTGTACATAATGTTGACATAAAAGCACTTAATGGATTACAGAACTTGAACAGGATATCCTAGCAGGTCTCCTACCTTGTAGCCTTCGGCCCCATGGATGATATCTTTCATAGAGCTGTTCACTTTCTCCCTCTCTGCTTTCAGTGATTCCACTTCCTCCTGGAGGGTTGCAACCTGGAAAAAAATCAAGGAAATTAGAGATTAACCTGAATACTGAGGCGAGCATCTATCTATAATCCATGTCTATCTGGTGTCCTGAACGTAAAACACCACTTTACCATGCTATACACTGCATAATGAGTCTGAATGCTTTTTGATATTAGAATTTCCTCCATAACCCTGATTCCAAAAAAGTTGGGACATTGTGTAAAACATAAATAAAACTGACTGTGACATAAATCCATGATTCCATGATATGTCATGTTCATGTTGAAAAAAAGGATACCAAGCTCATATTTAGAGTTTATGCTTCACTCTACCTCTTTCTTACTGATGTCCAGCTCCTTCTTTGCTTTGATGGCCACTGCCTTGATTTTGTTCATCTTCTCATCCTTGTCCTTGTGTTCTTTCTCCAGCAGAGCTGAGGGGAGCAGCAGTTAAATGGTCTGAATTTGTAATCTACGATGTATCACCTGCTCCAACGAGCAGGGAAACTAAATGTGTTTTTCAAGCACCGTGTATTTAATGAAATCACTTGCAGTTTGAAATGGATGTTACTCATTAACCTGGACGAGTGTCACCTCCATACCTATTTTCTGTGTGATCTCACTTTCTCCATTTTCCTCAGATGAAGCAGACTCCTGAGAGAGTGACAGAGGAAAAGCAGAGAAAGCAGCAAAAAGCAGAAAACATGAGAAAGAAAAAACACTCCAATTACATGTTAATCATTACTGTTTTTTGGTTTGAAACTTCCACCATCTAACATTTTTTGCTAATATCCAATATTTTGATCATTTTTATGGGAGAAACAGACACATGAGGAGCTCCACTCACCTGGAGAGCAGTCATCTCACTCCTCAACTGAGAGATGAGAAAATCCTTCTCTGTCAGCTGGTCTTGGAGCTCTCGTCTCACCTTCTCCATATTCTCCATGCCTCCCTCCATTTTCACTGTCTCCTTCTCTTTCTCCTCAGTCATGAGGGAAATGTGAGCCTGCAGTTTCTTGTTCTCCTCATTAATCCTCTCATTGACTGACTTCATGTCCTCCAGGTCTTTCTGCAGGCCTTCGGTATCCTTCACCACCTCCTCCAGGTTGTTTCTCAACATGTTCCTCTCCTGTTCCAGGTCCATGATGTGAGCCTGGAGCTCCTTTTGCACCTCCTCTGATGTTACTACCCCTTGAGCCTCCTCAAGACTACTCCTCAACAGGTTCCTCTCCTTTTCCAGCTCATCCACACGAGCTCTGAGCTCCTCAGCTTCTTTGGTGGAGTTTCTGTGTACTTCAGACTGATTTTCCTGCAGAGCTTTAATGGTGGCACAGGCCTGCTCTGCTTCCTCTGCCAATGAAGTCAACTTCGCCTCTAGGTGGTTCTTTTCAGACGTCTCCTGCGCCAGCTGAGCCTCCAGGGCTTCCAGCTTGGAGCCCAAAAGCTCCCTTGTTTCCTGGGCTTTGGAAAGCACAGAGGATGCCTCTTCCAGTTTCTGATGGAGGTCAGTCTTCTCTGTGGAGAGGTCTTTGATGGTCAGCTCTAAAGCAGAAACTGTCTCCTGCCTCCTGTCCACCTCCTCTTTCAAGCGCTCTTCTGTCTTTTCTCTCTCCTCTGTTAAAAGTTGCACTTCATCCTCCTTCTCTTTTTTCAGGCTTTCCATCTCCTTCTCTTTCTCCTCTCTGAACAAAAGTGCCTCTTTCTCTTTCTGCTCCAGCAGCTTCTCCATCTCTGTTGCTCTCTCATTGTTCAGCTTTTGCATTTCCTCTTCTCTGTCCTGAAGCTGGGAGAGTATTTTGTCTCGCTCTTCAGTCAGCGTGTTGACCCTCTCTTTCAGGTCTTCAGTAATGTTTTCCTTCATCTGCAGTTGGGAGACAATCTCCTCGTTCTGCCTGGTCAGTTCCTCAACAGAGTGCTTCAGTTCACAGGCTAAAGCTGTTTGTTCCTCCACACAGGACTGGCTTTTCTGCTCCTCACCTGCAGAAACTTCAAGCTTTAGCTGTAGGTCTTGTACGTTCTTTATCAGACCGTTTTTCTCCTCTGTAACCTCTCTCACCCTCTCCAACAGATCATCCCTCCCCTGGTTAAGTTCTTCTATCTTGTCCTGGAGTTCTTGTACAGTGTTAGCCCCTTGCTCCTTCATTGCTTTGTACTGAAGAACAAAATCTTTCGTCTTCTCGGTCAGCTCTACCTCCACACCATGCAGGATGTCTCTCATGTGCTGACACTCAGCCAGGGCAGAGTCTCTCTCTCTGGTCAAGGCCTCACACTGGGCCCTCAGCTCCTCTGGATTCAAGTGGTTTTGGTCTCCAGGACTGACTGCTGTCTCTTTGGGTTCACTTTGGAGGGTATCCTCTGCATCTTTGTGTGCTTCACCCTGTTGCTGGAACTCTTCTTGGACTGCTTGTTGGTCAGGGTCCAGGCTTACGGCTGCGTCACTGGGAGCACTTTCCCGGCTCATCTGCAATTCATTGATTTTGAACTCCAGCTCTTCTCTCTCCATCTGGAACTCCTCCCTGACCCTCTCCAGCTCTGCCTCGAGCTCACCCTTCACATTACTGAGCAGGGTGAGCTCATCCTGAAACATGGTGCTCTGGGCTTGAAGTTCTTCCAAGGCTGCCTTCAGTCTTCCAGCCTCCGTCTCCTCTCCATCAGCATGGTTGGTGTCACCCTGACTGCAGCCAGAGAGCTCCAGCATTTTGGCAATCCCCGACCCACGGGCAGGTTCCTCGTCTTCCTCTTGCACATCCTGCAGGTAGCTGTCTGGAAAAATAAGGCAAATGTTAACTTAAGGCTAATGTTAACTGAAAGATGATTTTAATTTCCATCCCATCAATGATGTAAACACATGCACACATACGTAATATATCTGGTAATACAATTGTCACAAAAAGCCTGATGTTTACATGACAAAAGGCTGTATGCACACAGTATGATAACTTGGAAAGGTGACATCACTCTTGCTCTAAATGAAGTGCTGTTATACCTTTGAGAGCGAGCTGCTCCGTCAGCTCCTCATGGAGCAACAGGAGGCGCTCCCTCTCAATTTCGCAATCCTCTTCCAGAGCCCTCATTTCCTCCTCGTGCTGCAGACTCTTCTGAGCCAGCTCCTCTTTCAGGTTCTCCACCTCCTGCTGGGCCTCTGTCAACTTCCTTTGGTGCCTCTCCTGCAGCTCGATCATCTCCTGCGATTTTTGCTCTTGGGTCGCTTTCAGTTCAGCTCGAAGGGCCTCCAGCTGAGCTTCTAGGTGACGGTGGACTTCTTCAGCACTCTCTTTTGCGCTGGCATGTTCAGCCAAGCGCTCCCTCTCTCGTTCACTCTCCCTCTGCCGGTCACTTTCTTCTCGCTCTTTCAGTAACTTCTGGAAATAAGCCACTTCTTCTTGGTGTTTGTTGTTAGATTTCTCAATGCTGCTCTCAAGGGTCTTGATCTTCATTTGGTGCTCTTCTATGACGCGGTCAAGCTCTCCTTGCAGCAATGCTAAATCATCCTAAACAAAATAGCAATTATGTAGGTGGGTTATGACAGTTTGATTATAAACATACGTGCATCAATGAATTGACTTTGCAGTGCAATGTCATAGTGTTCAGAGAACACGAGAATTCAGCAAAACTGACTGATTAACCAGCATTAGACATCATACAATATTTGTGTTTCACCTTGGCTTGCTGCTTATTCTTCTCTAGATCTTTACGAGATAGTGCAAGACTTTGCTGAGTTTCTGCCTTCTCCAGTAATAAGGCATCCATCCTCTCAGTCAGCTCCTATTACACACACACACGCACACACACACACACACACACACACACACACACACACACACACACACACACACACGATTCAGCATAAATGATGCAATATGAAATGAGGTACAGTGTGTTAACAGAGGAATATTCACAGCAGACACGCGATATGCTGGCGTACAAACAAACCTGTATCAGAGTGGAGTCATCTGAACTGCTGTGACTGATTTTGGATTGTTGTTTCAGGGATTCTACTTCTTTTTCCAAGTCTGAAAAAGGGAAATATAAATGTCACATAGTATATGCTATTGGCCCACAGAGCAAAAGAGTCAAACATAAACACAAGCGTTTACAGCATTTGTAGCTACCTGCACATCTGCTCTTCATCTTCTGCATGCCAGCCATCTGCTTCTTGGCAAACTTGATGAGGTCATCTTTGGAGAGTGTGTCCAGCTGAGAATAAAATACAAGGAAGAGAGACGTACATGAATCTGTATCAGTACATATCTAACCATGAATCATGTGTATACAAATGTAGACACATATGATAGATCTTGATAGACACTTAGAGCAATAACATGCTTGTATATGTGTAGTACCTTTGACTTGGCTGCACCTGCTGGTGACTGAGCCACAGCCTCTGCTCCGGTACCACCAGGGTCCTGTTTTAGTGAAAGGAAAAAGAGGAAATTACCTCATCATGACCTATTTAAATTGTAAGGTATGCAAATTTTTTTGTTTTACTACTTGACTTAGACGTGCCAGATAAAAGTCAACAGTCAGCACAGTATTTCCTTTGAAAAACCTCAAGTTTAATGTTGCTCTGATTGCCGGTGAAACTGCATTGTTGACAGCGCAAGTTTTCAAAGCTTTTATGCTTTATTAGGAGCCACTTTTCAATTCGGCACATATAGGCCAAGTACAAATGTGGGCTTTAAAAAAGGTTCGTCTTTCCAAGTGCCAGCGTTTTCACCAGCACACTGAATGGCGGAGGCGAGCAGGGTGAACCAACCCGGAAAGCAGACTTAGGGTAAGCCGACGTGGATAAAATATGTCCGCTGTACCAGAACAATATATCGCTAACCCTTCAGAGTATTGCCTGTTTTACCAAATGACATAACTTTCGACATTCAACCCACGTAATTACCGAAGTTTGGAATACAGTTCGGTGAGTAAACAGCACATAATGGGTAAGTGAACCTGCTGCGGGCTGTGAGGGTTGTCAGCCCTGTTTCAAAGTCCATTCACAATTAAACGTGAGTATCTTAGCGCCGATGTTACAAACGTCGGACCAGTACATCATTAGCTAACTTGAAGATGCTATATACTCATTACTACGTTGTGGCAGATTGGCTAAAGCTAATTCCTCGATTCTGAACATTTACCTCCATCTCAGTCGCAGTTTATCTACTCCTCCGTCTTCTGACACACACAGAGACACGACCGGTAAGTCGACCGGACAAAATCAAAGCTATATCTGAAATAATTTGCGTTTTATTGGAGATTTAACAAGATAACATCCATCTGTTTTGGTTTTGAGTTAACAGGCTACAGCATCGACTTGCTTCCGCAAACGTCAACCAAGTGACGTCAGCGAAATTTACGTCACGCATACAACAGGATGCCAGGAGGAAAGATATTGTACCCTTGTTCAATGTGCATGTTTTTTCTTTTCTTTGCCGTGGAAATGAAAAACTCTGGTAATAAAATTTAACTAACACCATTTGGACACAATTCCGTAGTTGCACCTGTACCTGGAGACAAAAATGTTATATAACAGTGGTATGATAGTCATATTATAATACAATAAAACTATAAATATGGATAGTAATGCATGTTCAAAACCTTTGTGTATAACCTGATATATAAGATCTTAGTAATGTAAGATACTGATCAACCATTTCTGAGTGTATACTTTTCATTCCCTAGTCATCATTTATTTGAATTCAGACTAAACTTAAAACTTTAAGTTAAATATTCAAATGTTTATCATAGTGTTGTAACTACACATAAACATCATACTTAAATTTTGTTTATCAGGTAAAAGGAGAAGTCATTGTGTGGTGCAGTGTATGCACAACTGTGTGTCTTTCCTCTGAACTGTTTGTAAAAACATGCAGTGGATAATGACAATAAGATATAGACTCCTCACTGACATTAAACGCACGCCTTAATGACAAACACATCTCGATGACCAGTATTTAAAAAGCTTCAGTGCGGAAATGAACAGAACACACAGACCTTGATTCGAAAGACAGAAGCTGCACAGACCTGCACAAATTTGTATGGTGGCTGCAGACAGCACATACTTTGAGAACCTAAAACTGTTCTGATTGTTTGTTTTTACTGTGCATGCAAGGCCATATGGGGCATAAAATCACCCCACAGCTGTCTGATGCTACCATGATGTTGTTTTTGGGACTTCTGTAGGGAGGTGAGGGTTATCTGCCCTCATGCTGACATCAGGCCTGTCACAAACTCAGTGGATGGCTCAGCTGTGCTTCTGTATTCCCATCACGTGAGGTCCAGTTTTATCTGTTGAATATGGAGAGCGTCTGTTTTGACACGAGTGATAGAAGCACTGACGGAGGCAGCTTAGCGAGATGCCTCTCATCCTGACAAGCCTGGGATGCTGTGAGCAGAGGGGCAGGGGCTCTGCCGACTCCCTGTCTCATCTGGAAGAGACCCGTCTCTGCCTTCCACCCCGCTCGGGTCAAACACACCCATCCATCACAGCCCCTCCCTTGTTTTCTCCCAGGGCATTCAGCAGTATTTTGCAGCCATTTTTCTCCCCCCACTCGTGGCCGTCAGTCAGGGACGGCTTTGCAGTAATATAACTGACACTGGCTGGCGTTCAGGGAGTAATGAATAGCCTAGCTGGGTCTATCAGGAGGCGCAACAGACACTCTTTCATGCTTCTCTCTTTCTCTTTTGCTTTCCCTCTCTATTTCTATCTCTCTCTCACTTTGTCCTGCTAGTTCTGCCTCGCCACATTTCAAACTAACCTCTTACCTGTCCCTCTCTCTCTCACCTGATCTCTTTGATTCTGGTTAGAAAATGCCAGGATAGATATGTCTTGCAGGCTCGTCTGACTATATACTTCAAATGTGTTTTGTGCACTTTGTAAATGTAAATGTTGTGGTGAATAAAAATTATTGTAGATAATCATCATAAACTGCTAATATAAAAGCAGCTATTTGCTGTTAAAATAAAGTGTCACTTGCAAAGATTTGTCAGTCTACAAAGATGCGTACCCTGCGTCTATGCAGTCACCCTCTGCTGCACTGCTGAGTATTATTAATGTCTTTCTTCATGGCTAAGAAGTGACATCAAAGTGTAATCTATAGCTGTGGAGCCAGGTCCAAAACTGTAAATGTGTTACGGTGGCAGACAAAATGTTACTGTGAAAAATAGCCTCCCCTGAATCATGAAAAGAGCTAAATGCACATTTGTTATATTGTTTCTGTTGGCTTTATGGATTAAAATGGTATAAAGGGTGTGAAAAGAAGTTAAGAAGTAGAGTGAGAAAAGGACTTTTTTGCCAGCCCAGCTGATGATTCAACGTTTCCCCCAGTGTGACCAGGAGCTAGATCGCAAAAACCTTGATGGAATGGGACATTTTGATAAAGATTCTTTGTCACCTGCATGGTAAATATGATGCTACAGCCAGCAGCTGGTTATCTTAGCTTAGCTTAGCAAAAAGATCGGAGACAGAGGTAAAAATCTACCCTGGTTCTGTCCAAAGGTAACAAAAACTGACCTGTTATTGTTCAATTTCGAAAAAACTACTGCCTAGTCACAGTAATTGTCACTATTTCCTTTTTTTTTTTTTAACCTTTATTAACAACACAATGATATTACAACACACCACCAGTTCTAGTTCCCAGGTTTGCAGCCTGTTGCCTGCAGCGCTTCATGTAACGGCTCACTGTGGCTGCTCCTTCCTGTTCCATCACTCCCTGCAAACTGACATGCTGTCAAAAAATACTGAAAATCACTACTGTCTTCTTTTTTTAATGAATGACAGCAGTCAGTGTCAGTCTCATTGACAAGCACATTGCATTTCCTGGGACCACTTCACTGCTTTGTAGTTTGATAGTTTAGATAGAGCCAGGCTAGCTGTTTCCCCCTGTTTCCAGTCTTTGTGCTAAGCTAAGTGCTGCTGCCTGACTTCTTCATTAATGTAAGTGAGCTCTAAGCTAACACCAGACGACCATGACAACCATTGCTTTTCAAGCTTTGTTTAAGTTAAGCGTGAGGTGTGTGGTGTCAGCTTTGAAGTGTACATTTTGACTGTTAGCCTCAGCTGTCCATTGAGATTAATCAGCGTAGTTGTAGAAACACACTGAAGTGAGGGGCACCATGATGCTGTCATCCTCTCCAGCCTCCATTCCCCCTTTCCTCCTCCACTCCACTGCACTTGACCTCCTACCCAATCAGTGAAAGGTGACTTTGGGGGTGGAGTGGTTATGTCACCGACCCCCTACAGCATGATTGAGGCCTCTCAGTGGTGCCTCTTCAGAGAAAAGTATAGATGGCTGGTGGATTATTGCCTACATAAACAAGAATTTGACTGTGAAGATAATAGAATTTTGATTTAAGCTCAAATTAGCTCGATAAACAACTGATTGATAATGAACAAACTCCATATAGATAAATGCAAATAGATCATACAGTTATTCTGACCAAGTACACATGCAAAAATTTATTTTTCTTCAGTAATCGCTCACTGTGTCTTACACTTTGTTTTTTAATTCTAACACTACTCCTTGTTAGGAGCGTCTATAGTCTGCATAACCACAGCACCTGCCTTCATCACAACATGGCATTTTTGCATTTATTTGAGTGAATCTTTCAGATAAGATTGTTACATCTACTCAGCATTTACACCGGTCCACACCTTATTTTGTTCACTGCGTCCTGCATTTGTTTTCTTCCTGACATTTTACCTCCTCAGACTGGCAGAACCATTAATAGGTTTGACATTTTAACATATAGCTTTGACATTTTAATGTATTAATGAAGGAATTGAACCTCTTAGATTGTTCTTTTCACTATAGACGCCGAGAGAGTGGGGTTTTCTAATAAATAACCAAAGCCTGTGTTCAAGAAAGATGACAGAATATTTCATTATGTTCTGAGCGAATAGTGTTGGCTCTGGACGTAATAGGTTAATAGTTAATAAAATCTGTGTGTCATAATCTCAAGAGAAGGCAGTATGTCAAAGCTTGTATATCATTAATCAAACATAGAATAAGAGATACATTCTCTTTTTATGCTGATAAATGAATGAGGTTTGGTTACGTTTTTGTTTTTATTCTGTTTTGTAACTGTTTAAAGGGCAATGTTTGACCGTCTCCCATCACTGCTACATGTGTGTAGGGGGATACACAGCACTTTACCTTGATTTTGTGTTAGTTTGTGTGCATGTGCAAGCGTGACAGAAGCAGTGGATGCTCCATCCTGACGCTCGTCTATTATTGATGATGTCAAGGTTGCGTCCTGTAAGCAGGGCCTCTGATCTGATGAATCCAAACTGCATAGTTGACCTTTGATCTCAGCAATGATCTGACTGTATGGTTGTTCTGACTTTTTCACCACCAAAGCCACTTGTCAGTCACCGGTTGTTTTAGTCAAAATTTTGGCCATAAACCACACCAGGTCTGAGTATTGTATACAGTAAATTTACGCCCTTGATTCAATCTACCACTGTGAAAAGAGGGACCAAAGTGAGGGATCGACTGATTAGGAAGAAAGAGCAGTAAGTGTAGCACTTTTCTCTTCCTTGCCCATAGGCTGTCAGTGTTTTGTGTATAAATAGTTTGGTGGCTCAGCAGGAGAACAGCACTTCATCAAGGACCACGGGCACAGCCTGCCTCGGTCTGCACTTCGACTAGCGCTCAGCCTTGATTACAACAGTCTTCCTCTTCCTCCTCCCTGCTCAGTGCCCTCCTCTGCCCTCCTCTTCTTCATGCTTATGGTACATTTTGCACATCCTGTACAGTTTCACCTTTCTCCAAGATAACACGTAAAAAGAACTTATCAGACAAATAACCCCTGGCCCAAGAACTTTGCTGATTATCTTTATCTTGAATTTTCTGCTGTTTAATGGCTTTTATTTTTCCAGTAGCATCAGTTAGGCGCTAATGTGCTGAATAAAATGTCTAACATATTGGACTTCAAAGTTTGAAGCTGGGCAGGTTACAGGTTACAGCTTTGTGACCTAATAATCAGACTAAATTGGCATTTTGTTTCACGTCATTAACTGGGAGTTGTTGTTTCTCTAAGTCTAAGTTTGTGGCCACTTTTCTAGCTCGGCAGTTAGTGAGCTATGTAGAAAGATGATGTGCTCATTCTCAATTCCGCCTACAATGCTATGATTTGTCGTTTGTTCCTCCACCCAAGGAAAACAGCAGTGAGCGAGCGCAGGACCAGACCTGAACATCACTGAACAAACTGGAGACGAGGGCAGTTTTTCAGAGGCTTGGAATCACGGTAGCAGCTTTTCATGCCACACCGCTTTCTGAGCACTAATAGAGGTTTGCATTTAACCAGACCAGCTGTCGCAGAACTGCAACCACTCTTTTAAAGACCATCAATGTGTATTATTTTTCAGTGTCAGCGTGCTGTACATTACTCTGTTGTGCAGTCACCATGGAAGCTAATGTACACATTCACTCAGCCTAGTGAGGCAGCCCTGAGATGACAGCCCTGTTTAATGCACGGTCCTTTTAAAGACACAGCCCGACACAAACATGCAGATAGAAAACACGCACAGACACACACAGACACACACACACACGCAGCAGGCCAGTGTTGATTTCATTAGCAGCAGTGGAGATACAACACAGTGGCTGACGGTTTACAGAGTGATGAAGCATCTGGGTTCACCACTGACAGCCGTTTGCTAAATGTGACTGAAATACTGCCTCCTCTCTCCCTCCCTCTCTCTCTCTCTCTCTCTCTCTCTCTCTCTCTCTCTCTCTCTCTCTCTCTCTCTCTCTCCATCTTTTCTCTCTCTCCTGCTTCTTGTCATTCATCATCAGTCTGGTGGAGCTGTGGCCTGTAACCATTGGCCTGTAGTTGTGTGTGTGTGTGTGTGTGTGTGAAAGAAGACTCTTAACTGAATATATTTCATCTGCACCGCCTCAGTTTCAATCAGTGTTAATGGAAGTGCTGGCCAATGCTCATCTCGGCCCTGGCCCTGAACCTCAGCACACACACAGCCACAGCACTGCATGCACATCAGTGTGAATACAGGAAATACAGGAAATCACCCAGAAGCTGGCAGCCGCTGTTGCCTTCTAAAATTCGTTTTGCCTTCTGTGTCACCAGCTGGGATATGGCTGAAAATCATCTGTCATCTGATGCCAGGGGCTTGTTTACATATGTGAAGTGCCTAAAAAAAACCCCAAAAAACATCAACTCAAAAAGAAGAGGTATCATTAAACCAGACCAACTGTTGACTGTTTTCTGTCATATGATGTAAGCCATGCGGGTATTAGGCTTTGTGCTCAAATCAGTGAGAATTGCACCTGAGCTCCTGTGTCAAGTTTTGTCAAGTTGAAGTTGACTGAAAGTCTGGGTGTTCTACTCTTATCTTACTCAAAGAAAACCAATTATTTTAGTCGAGCTGTAGTCAATGAAATTTTAGTCCTGAAGTCAACATGTCGTTGTTTTTTTGTGGTGAGCCTTAATGTGTCTCTTCAGCTTTGTGGTATCCTTAATGGCTCGTTCTTCTGATAAAGCAGCACAATCATTTTCTGTTGCATTTCATGTCAAGACTTTGGTTATTTTCTTATTTTTGAAACTACATTTTGGCTGGAAGACAACCAATCACTGGGGCAAATAACGTCATCTATTTATATCAGCACAGAGATAATACGCACAGTATCTTAGCACACCTTAAGTGCACCCTTTATTGTTGCTTTAGGCTCTGCAATATCATTTGTGTTAGAATTTTTGTATTGCAAAAACAAACCTGTTGCATGATGGGGTTCATCTCTGCCAAGGTGCCTTCCTTATTGTATGAGATATTAAAGAGAGATTCAGTGTGAATGCAATGTGTTATTGAATTGTTATAATAGGCAAATGCTGATAACATAGTTTGTGTTGCACCTCTGCAATGCATTCATCTGGGACATATTAGCTTTACATAGGGGCTGGATGAAAGTAGACTGCCAGCCAATTAGCCACTGGTAAGCCTCAACTTTGTCTTTGTTCGGAGTTGGAGGGTGTATTAACCCCACAACTTCAATATGAGGTCGGGTTCTCTGGAGCAATGTGTGCAGACAATGGAGCTAAGCTAGCTGTTAATGGTCAGTAAAAACCTGATAATGAAATTACAGTTTCAAGTCATTTGCCTAACACTGTCTGTCATTTGTGTCTATTATTTGCTGCATATTAATGCTAATGTGTCAAAGGCATATTGTGCCCTTTTTTTATCCCTTTCCCTCCTCTAATCATATTATATTATCTCTAGAGAATATGCAATTATTTTACATTCACATGGTGAAATTTTCCTTCAACATTTTTTTCTGCTTTTTAAGTTATTTTTTCTTCATTTATCCAGCTCCGTAGTGTATAACTCTGCAAAATAATGGCTTGTCATTTTGTTCATGAGAAACAGAAAGGGCTGGCTCAGCATTAGTGTGCAGACTTACCATTTAATTTTGCTCCCTCGTGACACCGAACAGGATGTACTTAAGTGTAACACGTCTTGGGCATCGTGATGAGAAGTCCTGCACCTCTCCGTGGCCACATTTATGCTGTATTTAGCTACATCCAGGAACCACTCTCTATTTTTTCAGCAATTAAGCAGCATCAGTCACTGTCAGAAAAATGGCCCTGAATGGTAAGCACTCCATTAGTGGAATTACAGCAGCTTCAGAGTGCTGCAGAGAGAGACGGGGAAATGGGGAAAGTTAATGAATTCCAATAGGTAATCCATCAGTTGTAATATGCCTTTTGCAGGAAATGCTCGCTGGGTGGACTGAAGCAGATTCAAAAAAAATACCCATCTTCAAAACATTTGCTTAAATCTCTAGTCTGAGTTAAGGTGTAAATAATGAATAGCTAGCATATTCAGGTGGATGAGAGCAAAAACAGCAATTATAGTGTGGCCTTGTTGAGGAGCTCCAGATGGGCTAACGGAGGACAGCGTCTGATGCTTAAACAGCCCGGTTTGAATTAGGAATAAAAATAAAGTTTGGGTTTGTTCGTGAATTTGACAATTACTGGAGGAAAAGTGAACTTTCTACACATTCAGACTCCACATAATGTGATTAAACTTGAACATGCGTCCTCTGATTTGGCTGTATACGCCACATTAAGGCCATGTTTTCTATCACCAAAAATGGAGAATACATTCACACCCCATGTTGCACCAACAGTTAGCATCAGCATTTCTTAACCACAATGACAAAACATAAACAAGTCATTCTATGAATGGTCAGATTGGCTGTTTGGAAGACACTGACAGAAACTGAAGTCTCTGTCTGACACTTTAAACACTCACTCAACCATCCCAGCCATCCACCTGACCTCCTCCATGAGTGCTTTGTGGCAGTAAAGACTACGCACTACTTCCACCTTTGCTTCTGCTGAAGGACAGTCACTATTCATGTCAGGGACATGTAACCGTAAGTAGTTTTAATGAACGGCCGATCAATGCTGTCTTTTTCCCAAAGAGGACAGTCTCTCATCGATGTTTTGAAAATGTTACAGTGCTTATGGAAAACTGAACTGTGTCAGTCATCTCACACTGTCACTTTTCTGATACAATTTAACCCCGAGCTGTTCAAAAGGTCCCTGCTGATGCGCTTTGGTGATTGCTGATTGCCAGAGAGCAGTGTTCAATCAGGAGGTCAGATACCCTGGCAGCTGCTAAGTAACCAAGGTAGTGAGGTCAAAGGTGGTGTGACTGGTAAGTGATAAGTAGCTCAGCTCACCCTAAAGCCGCGGATAAGCATTCCTGTTCAGCTCAGCGGCCTCTACATCTCAAATCAAACAAATGAAACTAAAGCCTGTGATGGCCCTTTTCCAGTCACGCTACGTTACCTCCTTCATTACTCACCCTGAAAGCTCCTTTAACATATCATACCTTTCTGTTTTCTAAGGCTTTATGGGCATCATATACACATTTAAAGGGGAATTCTTGCATTCTTCTGTTGGTGCATCTCCCCTGTGTGTGCTGATCAAGATGAACTGCTGTGTGCAGCCCAAATTCAATCCGGCGAGACCCAGACATCGATAATATATTAGTGGAGCAGTTAGCAGCCTAAAGATATCAGTATTGATCTCCTACTTAGATTCAGCTTGTTTGGACTAGGAGACAAATAGCCTCTCTGCCTCTCTCGAGGAACCCATTTAATTTCACAGAAAGAGTTACTCTCATGTTACTGCATCTCTGCTGCTGATGTCATTCGCATCGTCTACTGTATGTAGAAGTGACATTAACAAGGACTGGATGAGGGACTAGAAAGTTATTATTATTATTATTCCCATTCATACTATTACAGAATACTGTATTCATTTGTCATCATTTCTATCGCTCTGACTGACCTGATGGCCAAAGCGAGGACTTGGAAGTGCGCATGTTCAGGCTTGTTTATAGGTTCAAAATGCCACCACTGGAATTTTCCATCAGATTGATGGAAAGCACTTCCTCCAGATCTGAAAGTATGGCGTCCCTCCTATTTTAAGAACGGGTCAATCAATGCCCTCTCTTTCTTATGCTGTTGTTTTCTTCTACTGGCTCTTTGTCCAATGGATCAATGCAAGGGGAACATTTTAGTGGACTGAAAGGGTGGAGAACCACAAACCGTGCCTGATCAGGGTTGCATGCTAATTGTGACATTTATTACACATTCTGTCTGTGCATCAGGTCTCTCTCTGTGAGCAGGCAATTTTTAAACTTTGTCTAATTTCTTATTGTGCGAAATATTGAACTATGAGACAGTAAAACCCCTTGAGCATTTTTATGAACGACAGGTCACAATTCAGAGGTGGGCTTGTTTTCTGTCCTACCAGGAGTTTTCTGCAGGATTGTCAGTTTTCTTCTCTGTGCATCCAGTGGACAGACTGCTGGGGGACACTTGGAGCACCTATGGGTTGAGATCTAGATTTCAAAAATCCCTAAATGAGAACAAATCAAACACAGAAATAGAGTGAAACACATTAGGAGATGGTATTTGTATTTGCTTTAAATGTAAACAACAATGTTGTAATGTAAGCTATTTATAGGTTAGCACTCACGGTCACAGATAAAACTAAATGTAAAGTCGATATGAGTCTCCAGAGATCAGGAATGCCATGCCAGCAGCATGCCATCTTGACAACCACGGCAGCTGATTTAAGGCAAAAATGTGAGATCAAGGAGTTCCCATTATGGTTCAATGCATCAGATTGTACTTCTATCTTCTTCAGTTATATACATACTTTATGATATCATTCAAACCCCCTTTGCCAACAGGAATTCTTTGAGTTGACCACCGTATGCAAGCCTATCCCTTACAGTAATTAGCCATGTTGTAAATACCCTCATATGAAATGGATGGGAAAACACTCTTAGGATGTTTTTTCTAAATATGACAGAGTAAATGTATAAAAGTAAATACAAATAAAAACGTGTGTTGTGCTTCTGTGTTTGATTCTTTTTTTCATTTAGGCATTTAATATCTTCTGTAGATGTTGGGAGATGTGGTTAGCCCTTAATCGTGGTGTATAGACCTTTGTTATCCACTATATACACACAATATTTAGACTGTGTACTTTACAATCAGTTTTACCGTGTCCTTCTCAGACAGTGATGGTCATGCAAATTGTGTGCCACTGCATCAGCATCCCTTCTGGGACAGCTTTTGTATATAAAGCAGACAGTCCTTTAGAAACTAGCGGTGTGTTGTGCCTCCGTCGCTCAGAAACTTGGTGCCTCAGTGTGTGTGTGTGTGTGTATATGTGTGTTGTTTTCCTTACCATTCATCACAGTCTTCAGGGCTCTATCCATTTAGTTCTCCACTCTCACTGCCCCAAACCAAAACCCACCTCTGTGGTGACCCAGATGATGCACTTTACTTAAGAAATTCAGCGCACAGAAACATGCAGACGGAGAGGAGCTGCAGTGTTTTCTAGCAGAAAGCACAGACGTCCACAGTCATTTCATGAACAGAACATAATAAATATTCATGTCGGTTTGAAATTTTCTAAAATCAGTCAATTGAAATAGAACAACAGATAAAGTATAACATCTCATACCTAATATAAGCCTACATGTAAACACAATCAGAACTCTACGGCTGTATTAAAGGAAGAAAAAGAACGTGAATCTTAGACAATATGATTTGCATTTTATTGATTTCCATTTAAGAGCCATTCCTCTGCATTTGGAAAGGGTGTCCTGATCCGTAACAGCGGCATTAAATTTTTAAATGGGTTAGCTCATGTTAGATTTAATTATCTTTCCCCATTCAGAACAGGTAATCTGATTATCTTCTGCCGCTTCCTGTACGGAGTAGAGGAGGACATGAACCTGAACTGCAGCAGGAGGACCGAACGTAGACTTCAGTCGTTTGTAAAGTGTGTGACTGTGTCTGAGCAGCTTTCTCTTTCTCTTGCTTAGTTCACTTCACGTTTCTATCAGTTGAATACAGAACAATATCAAGTGAATAATCCGGTGAATAATCTACATGCAGTAAATTACATTACCTTTCATTATTTCTTGACAGCTGTCCAGCTGAAGTTGCACACTGGTTTTCTTCTCCACATAAACAAGGAGCTCGTTTCCTGGTAGATATTTAGAGCAATTACATTATGGAAGAACTCACTTAAAGAACACATAAATATTCCCTCGTTGATAGCACTTTCTGAGCCTTAGACAGCTCTGAATCAACAGGCCTTTTGTAACTGATGGAAAAATGTCTTCTTAAAATAGAAGCTTTGCAGAATCATTTATGATGTACATTCAGATGCAAAGTGAAGGGATGAATTAAAAAGAATATAGGGCAGTAAATAGTCTCTTTAGCCACAGTGGAGTACACACAGGGCTGTTTAAATGTAGTCTAATTGCTGCGTGGTGTTGGATTAAATTCATTGTGACACTAACGCTGACGTATCTTGAAATGCCATCCATCAACAAAATCTCATCTCAAAATTTACTGTCAACAATAACTTCAGTGTTCCCCAGCACAGAAACATCGTCTCCTGGGTTCAGGCGTGGGCACTGTTTCAGATTAATCACATTTTCCCCATCTGTTTGGTTTGTTAAATGACACAAAATACATGCTAAATCTGAGCTTCACAGGACGCAACTTTAGACTCCCGTTTTTAGCCAGTAGTTGTTGGTTGAACCTTTCCAAAAATCTGAGAGATTAACCCTTTGCTTGGGCTCATTAAACAGAAAGCCTGTGTTACAAACTAGGGGTCTGGAGTGGACAGGATATGGGCATTTATCAGAAATGTAGGATCCAGCAACCACATGTTTAAAGTCAGGATGTGTCGGCCTGTGCAGCTTTGATTTAGACCTTTCTTTTTGTCATCTGTCTGCCCATGCGTCTCTGATCCTTCTCTAGGCTGCACGTGGGTGGATGTTCACAGGGGTCAGTCGGGGACATTCATGTCGTGTTTCTTTTACACTTTTATGCACAGCAGTTTCAAACCTGCCTTAGTTGGATTAACCAATCAGCAGCTTCTTGGGGAGAATGCCTAGCTTTACGCATACTGGCACACCCTCCTTCACCTAACGTTCATGAGTATCTTCAATGCCGGATGGCTCCAGTGTGAGCCTCTTGAGACAAGGAGGATTTTTGTGGTTTTTGCTTGTGGACAAAGAGACTGACATCGTGTCAGGGTGGAGACACATCTGACACAGTATTTTTGATAACGCAATAGCAATGAATGCGTCTCTGCCTGGTTCCATACTCCATATGTATGAGCACTAACTCGCCATAATGTGATTAAGTGCAGGAGTGGTGTCTTCGCTCAGAGGACTGTAGATACATATCTAACCTCCCAGCCTTCAGAGGAGGGTCTTGCCCCCTGGCTGCGTCACAGTATAAGATGGCATTAATGCCGCAGTACAGAAACATCGCAGTACTGAGTGCTCTACATCTTTACTGCCTCAAGCCAACACTCAAAACAAAAAAGAAAGGGAAAAAAGAAAAGTACTATTTTCGTCTCTGAAAACATGCTTTTAAGTTGAAGCATTTCAAGTGTGTGTACAAATCTCTCTATCTGTCTGTCTGTCTGTCTGTGAAAACAGCACGCTCTGCCTGCTGTGTACCATAATTAGGAGTTGTTGTGCCAATGGACTCACTTTCTGTTGTTAATTAATCAATTATTAATTTATTAATTAATAAGTAATGTGTCTGTTCAATTAGTGATTACTTATGGGACCATGGAGTCACCCAGGCCCAAACATACTGTATTATGTTGTGCTCGGGTTGTAGACATCATGTTGCTGGGTTGACACACACACACACACACACACACACACACACACACACACACACACACACACACACAGAGTTACAGCAGAGAAGATGGCCAATATCCAGAGTCACATGGACCCATTCCTATTGATTCATGAGAGACGTAAAACTGGAAAAAATAATCAAATAAATGACTGCACTGGCCAACACACACACACACTCGCACACGCACGCACACACACACACACACACACACACACACACACACACACAGCAGCTGTTCATCCATCTCCGCCTCTCTGTCTGCCTCTCTGGGTTGCCTCCTCAGCAGCTGTGTGTGTGTGTGTGTGTGTGTGTGTGTGTGTGTGTGTGTGTGTGTGTGTGTGTGTGTACGCACGTCAGCCTCAGTGTGTGTGTGTGTGTGTTTGTGTGACGATGGGGGATATTGGCAAGCTAAACCCCGCTCCCATCATATGTCATCTTTAAATGACAGTGTCGTAAAGCATTACGGAGAGCAGAGTGGAGGACAGCGGGCCTGCCAGGGCTTTGTTAGCCAGATAAATGTTTCTGCCCTGTTAGCCTGTTAGCCAGCAGCTGGTATCACTTCCAATCAGAAACACATCCTGCCTGCTGCAACAGGTGCCCTGCAGCTGGGGGAGGACAAAGAAGAAGAAGAAGAAGAAGAAGAAGAAAAAAAACCCCCAACAGATACGGTTAGACTGACACCAAAACTGATAATCTTATCTTGGTTGCAATTTTCATATTCTATTCTACTCTATATTTATTCTGAATGTGACCATTACAGAAAATCCCTTAAATTACACCAATTTACCAATATGGAGACTTGAAGCAGTAGTTGAACGTAATAGGAACCATTCGCTTGCATCTATGTGTGAAGTATGGAGTTACAGCTTACAGTTATCAGCTTAGCTTAGCATAAAGACTAGAAACAGGGGGAAACAGCTAACATGGCTCTGGCCAAAGTGGAGTTTCTGCTCTTTGTCTGGCAAGCTCACAGTGAAGGAACTCATGAAACAAACAAGATATAACATGTTGATTAGTCAGCTTTAGAGTTGCTGGTCGGTGGGTTTTGTTGTTTGTTTGTTGTGAACTGAAAGATGCTATAAAGCAGAGCTGAGAGGAACTGCAATCACTACCAATGACCCTTTTACTGCAAGTAGTCATGTGATCCAATGTTAATATAGAAATATAGATAATATCCGCTTTAAGATCATGGTACATGAAACATCAGAGTATGATGCAAATATATAGATTGTTGTGATTGGGGTTTACAGTATGTAGTAAATGTAATGAATAAATCAGTGGAGATTTTTCTTTCTGAAATGGCACAATCAGGCATTTTTTCATAAGCCTCTCAAATTATAATTTCAAATGGGATAAATCATTCATTTGGCTGTTCATCAGTCCCACCAGAGTGGAGCTTGAATAAAGAAACGTTTCGCCTGTGCCAAGTCAATGTGTTATTAAACGAGAACTGACAGCTTCAGTTTGAGATGAAACATGCTTTAGTTTTCCTCCACATTAATGTATGAGCATCATTTCACCCGCCAGCTTTCGTCCTTTTATTTTTTGCTGTGTTTGAAAGGGAACAGCCATCTTAGCTCGTTGGGTATACTGCTGCTGGAGAAAGCCAGATGTGCAGCAGCAGTGAAGCAGAGAGACAACCCGACTCACAGGTGGACACACACACACACACACACACACACACACACACACACACACACACACACACACACACACAGCCTTGTTTGTAGCACTCCTCTGAATGTGTCTAATGTCTCTTCAAGGCTGCAGCTCCTTCAACATTCATTGTGAGTCCAGTCATTAACTAAATCACTCTGAGGGATCCCCCCCCCCCGCCCCCACTACCCACAAACTGTGCTGTAATACAATTTGTGCATCGAAGATTGTGTGGGGAGAGTCAGCTCCTGTCAGCTCTTCAACAAAGAGGCAAAACGAGCTTTAGGTACCTGCGGACTGGAGGTACAATTGGTGAGAACGAGGCTAAAAAGGACTTGATTATCATTGATCACTGAGTTGTAACTAACATCACATATAAATAATGGGATAAACTGCCTGTATTGTCCTGACAGGAATGTGTTTTCACTTTAGACTTTAGATTTAATGATTGGCTGAGCAGCTCAGTTTATTTCTATCCCACAACACCCTGCTCATTACACTGATTCACTGTGAAATGGCAATGCATAATATTATACAACTTTTGTTGACGTCCACTCTTTACATGGAACTTACTGTATATATAACTCCCATTTCATACAGTTTGATACAATCACAATCCCCTCTCCCTCGGGCCTAGTAAGGCCTAATTGGAGCCAAGCTACTTACCACTAATGGGATCAATAGGAGAACCAACAGTGGACACACACCATTTTCATTACTTAGCGCAGCTCAATACATAGGCCGCCACCGCAGCGATCAATGAGTGCAGCAGTAATAAGAAAGGCTGCAGAATCTGTCAAAAGAAAGGGGCGCAGCTGAGTTATGTTCCATAATGTGGATGGGTGATGGTGATTTTCCATAAGTAACCTGAATATAGCTGAATAACTAAAAATGACATTTTGCTGAATGTGCATTGTCATGCAATTGAAAAATAAAGATTAAAGAAGAGAATTTATGGTGAAGCAGGCAGGTTTGAACTTTCATTGGTGACATGTAAAAGAGTATTAGCGCGCACACACACACACACACACACACACACACACACACACACACACACACACACACCGCAGCTGCCATGATGTGTGTTGTTGTGTGAGGTGGTCTTTCCTCACAGTGTTACATCGATAGGAAATCAATAGGTGCAGTGTATCAGTCACATATGAACAAGAACACCGTCAATCACAAGTCATAAAATATGCTGCTGTAATCTTCTGTCAAAACTGTGGAACAAAGACGCTGTTTGTGAACCTTTTATTTATTTATTTTTTTTATCACAATCAGAGGGGAAAAAAATCCAATTCGCAACCAGATTAGAGAGAACAATTAATGTGGCTTCACAAATGAAAACACCTGTGGTTTGTTGGAACAAACAAAAAAAAAGAAAGACAAAAAAAAAAAGGAAAAACCTGCTTGATTGCTTTACTGGAATGATGATAGATGAAGGCTATTAAAGAAGCGCTCTGTTGTGTTACAAGATTTATTCTTTAATTTGAGACAAAAATCAATGCGAGCTAACCAAAAGTGTCCATCAGACCTTTCACTTCCTCAAAAATTCTCATCCATTATCCATAGTTTTGACCTCTTTTCTTTTTAAGCCATCAAACAAATCAAAACAAAAGGGATGTCGGTAAGTACAAGAAGGTCGTCTCAGGGAGTCTGACAGCTGAGAGCTCGATATTTAGCAGAAGAGACCAGGAACACACACCAGACAGGCCTGTCAATGCGTCTCACACACAGTATGCATGTACGATGGTGCACATAAGCCCTTAAAATACATGAAAGTTATGATGAATGCGTACTTTGACGTCATATTGTTTTAATATATTAGTCAGATATTTAGGACATTATGGAAGACTATCATACTTTTGATTCCTCATCCACTCACCTCTGCAGTCTGAGATGATGTCGTCCACCAGGCTGATCAGCCGAGTCAGCGAATCAACGAGCGGATGAGTCAGCATCTCGGTGATGTTTGCAAATTTGCTCTGACGGGCTGAGAGGATCCTGAGGAATGTGATTAACCTGTCTGCTGGGCAAAGTTGTGAATGTTTGATTGACAGTCTGCCCTGGGAAGGATAAATAAAACGTCACCTAAAAAATGAGCTTTAAGTATTCCTCCGCATTTCCACGTAATCTAGTGCAAGAAACACGGAGCAAACACATATATCGCTGGTCAGAGATAACTTCTTCCTCCTTCCTTTTCTTAATCCATGTCTCCTGTAGCTGAAGAGATTTTTTTCTTAACCTTTAAAGACTGTATCGTATCTGCATGGAGAGCAACTATAATAAAGGACGTTGTACATTAACATGACTGGAGTTAACTCAGTTACAGCCATTATCCAACCTGACACTGTACCTGTCCAAAGGTATTGTCCGGAGTACATCCAGACCACAGACCACAGGCATAATTTCATTTCGCTCCTGGAGGAAGACGTGTATTAGACATTATCAACTCTTGTGATGCAGAGCCTAATAAGGATGTTTACTACCTTCAGACATGATTGATTTACATCGCGTTCTAATTTTATGAATCAGAAACTGTTGCGAGGTGGAGTATCTGTGTTTTTTACAGAATAAATGATGTGGCAGGTTGGATCTCGAGGGACGGTGTTTAACTGTCAGGAAGAGCTCTGCCTCTGCTTCTGTGGATTTACTGTGGCAAACTGTCTAATATGAAACCAACTGAGACTGAAAGCAGACTGCTAATGACACAGATTTGATCTGAAACACAAAGGAATGAAGGAAAACTGAAACTCTCCCAGCACAACAGTAATCACTGACATGGCAGAACGTGTATACCACTTTCACATCTGTCCTGTAAATATGAATCTCCAGTCGGCATCTTAGCTTAGCAGGTGATGTGGCTTACTGCTGTGTTCATGTCACACAGAAACTGTGACGATAAAACATCAGTTGCAGAACATTAGTACAATGTACTCACTAAGTGATGCATGTCTGTTTTCCCAGTCTCTGTTACTGTGCAGTAATATTCTTGCCATAGCTCCAGTGGTAATAAATCCAATAATTTATGCTCCTGTCTGAAGTATTGCTAGCATTAATAAAACGTACCCTGGGGACAGGGTGGCTGTGTGTCAGTGTGTGTATGCAATGAAAAATAAAATGACTACAAAAAGGCAGTTACACAAGCAAAGGAGCAAAGCTGATGGTCTCATTATGTAACATGGTGAAGATGCAAGGTGCAAATTACACCTGCATAGTGAACATATGAAGTCATAAAGAGGCAGAAAGTGAGACGGACTCTCATGTAAAAAAACTGTGTGGAAATGTCTGAATACAACAAAAATGGATGGTTACAGATCTAACAGTAGCCAACGTTTTTCATGGCCAGACAACTTCAACAAAAGGACATCTGAAACAAAATATATCAGGTTGCATGTTTAAGTATGTAACCCAAGACCAGGTGTGGCTCAGGCTGGCCTCTCTGGTTTTCATGGCCAGCTTGCCGACCTCGACTATAGAGGGGGAGATGCAGCAGTTTAACATGATGGACTGGACAAAAAACACAGCGTCACTGACAGGCAGTCACTGAAAATGAATGGAAAAAGGCATCACAGTAATTGACAAATTGTTGGATTGTCATGTGACCTCTCGATTTAAACTCAGCAACAAAACTGGATAAATGTGCAAACTGAAGAAAGGAGAAACCCTGCTTTGACTTCCCATGAGATCAGCTCTGAAGTGAACAGACAGGAACAGCAAGGACAGAGCTGCTGGGTGGGTGGACACTCTCAGTCCAGCCCATCCCTCATATGAGCTAAGGGTGCAACAGTAAATGTCTGGCCTTCCCATTCATTCCTCCCTCCTTCCCTTCTTCCTCCTCGATCCCAAGAAGTGGAGCACTTAGCTTAATGTGAATAACGATGGTGACTGTTTTCCAGGCTGGCCGTAATCTGCAGTAAATGGGCCAAGATTTATTGCTAGAAATTACATCATCCCCCTCTCTGTCTCCTCTTTAGCTAACCTTTGTTCTTCCATTCAGCGTCTTATTATTCAGTCGTCTTTGCTCGGGTTTCCAGTTATTGTTTCTTTTGTGCCGCATACACGACTGTTTTCTGCCTCTCTCAGATGAATTCACGTCAGTTTGCTTTACAGGTAAAATGTTAGATGGGTAGAACAGCCAACACATCTAAATACAGTAATGAAAAGTAAAAGATCCAGGGAAGATACTGCAAATGATTTCCCACAGTTTGTCTCATAAACCTGAGCTTTCGGTCACTTTCAAGCCTTCATTCCTCCTCCTCTGCTCCTTTGTTCACTCCCTTTCAGCTACACCTCTTGGCTCTGAGCCATTCATATATTTTATAACCTCTTTATATTATCCTATCAGTTTAAAGTGTGTGAGGGTACTTCCCATAAAGAAGTATGGACAGCTTAAAGTAATGGACTCCTCCATTTTGGAGCCAATCTATTGTCTGTCTGTCTGTCTGTCCCACTTTGGTGAATGTGATATCTCAGCAACACAAAGTGTCATTTCATCTGGCACATATGTTCATTTCAACTCAAAGATGAACTGATTAGATTTTGGGATCATGACAAAACCATGACATTTCTGGCCATTATTCAACATCATAACTCAGGAACAGGAGGGCAGATTGTGACGATATTTCACATTTGGTCAGATACTGAATTAGTGACACTAATCTTGGGCGTCCACCTTCAAACTGTGCTGATTGTTTAGATCTTCTGTGCTGCTGAGTTGAAAATGTGTGTGAAGCCTCTGCGTTTTCTAATCTTGGCAGCAGCATCCATGTTTGAAGCACTGCAGTCCACCATAAGATCACTGGTTCTGCTGGTCTTCAAAGTCTTCACTACATATATGAGTCTGTGCAGACATGGATGCAAGCAGCAACCTGACTGGTTGGTGTAGGAATGCAATCATGAGGTGGTAATTCTAGTTTGACTTGAGCAGCATCAGTAATGACCAAAAGAGTGGAGCAAGTTCAAGCTGCATCTCAATCTGAAGCTCATCTGTCTCCATACATCAGACCAGCCAGTCGGTGTTTTCATATACACGGATGTAACAGCCAAGAGGATCATTTAAACCGGCATAGAAATCTATTATTAGGCATTAAAACATAGCTGTTATTAAAAGTTCAAAGTAATTAAAATATAGGATGATATGTAATCAATAAATAAAAGATAAGGGGAGTCAAGGGGCGTTCTGTTTTGTCTTTTCATCAGCACTTCCAACTGCCTTCCTGCCTTTTTTTGTGTGTGTTATTTTAGAGAGAATAAGTCATGAGCTGTGCTGCAGGGCTGAACGTATGTCTCTCTCTGTGTACGTGTGAATTACATGCTACATGCTACGGATGACGTTCAGGGAATTCTGTGTGGTTCTCAAACACAGAGGAGGCTTCAGCGAGGACAAAGCTTGGGTCGTGAAGCCTGCGGCAAGGCTGTGGGGTTGAGAGAGATATATGCAGTGTATGGATACATATGCAGAGACCAGCTGGGAGTTCAATCAGAGGATTGTGGTGGTACACAAATGATGAACATCAGAGGTTGTGTGTTTTTCAGTGGATTATGTAGGGGCCAATGATCCATCAAGCAGCTCCATTCGGGGAGAATAAGACTTGGTATTTGTTTATTTCACCCTAACAAGAGGGTGTTCACGCAATTATACTAAAACAATGTTCTTGCATTATACAAGGTGCTTTGTACAACACAGTGTTTAACCACCTCCTGTGTCAAAGCCTAAATGCTTGCTGTTTCTGAGTAGCTACTTACACTGGGATTTTTAGCATTTTCCAATGCTTGTTGCTTGTGGGTCTTGTTGAATCCTGGTTCTGACTGTGCACATATTATTTGAATATCATATGCACCAAAACAGAGTATAATGAAAACAAAAACTACCATTGTTTTTCTACATTATTCTCATTTAAATGGAGAAAAAAAGTTTATGTTTATTATTATTTCCAATATGAAAACAAAACTTGTCATACTTGGAAAAGCACAAGTGTCCCGGTAAGGCATGACAGTGACACAGTGAGCCAGCATGCAGAACACCCCCCTGAACCTGAAACAGCTGGACGGACTTCATCTAATATTCATTTCATCATTTAAACCTGTGCTTTTCCCACTGTGACATGTCAAATGTCTTCTCAGGTAGAGCTCAGGCATCGGTATCTTTCCAGGCTGTCACAAGTTATCACCAAAATGCTAATTTCCATATGTCATTCTGCCCTTTCCTTTTAATTGCTTTATAACTGACTAGAAAACAGATGATTAAATAAAAACCTGGTCGACATATGTCTCCCCCAACCAGTTCCACCAGTTCCCTGGTAATATATCACTTTCCTCTCCAAGCTGCCTGCTGCTTGTTTGATTTATATGAATCTCACAAATAGTGTCTCTGATCATGTCCTTATACACCGTATCTGCATGCATCTTAGCAGCGGTGCCTTATGATCACACAGGAAATACTACTTTCCAGTGAATGTTTTTGTTAGATGAAAACACCTTTTAAACATGCAGCCTTATAATATTCAGACCAATCTCAGGTCTGTCACCTGCAGGCGAGACATCCGACTCTGCGGCAGGTTTCATTGGCACTTACACTAATAACTATTATTCCTGCTCACATACCTCAGCCTCTTTCTACAGACAGAATAATAGCTTACTGTCAGGTATTGGTCTGGAGGCATGGAAGGTGCATGGAAGCGGTGACAGTGAGAGAGGTGTAACATCCACGTCTGAATCAGCTGTGTTATTATGAGACCCTCATTTCAGATTTAGAGATTGTGAACGTGATTTAATCAGGCAAGACTGAAATGCACATCAGGGACTGTTATAGAAGCGGCTCTAAATGGTATCATATCATTAGATAACAGCTAAGTTACAAATCAGGATGGAAAAAAACCCCAGCATGGAGCTTTTTCATAGATGAACAGGATATGATTCCTTACAGCACAATAAAGGTTGATGTAAAGGCTGTTTATTGTGCTGCTGTTAAACATCTAAAATCAAATTTGGTGCATGCTAAGGTGTTAATCATAACCCAAAGTTTAGAACATGGACCTGACTTGTGAGTTAGGTGCCTTCACCTGAGATGACTCTTTCATCCTTTTCCCATTTCTTTAACTGTGTGCAAACTAATGTCTTAATAATGAGTACTTACTCATATTCCTATTAATTAACATCATAGAGCTTCAAACAAAAATGTTTTGATCAGACTCCAGTTTGAGCCTTTTAATACACCACTTGCAGTCAACAAGCAACTTCAAACACACACACACACACACACACACACACACACACACACACACACACACACACTCAGTTCTTAACACCTTTAGTTGTTTCTGCTTGGATGGCGGAGTTTAATACTATGAAGAAAAACACAATTTGAAGGTTTCTTCCATCAGCCAGGGTTAGATTGGTGTAGTGATGCTGGGGTCTGAGCAGCGTGTGTATTTGTTTGAGTGTGTGTGTGTGTGTGTGTGTGTGTGTGTGTGTGTGTGTGTGTGTGCATGTGTGTGAAAAAGAGATTGACAGCACTGACAGTTTTGGCAGTTATAAGAGTCTGAGGCAGGCGTTTTGATTGATGCGTCCAAGCAGGCGGCAACCACTAGATTAAACCCTCCACCAGTCAGTGCACACCCTGTACACACACACACACACACACACACACACACACACAGTATCCACATCCAGATCAGGTATCATATGTTGCTCATATCTTATTAAATAGTTGAAAATAAAACAAAATTTAAAAGCAAATGTGTGCGAAACAAAACATGTAAAGGTGCAAATCTGTAAATTTTAAAACAATAAGACAGTAACAGTAATGCTGGTATGTACATATGGAGAGAGAAAACCAAATCATGACTGTGCTAAATCATATAATTTATTCAACTCACCTCACATATGTTTACAACTATACTCTTATAGACACTGCATGAATAAATAAATAAATAGCTGTAATTTCACTGTCAACAAACATCATTTTCAATGCTGCATTTAAAAGTAGATTAATTTGTTCCTATGCTTTTTTCGGTATATACATTTATCACACAAAAATACAGCATCATTGCAATTTTACGACATAGAGCCACAGATGTGCCAGTTCAACAGCTGACACTGATTCTTTTCTGTGCGCGTTCAGGTTTGTGAATGAACCGAAGCTACGACACACTCATCATGAGGCTTTTCAGATGAGGAGAAAAGTTTACATTCACATTGAGATTGCCTGACACTTTGCATGGCATCAAACCAGCAGCCACCCTGCTCAGTTTGAAGCTGATGTCATCATGGTAGCAAATCATGAATCCCACAACTGTTGTTAATGTTTTAGAGACAGGACGGGATCGGGTTGGGATTTAATGTGTCTACTGTACCTCAGCAGATATGGCTCCATACAGGGATCAAGACCCCTTCTCTCTAAAGACGAACTAAGGCCATCTCACCACCGTAAAGGATAAGGCTGGTGTTATAGTAGGTTTTTCTTATTGTCACCAAAGCCCCTCGAAAGACCAAACAGACAATGTATTGATCCCACCAACATGTATTATCTGCCAGCTTGTTCCTCTGCACCACAGAGCTCCACTGTTGCCCAAAAAACTACTGAGAACACATCAGCGAGAGACAGCTTTTCACTGGATGACACATTCCTTTAGTAAGATTAACACAGGTGTTGTAGTTTAATATGAGTCAGTTCCTGCTGCTGTAAATACTCAATAGTACACCCAGTGTGTATTTATCTGCAATTGAAAATAGTCCCCAGTTTATGCACCATTTACATCTGCTGTAGGGATGAATGGGCTTGCAATTGAGTGCCATAGATGTCATAGAGAAGTCAGAGAATACAGAGAGACAGATTAAAACACTGTAGGTTTTGGTATCACTTGTTGGCAATCAATTAAATGCTCAGTATCACCAGCCTTATCCTTTAACTGAAAAATGATTTCTACAGAAGTGGTCACTTTTTGCAAGTGTTCCAGACGCTCATTTTCCACGGCTGACCTTTGAATTAAGGCGAGTCCATAGATTCAAAAAGACGGCAACAAACCACAACAATTCTGGGAGGAAACAAACACAGAGAAGTCAAGTGGACAATAGTAACACTTAAAGATGCCAAAAATCATTGTATGAAGTGACAGCTGCTTGACTTGAGTCTCCATATACAGAGCAGCAGGGTGCCTGACTTTGAGGACTTTACTGTATTTATGAGGGTGCTCAACCAGCTACATTTCAGCCTTCATCACTGAATATAACACACTGAACAAACCTTTAAGAACTGTAGTTTCTAACCTCTTCGCAGCATTAATCAAATGTCCTGAGGGCTAATCAACTGGGGATTGGATCAATAATGACCGGTGCCACTGACACCATACCGGGAGGAACAATCATTTCCTGTCTCCCCTAACCTGCTGTGGCTGGCCAGTCAATACAGGTTTAGTTTGAGTGAGCAAACTATCACACACAAATTTCAAAATGTCCTCTGTGAGATCATTTTAAAGGACCACATCAGTCCTTAAAAATTATATCAATGAAGTATATTGTTGGTTGAAGCCAATCAAAGCTTGCTGTAGTGTTTTGGGATGTCTGACTGCTCATACCAAGCTTCCACTGGATTCCATTCAATCATACGTGAACTTGCAAAATGAACATCACATATGTGCTTTTATTCTCATCAGCTGTAAATGCACATTAATTCAAAGATGGATCACACAATCACAAGTTTGACAAAAACAGAGATTGCAAGTTGATTTTCACAGCGTATGGAGATGAATGGAAGCCAATGGCTGTCTGGAAGGAAAAAAAATCAGATACTGAGGTTTATATTGGACATTTGAATTTGGGTGGTGTGTAATGAATGCCAGAGCTCATATGAAATTACATTCATACTGTTCAGAATTATTCTGCAGCGCACCTTCTATGTCCAGTGGAGGCATTCAGTGCCAAAAAGTGTGGCCTTATACAGTTAATGATGATCTTTTTATGTTTAATTAAGACCATTATCTTTACTTAAAGCTGCTCTGTATTTTTATTCAAACATTGAATCAAGTTCCCAATGAATGTCAAATAACAGATAATGATCATCCGCCCCTACAGACAGTTTTAGCATCTTTCAGCTAATTGTTTTGGATTTCCATCCCACAACTCTTTTTTTTATTCCCACTGCTCTTTCAAGCAGCTCCTTACAACAAAAACCTTTGATAAACCCAGTGTACACTACTTGCCGTAGTTGTAGCTGGTGAACATAATGGAGTATTTTGAGGCTAAGAGCTAGATAACTCCCTCAGGAGCTGGTGGAGAACAAAACTGAGCTCAAAGGAGAGTGAATATTGCACTTACATTCATCAGATTATGCCTCACCAATATTGTAATTGCATCATAGGGATATTGTCCGAATAATTCATTTTCAAAGTGATATTTTGATGGTATGCGGTTCTTCACTCTTTACTTACTGTGTGTGGAATTAGCGAGTATGACCAGAGGACTAAGAGCAAGGTGAACACACAACATAAAATGATAATAATTAAAAAAAAAAAAAGTTAAAAACAACGACAGTCACTTTCAAATTCAGTACAATGTATCTACCTATACAACATAGATCCTAAAAACATTATTGCTCTATCAATAAATATACTCTACGTAAATTTAAAACCTAAAGTCTGAAAAGTTTCTGGAGCATTCACGTGATGCCACTATGTTGTCAGGTGTACATGTACATCAACACACACACACACACACACACACACTCACACACACACACACACACACACACACACACACACTGCTATTTAGATGTGAACACAGTGCCTTGGTTATATATTGCACTACTCTCATTACCCACAGCAAACCCTTGTAGATGTTGTCACATACTGCATGTCCACTGTAGTCTCTCATGGTTTCCCCTTAAAAATCCCTCTGATGACTGCAGCGGCACTTAAATTAAAGTGGTTGTTGTGGTTTCACTGAGTCATGATAAAAAAAATGCGAGAATGAGTATGGTATGTTTGACACAGCTGATTTACTGTCAACCTCCTGGTTCTCGGCAAGGGATATTTAAAAAGAAGGAGGCACCATGTCATCAGCATAAAACAAACTTGTGGAGTCACTCGGAAGCCACAGCAGATTTCTGTTGATTTGGCTTCCAGTGCGGCAGTAGCAAGTTTCCTGAAGAATGTTGATGCCTCTTTGATTATTCCTTCTTCTTCAAATTCCTTGGTTTCCTTGTGCCTTTGTTGCCTAGTCTTCATTGTGAAAAGCCTCTGGACTAGACGCCCCATCATCACTGAGGATCTCAGTGTTGGAGAATGTCCCAGCGAGTGGCGCGCCCAGGCCCTGGTTGACAGGCGCCATCTCCGAAAGAATGATGTTATCATGGTTGCTCACTAGAGTGGCTTTGTCCATGATCTCCTTGCTATGCTTGGACACCACGGCATCCAGGAAGTCGTACTTGTGTGACAACATACCACTTTCAAACAGGTACTTTGTCAGGTAAGAAACAGCCACATTTGCCAAGAAGGATGCCACCATGGACATGGACTTGAACGGGAATCTCTGCTGGACAAAGTACTCCACATCCCCAGTGAGGTGGTGGACCTTCTCCTGGGTCACCCAACCGGGATAATAGATGAAGGGTGGAAGTTTGAGGTAGGGCTCCCCTCCACCAATGCGCAGCAAAAGACCAACGACATAGGCAGCCACAGAGCCATAGGTGTTGGTGCCTTTGACGAATAACACACTGAGGAGCTGGGGAAAGATGATGACGTAGACCAAGTCGGAGCTCAGGTACCACAGGCCATACACCGATCCTGTTAACAGCGCCATAGCAGTGGCAAGAGCTCCGAATACAAAAATGGTGATGCGCATCACCCAAACAATCTCACTATCTGAGGCCTGGAGGAGATAAGAAAGAAATGACAGAGTGAAGAAGAAAAAGGAAAATGTGGAGAGGGCAAGTTTGAGAACGCATAGGTATAACAATCTACAGCCATGATAGGAGAGCTATGAGTCTGCACTGAAATGCCAACCTGCTAATGTTCCCCATTGTCACCATCTTAGCTTAGCGTGCTAGCATTTACATTTCTTAATTAGCATTAGACACAAAGTGTGTCTGAGGCTGAAGGGAATGCAAAATGTTTTTCAGGTATTTGGTAATAAACCAAATGACTAGACAAATTAAAATTTTGACCTGATGATGGTTCTGGATGTACAGTCATTTGGATGTCAGTACAAAGTTTTGAGTAATCCATCCAATAGTTGCTGAGATATTTCAGACTGACTGACCGACACAGTCACCATAGAACCTTGCCACTAGTGTGGCTATCAAGCGAAATACTTCATATCAGCAGGAGATTGATACATAATCCAATCTATTTTTGAGAGTATTTCATTTTTCAGTTGTCTGAAGGGTTGGGATGTTCATCAAGTACAATAAGTAACATCTGACAGACTTGTAAATCACTGCAGTGGAACGAGAATTGATTTATGGATTATTTGACTGATGCTCGCAACCACTGGCTCAAATGGTGCAGATGTGTTTTAGTATTATTGTCGGCACTCTTACCGACTGCCGAAAGGCGAGCTGATAGATGTTCCTGGCAAACATGGAGCTGGCTGAGAGAATGGATGAGTCTGCTGACGACATGACCGCAGCTGACACCGCCCCCAGACCAAAGAAGGAGACGTAGGGCGGGCAGAGGTGCTGAAGCACTATGGGAAGGATCATGTCAGACTGATCCTTATCCTTCGGTGCAAGGGACCCATAAGAGGTCTGGTTCCAGTCTGGAAGAAGAAATGGGAGCCATAGTCAAAAATATATTGTTGTCAAGGCTTATTTTTTGACTTCTCATGAACTGATCAGTAATATTCAATGTGCCCAAGATTATCTACGTGACATATCAGTTTAATTTAATTTTCATTTTTTAAACAATTATTGTATTGAATGATATGTGTCATGCTAACATTAGTTAATAAACACTGAACCCATAGTAAAGCTGAGGCTGATGGTAGTTTGTTCATAATCTAAAGTATTTGACAAATTGAGGAAACAGTGCTCAATGAAAAGCTAAAAGGGCACCAAAGTGATTATAATTCATCCTGAGGAGAACATGAATGTGTGTAGGCCGTCCAAATTTTCCAATCCATCCAAGAGTCATTGAGCTATTTCAGTCAAAATTCTAAGTGACACCTCATTGTGGTGCTAGAAGAAAAGACAGAGGATCACCAAAGTCAGCAGGATTCACCATCTGAAAACCATGAATGTCTTTTGTTCTACTGAACTGAAACAAGCAAGTCCATACTGAAGGTGCTCTCCTGCCCTTCATAGACATCAAACTCCACTCCACTGCAGTCTCATCCTCCCATTCAGCGGGCCAACTTTTGTTTTAATAAATCTCTATCCTCTGACATCCATCTATCTTTCTGCCACTTTTTTCATCCCTCTTCATCCTCCAGAGGTATACATACTCCCCTAGATATTCCCAGGCAGTGGTTGATTAGTGCCTGTTACACATGAAACAGCTTCAGACGGGCGAGATTAATTAGCTGCTCTTCAGATGTAATATTCACTAAATCGGCATGGTCTGATGGCTTTCTCCTCTGCCCGTCGTGACAGAATCCGTCTGATGTTGTTTACCCTCCAGATACTGTATGCATCTGCATTTACACATCTGAAAATAAAAAAGCTGCCAGGGTGTAAACAACCCAGGAAGGCATTGTGTTCCTTTTGATCACACTTTCCTGTTTCGATAAGGGATCAGATTCCTGGATGTTTCCGATGTCTTGTGATGTTTCATTAACTGCTTAATAAATGTGTGTGTGTGTGTGCGCGCGCGTGCGCGTGCACATCTTTCACGGATCAGTGTCTGATATGTCTGCATTCATCTGTGATATGACATGAACAGCGGCAATCCAGATGTAAATGTGTACATGTGCAGAGGTTGGTCATTTTGGGTCATTTGTAGGCATCTAATCTAGATGTTAATAACATGTAGTTGTAGCTATTTGATCAATACCGAATCAATACTTACCAATATTTAGTAGTAGTATATGCTTGGAAAAATGGCTATACACAGAGTTACCTCCATTTACTCACGTTTTACTTCCACATGTTCTGAAGTGACTTGAATATGCTACGTTCTGAGGGCGTCAGAGTGACTAACAGGAATTGAGTGCTGGGGTCCTCAAGAATCGCTTCAATTCTAGCAAAGCCCTGGTGTGTGTTTGTGTATATATTTACCAGTGGAGGCCCCTATAGCTCCTATGAGGACCGAGGGGACGGCCATGACCAGGCAGCCGAAGGCGGCGAGGAAGGAAAGGACCTGTGCGTAGGTAGCTGAAGAGGCAGAAAGAACCCGTTGAAAATAGACCTGCCAGGGAATCCCCCCCAACATCTAGAAACAGAAACACCATAGTAAATAGTCATGATTCATAACAGACAGCTAGACCACCACACCTCTGAAACTTACTCTTAACAGCAAATGTTACAAGTCTGTTTTGCAATTGTGCTTTCAATTACTGTAAATGATACTAATAATCAATTGCTCTTCACCTTTAGAGGAAACTTTGAACAAACAAACAAAAATCACATGCCCTGTGCCTGAACTGTACCTTAAAAGCAACACTTGACAGTGGAATCAGAATATGCATGCAATTTACCTTACCCTTAGTCTCTTGATGAATTTTCTGATAAAAAAAATATAACTTACCAGCAAACAGAAGTTGTCCAACCAGAGCCATTTGTCTTCAGGCTCAATCTTCCCCAGCCAGGGTGACTGATAGATTGTTTCCTTGGCTGTAACACTGATGTCCGACACGGCAGGATTGGACATGGCAAAAGGCACGCTGATCCACTGATGAAGAGGAGGGCATCAGAAGGCAAATATTATTATTGTTATATAGATATTCAGTCATTTTAATGTGATTCTGCTGTCAAAGCTGCTGACACTGACAGTAGACCAAAGCTCTATTTATTGTTTACTTCTTGTCTACCCATTCTTTATACTGGTGTCTTTAGACGTAAGTCAGTATGCAGTGGCGGGCTCAGGCTGTCTGAGGGGCAGGGGTGGAAAAACTAAAAAGGGTACCAGCACACAGAGAATTGTGATGCATTTATGGTGAGATACTTTCAAACCCTGCTGGGCAACTTTCTCTTATTTGATCCACACAATGTCTCCTTTAAGGGGAATTTGTCGTGCTGAATGAATGCACTTTAATTAGTGTTTTGATCAGATTGCACATCAGTATATGGATGCCTGTTATCTTTTAGAGATTTCTGGCAAGAAACTGGTCAAAACACCTCTAAGGTTAGATAAAATGTTGGCTAATGACAGCTTGACATTGTGAACCGAAAGATCAAGGTAAAAACTTTGTCCCTCAAACTATACTGGTATTTAATCATGCTGAAGTCCATCCAATGCTTGAACTCATTGTCGCCTCTAGAGTCCCTGGCTTGGTAGATGCTGACAGTAAAACTCACCAAGCCCACAAAGATACAGAAGAGCTGGACCACATCTGTGTATGCCACGGAGTAGAGTCCTCCAACCAGTGTGTAGAAGGTAGCTATCAGGGCTGAGATCACCACCGACAAGTTGATGTCTATGTCCACGATCACACTCAGAGTGGCACCTGTAGGACCACACATTTAGTTCATCAGAGTGTCAGTCAAAGTGAAGAGGAAAAGTGCACCAGATGTGACAGTTAACTTGTTTTTGTTTGGACATATAAGCCTGTTTCTAACAAGTGATCCTGTCCAATAATCACCCACCCAGTGCGGATAAAATGGCTGCAGACCAGAAGATTTCCCCCATGAGTGCGGGGACGAAGAGCAGGCCGCCCATCCTTTTTCCATATAGTTGCTGGAAGGGATCCAGCATGGTGACATATCCACGAGAACGCATAGGCTTGGCGAAGAAAAGGCCACCTAAAGGATGTCAGACATAAAGGTAAGATGGGCAAATAACTTAAGAAACCATTGTACAATAGGAAGTGTATTTTACAATCTCTGAGTGCTTTGGTGGAATCTAGTGACCTTACAGAACTTCCTGTTTATCTCTGGCTGAAGCAATTTAACATTCCTCTTTACGTGTGATCTACTGTATTTCTTAGAGGACCATACGAGCATTTTGCATGTTTCTGCTACACTGCCTTAAATGGACTGAATCATATAGTGCTTTTCTAATCTTACTGCATCCACACATTCACACACACGCATTCATCCACTCATACCGAGGCTATCATGCAAGGTGCCACCTGCTCAAAATGAGTGATAATTATTCACACACACCGATGGCACGGCGATTGCGGGCAATTTGGGGTTCAGAATCTTGCTCAAGTTCATGTTGTCATGCAGACAAACTACACTACACAACTGCTAAAGTACAGCAGGGCAGTACTGCATTTGTTTTACAGCAATAATCAAACACAGCGATGATGTAGAGTGACAAAAAGAAAAGCAGACATAACCATCACTGTAACAGATTACCTATAATAATGCCATAATACTGTAAAATAAGTGTTAATCAATGGCTGCCTCGAGGAAAAGCACATTCATTAGATTTGTAGTAAATGGCCAAAACATGCAAAATTACTGGTATGGTTTTTGGAGAAATACGTCAATGCTGTTAATTTGCACCAACTCCTGCATTCCCACTGTGCATGGCTCTTTACACACTCCACACTCTTTTCACATCTTTTCACAGTATAAGGACTTAAACAAAGACACTGGTTCTCACCTACTACCAGGCTGAGCGCGTAACCAAAGGGAGCCTGTGCCCAAGCCAGGCCGTAGTCTGGCAGGTAGACATACTCTGCTGTCCCATTGATGTAGCCCCCACCCACCCAAGTAGCTGAAAACAAGAAACACAAGTAAAAAAACAAAAACAAACAAACAACAAAACTGATTTTATGAAAGACTAGTTTGGCGTATGTTGCATAAGTTTATTCTAATAACAGCAATCCTACACGCAATGGTCGAATGGAAAGGAATTCACGAAGATCAAACATTTAGTGCTCGGAAAACAGGCCTGCATTCATTGAAAATATGACACTGATCACTTTCATAGTTTGGACTTTAAGCACATATGAAGAACTTCTTAGTCATCAGTTGTTGTATCTTTAAGTGCTCAGAAGTTTAAGGATGTAACGTTGAAGCTTGTGGTATTAAATTATACTTGTGGCCGCAGTGCTGTTCGTGCGTAAAAGACGGAGTTGGTGGAATTTATTGTTTTCTTCTGGCCTCATTTGATGCCCAAATGTGACAGAATGTGCACACGGGTCATGTTGATCTCCTACCAACTAAGAGAGAATTCAAAGACCCCCGTGGTTAACCTGCTCACCGGTCATTGTAAATCCACCAACGAACAATCCGATATCCCGTCCGCCGACCATGATGCTCTCGCTCCGGTCTCCGCCATCGCCAACACCGGAGTTCTTGTTCTTCCACGCGGCCCAGATCCCCACGAACAGAATCAGGAGGTAGAAGATCACGATAGCCACGAGACCATCGGCGTGGATGGTCATCTTCCCTTCGTCCGCTTCCTTCCGCCGAGATCAAGTGCTATTGCGCGCGGATGACTGGGATTTCATGGAGAGAACTTTGAAGAAAGAAAGGCAGAAACACATTTCTTTCGACTGTGTCTGACTTTGATCAGGAATATGTATTTTATATAATTGTGACACACCATTTTATCAGGTAGCACAGACGAACTGTAATTAAAGCGCTTCCATGCGCATTACCTGGAGCGTGGATAAATCCACGGGAAACTATAAACCTAATTATTATCAGCTTTAGAACACTGTTATCCAAACCTTTTATATGAGGTTACCACATTTTTAAACGCTACAAGATTTAATTTGGACTCAGTTTAAGTTGTTGAGTGATCACACCATGTATATTACAAAACTGACAGATTCCAGTTAGAGGATATAAAGTGGTCCAGATTTCATTTTTTTCTACGCACCGATAATTTTCACGCTTACTGCAAATGTCCAGCCGTGATAATCATAAAATCCACTATTTACCAAAGTAATAGAGGCATACATTATTCTTGCCAATTTTCCAGTTAAAGCCTCAAAAGTGGAATCTCTACAAGAGAAAAATCAAATTTCAATTTCCTGCAAATTACAGTCAGGGAAAACAACATGAGGACGACCTCTAACCAACATTTCTATATGAAAAACTGGAAATTTTTAGTCTAAGTTTAGTTACCAGCCTCCACTATGTGAAATTACTAAAGCGCGACAAAGTCCCTGCATCTAACACATGCAACCAAGAATATAACCTACCAAACTGCTTGCACATTCCTGCTCGTTGACCACGTTTTACCCAACACAATACATTTTTTAGACACACAGCCAGGTGGTGCTGAAAGCCTCTTTGTTTTAAAAAATCTGAACTACTTTCGTGCCTTTCCCCCTTTGATCTTTGCTTAATAGTGCCACCATAAACGATGATGTTTGGACTCTTTCGGTAAAAGCGATGAACAGCGGGCATACCTTATCGTGTCCAGCAGACGCACAAAGCAAGGGAAGAAGAACAACTCCATTAGGTGTTATAAAATCAAAAGATGTGAATCAAAGTAATCCAAGACTAGAAATAGTGGTGCTGATCAGAGGAGTTGACAAATTATTAGTCTAGCACTTGTTGTCCACCTATTAAGACAGTTGAGGCTGTTTTACGCGCGCATTGCTTCCTCGCTTCAGTTCAAGACATCGCTTTCCCCGATTACTGCGCCACTTTACTCACGCGATCTCCTTTACTTTTCAATTAATTCAGAAAAAAAGATGTTCAGGCTGCTTTGTAGCCCAGTATGATTTTAAACATTTGGACGGACATGGTTTTGTTTCCTGTAGCGCTATCGTGCGTAAAAGTCCATTAATGCGTCCCAAACGCGTCAAAAACCTGCGATCCTTTAACCAAAAGAGACCTAAAACAGATGCATAGGGATTTTGTGTCCGATGTGCTGCATCACTAGAATTAGACCTGTGGGTTTCAGCTCCCCGTTACGCTGACACCATTGGTTCCAGGAGGCCAGTATTGCATTATTGATCTCTCTTTAAATCAACATCTGTCACTATGGTTAAATGCAGTTAGAGTCAGCCAACACGTATTTATAAAAGAAGAAAATACTAGAAACGGACATTTTCTTACCTTTCCTTTGGAGAAACAGGTCTAAATAGATTACAGGAGAAAGGCCTTCAAAAGCAGATTTCTTAAAAACAAGTGTCGGACGATTTTGTTGGGAAAATGTGAAGGTACCACAAAGTAATCCTCCTGGACGACCAAACACAATTCTCCTGTGTTGTTTTTTTTAAATCACCAGTGCTGGTAGGAATGACAGAGAGAGGGAGAGGGAAAGAGCGAGGGACGGGGAGAGAGGGTGGAGGTGGGTGGAGGGGTGGAGATGAATGGGAGTGGTGGGTTTATTGGGTGCTGTCAGGGTGGGTAGATGGTGGATGAATGTCTTCCAGGGCAGGACGAAAATAGCGACTAATAGAGAGTGGCATGACGCACAACCTCTCCGGGAAAGCTTTCCAATATTATAATATCATACTGGCAATGGATGGAACCTTTACTTTGCCAGGTTACATTTCAGGCCTGATTTATGATCTTGCGCAGGTCCCCGCTTGCTCCGCGATTAAAGCATCGCGTCTATTCTGCAAACGCAGGCTGTAATGTCGAGGGCGTAAGACCCGCATAGGGTTACTTTTTTATTTTATGACCCACCTCACGCATGAAAGAACATCACCCCACCTCCAAGTCTTTGCATGTAAACATCAAAACTTCCAAACCAACTTGTATGAATCCAGATACTGTAAATCATAAGGAAGGGGCAGTGGCGAACTCAGGTTGTCTGAGGGGCGACAAAAAGAAAGAAAAAGGGATCCAGCGCGCAGAAAGGTGTGATGCATTTACAGTTCCAAACCCCTCTCTAGCATGTAAAGCAGCACATATGGCACCCTATTTTCTCAACTGGAAGGGCAGTTCATCACGTTTTCTTCCACACTGGGCCATTCTGGTGGCGACTTTATGATATTTTATCTACCATGGGGGTTTCCAGGGCCACCAGACCACCGGCAGCAAGGAGCAATGGTGACTCTCAGGACATTATTTCGGTCCCTTTTAGGCCACTTCAAATCAAACCAAATCTAGTCTTTATACATCAAGAATAATTGTGTTTTAAAAGACTACAACTCTCTATATCATGTAAAGATGATTCAAATCTATTATATCACATATTATTTCCCTCACCGTGAACATTACCTCGTACCTGGAAGCAGAACTATTTGTTATGTGTTACTTCAAATACTACAGTACATAAGAGGAGGTTTCCTTGGAGTATTCAGACCGCTGTCCATGGTGCTGAAATGTGAAAGTGCCCACAACAGAAACATTTGATGTTTAATTCATTTATTATACTTTGTCATTTGCTTCGGTCTGAAGCATTTTCTGTCTCATTATACATTAAACTTAAATAATCGGTTTGATGTGACAATTCTGGAACGATTTCTGAAAATGTATTTACAGTTATTTTACTCAGAGTTTTGTATGGTTCATTTCCATTAGCTATTGAACAAGAAGCATTTTCCCCAGAACTAGAATTCATTGTTTGGGCTTTACCAGCACTATAAATTAGCTCCTTGATGTGAACTTTGACTAGTCAGTGTGCCGGAAATAAGATAAATGACTTGCTTGGATTGTGACATGTGCTCTTAATTTGGTGTCTGTGTGGCTGACAGGCTGCCTGACAGAGGCCAGCTCTAATTGGAAGGTTTTTCTTACAAATAAACCTCAGAAACATGTCACCACAGTATTACAGGGAGTTTTAGGCAGGCAGCCTGGAAAGCCTCACAAAAACAGTCACAGAAATGTTGAATTCAGCATCTATGAATGATAAGAATTATTAATTTCACGTATATGGCTAATGACTCAGACTCTTAGCACCATTCATAAAAATTCAAAATTCATCAGCTGGTAGGCTATATCATATCTACCAAATGATGCAGTCTGATGAATAAAAGGAAGTTCTTTCAGGGCTTTAAGCTGCTTTCTCAAAAGAGCTTTGTCGCCATCCAGTGGCGACTTACTCAAATACCTGAAAGGTGGTTTCAGTGAAGGTATCAGGATCAAAACACTAAATGTTTCTCTATATTACCATTACAATTACAGTTTGTCATTTGGCAGACACTTCAATCCAAAGCGACGTACATATGAGATTTTCATACATCACAAGAAAGGTTCTGGACAGGAGAGAACAACAAGGGTAAGTGCCATAACACTAAAGACACAGGTGCTACGAGGCACTGCTACGAGGTAATGCATAGAGTGCACAGAGTGAATAGAGAGCTTTTTTTTCATTAAAGGTGTTGAGTGAAGAGCTTGATCTTTAGCCTTTTCCTAAACATTGAAAAGGAATCTGCAGATCTCTGCAGAGAAGGAGTTTGATAACTTGTTCCACCACTGGGGAACCACAGAAGAAAAGAGTCTAGCTAGAGACTTAGGGCCTTTTTGAGCTGGCAACACCAGGCGCCATTCCTGGGTAGTGAGCGAGAGGGAGTAGAATCCCTGAATGAGGGAGTTCAGGTAGGTCAGAGCGGTTTTGGTGGCAGTTTTGTAGGCAAGAATGAAGGACTTATAATTGATGCGGGTAGCAACTGGGAGGCAGTGGAGGGATATGAACGGCAGAGTGACATGTGCTCTTTTGGGCTGGTTGTTGTGTTGCTCCTTCATCCATGCTGAGATATCTGTGAGGCACGCTGATATCCGTGCCGAGACTGCGGGGTCGTCTGGCGGGAACGAAAGGATGACTGCACCAAGTGCGGTAGTGTATATTGAAAAGAGAAGGGGTCCAAGCACTGAACCTTGAGGTACCCCTGTGGACAAGCAGTGTCCACACTGCAAAGCAACAGATAGAAGGCATGACCCGCGTCAGCTGACCCACCTATCGATACTCAGCGAGTGAGAATGAAAAGTGCTCAGGGGCAAGAAAAGCCTGTTAATAGCCTAGTTCCAAATTTAAGCCCGAAATAAAGAATGAAAACACTGACTGATTGCCAACTCCTATATTCCACAGCCAAGTTTGTTCTGTACATGGAAAATAAAAATGGAACAGATCTCCAGTAACAGGTTAAGTTCTTAGCAGGGTTTTCTAAGGGTGAAACTGTAAATGATCAATGGATTTTAAGCCAAAAAGTGTCACTATATCACCTACAGCAGGCGTTTGTCCCAGGAGATGTTTTGCAGACAAAACGCAGGTGGAACTAATGCTGTTAATGATGGCTCGGTTACACTTAAGTATCCCAGTAAAGGTAATCATCAGAGATTGAGCATGAATTCAGTTTTCAATTAATGTTATTAATCACAGCTGTGTTTCTGTTGTGAGAATAATAATAATCACAACAACAATAATAATAATAATAGTACAAAACATTTAGAAAGTACTTATCTATGTTTAAATTATAAGAAACTGACATTCATTGTCTTTTTATTTTCTTTGGCATGAAATTATTGAACACTGAGACACATCAGTTCCCTTAAAAAACTATTATGACTGAGCTGGCTTTCACAAAGACTTAATCTCAAATGGAAAGTAGGCTACAACAAGGAAGTGACAGAGCCACTGCTTATCCATTAACAGGAGCGTTACAGCACAGAAAGCAGAATCTGATTTACCCTTTGGTCTCTTCTGTGACTATCTGCTGTGACATACTGCCACCTACTGGACCTTCAGGTCCACAGCAGCAGGTCAACAGGTGTCAGTCCTCGGTTTTCTCTCACACAGACACTCACTGAGTACATCTCAAGTCTCTTAAATTACATCCACATATCCCTCACTCATGTCTTTGCCTTGAGTCTTAGGTGCATGGAGAGATGCAGGGAAAGCATGCGAAGAGGGAAGAAACAAGAAAATATGTTTTTTAGAGAACAAGACGCTTCTGCTGATGACGCCAGCTGATCACAGCTGCATCTGCTGTCAGTCGGCTTTAACGGCTGTAGAGACTTTGGATGAATTTGTGCCTGTGCACATGTGCGCTGTGCTAATACTAATAAAGGTGCACAGTTATCAGTGCCAGAGCAGCAGTGTTTCCTCTCTGTTACCTGTTTAACAAACACCTGCACATGAATAACAACGAGCACTCTGTATTTATACTGTGTCCAGCTCAGAGGCACAGGAACCATTTCTACCAGCAGAGCGCGTTCATATTATATATTCATTATTTGCATCTGGATTTATTGATATTATATTTGTGACTTAATTATTAAATAACCTGGAGTAGTAGTACTTAGTAACCCATATCAAACGCGACACTCATCAGCCTCACGAGAATGGAAATGACAATAAATGATAAAAAAAAAAGGTTTACTTGCTGACTGACAGACTCTCCGACTCGCTCTCTGACTTTAATTGTACACATAATGTTTATGTGGGTACATATGTTAATGGGGGAATAACAGATCATGAAGAGAAGTCGTCTGTGGTCCGTTTGTTTATCAGACCTACAGTTAACACAAACCTGTATTTAGATGGTGAATCAGAAAACAAATAGAACATTAAACTTGGGAGTGATACACTTGAGTTTAATCTGTTATCTGTCTTCACTCTCGTATGAAACGCATGTGATTTTGTGATTATCAGGTAAGTCCAATCAATAACTGATATCCAATAAAGGGGTGTGTTGGCCAGTGAAAGACTTCTGTGAAGGCTGCTCTTGTGTGTCCTTGCTCCTTGATCCTCAGAGAAGAGTTTGAGACGGCCTTCAAGACGTGGGACCAGAACGATTTCCAGTTCAAGCAAGGAGTGAGGAAATATCCAATGAGAGACCTGGGATGTACCCAGTCTGTGGTTTAGAGGTTTGTCAGATCTGGTCATGTTAAAGTTAGAGAAAAGCCTGAGCAGCTCTGATTTTTGGTCAATCAAGATAATGTGACCTACGAGTCTTTCCTTTTCCATTTCTAAATTTGTTTTATGGGTACGGCACATTCAAAAACTGCACATAAAGATACTACGAATACGATGGTGAAGTGTTCAGTTGACTGTTTTGTTCCATGCAGTGTTCATTTTATACTGCTAGTATTTCTTCTAGTTTTAGACGTAGTTATTGAGCCTGTAGCCGCTGCTGGAAAGGGAGCAATGTGAGGGAGCACGATTGTCCCTCAGAGCCTCGGGGGGCTTGTAGAGTGGAGCTGGAGGATATATGTGGTTGAAGGCAGGAGGAGGTGATAATGGTGGTTGGCTCCTCTGCATAATGAGGGGGCTCCGAGATCTGTCACCGCTGCTGCTCCAGCACAGCACCAGTCCTCCGGTCAGGCTGAGGCAGGCCGAGGCATAACCGAGATACACGGCCAGGCCGATCTCGTACTTCATCCCGCTGGGGAGGAAGGGGTCATAGAAATCCATGATGACATCGTTGGTGGTCCAGGACACGGTGACCAGGCAGAGCAGGCCGGCACATAGGAAACAGATCGCCCCACTTAGCGCCAACGGAGATTTGATCAAAGAGCCACGGGCGAAGCGGGTGCACTTCATCCCCATCACAGACACCAGAGAGGCCAGGACGGAGGTGACGCAGGAGAGCACCATGAGCGCCCGGGCAGCCTAATATGGAGGAGAATACACAAGCACTTAAAGAATGGGATTAAAACAGGACTCAATCAATCCACTGGTTGATTAAAATAAGAATGCATTGATCTGTCCCAAATACTTTGAGTGGCATTTAAGTTTAAGTAACTTTGTATTATGAGTTAATTCTTTACCCTGACCTCAGTGTTTACTCATTTACATATAACCCACAGTTTACACACACTGAGGAGCGACTTCTGTGGCCGCAAGTGACACTTCTGGCACCACGATGAATGCTAAAATGTAGTTTTACAGAAGCACCAGTAGCGAATTAAAAAGTCAACAAAGTGACTTAATGAAAAGCCTGCTAGCATTAGCAAACATTAGCCGTAGTGATTTTGTCGCAGCTTGGCCACAGCAGAGCAAGCAGCAACAAAATCACTAAGTGTACAGAACTGAAGAGAGCATTTTACTGCTCATGAATTTAAGATTTCATTTACAAGAAGAAGAATAAGATTCATGTCCTTTCACAGGTTTGTCTCACTTTAAAAAAACATCCTCCTGAATTCACTCAGCTACTTGTCCTTCCATCCATCTATCCATCTTGGCAATGCATTTTAAAATTGCTTACATTGTGTGCTAATGCTTTGGGCCTTCAATTAATCAGTACACAGTTTTGTCCATAAAATATCAGAAAATAAGAGATTTTGGTTTACAATGATACAGAGAGAGAGAGAGAAGCAGCAAATCCTTATGTTTGTGAAGCTGAAGAATTTTACTGAAATGATTAACAGATTATCACAATACATGTTATGCATGATAGCAGTAGTACCTGCAGGTCACGTGGCAGCGCCAGTAGAGATCTGTACAGCTCACACTGGTAAATGCCAGTGCTGTGCCAGACACACTCCATCCACAGGCCTTTCATGTAGGACGTGGCTGTGATGATGTTGGAGCCCACGTAGGCTGTGCTGCGCCAGTGTGGGAGCAGAGTTGCAACTACAGTTCCTGCAAACCCCAACAGCCCCAAGAAGAAGCCAAGGAGTTGGACCGCCATGCTGGCCATGATTTACTCACTCGGACAGATGCTCAAACTGCAAAGCAGAAAGTTTACAGTTTGAATTCACTGCTGAAGAGCACACACGCGCTAGGAGGCAATCAATAGCATTTGGATGTCTTGTATGTCAATGAGCCGGCTCATAATTATACACTGGATCCATAGTTAAGACAAAAGGAAAGTCAACAGATAGACACAACATGTCGCCTCATAAAAATGAAACACTCCTAGCGCAAAACTACAGTCCCCGAGGCTGCAGATGAGGCTGGATTCCTCCTGTTTTCAGCACGGTCCCCATCAGTACAGTAAATTCCACCGAGCTTACATCCAGTCACAGAGTCTGAGCCATTCCTCAAGTGTCTCTGGGCAGAAAAGGCTGTGGAAACTTTCTGGCATCAGTCTCTGGTGAGTGGCAGGTGACTGCATCTGTAACTAATGAGAGCAGTGTTCAGCTCCACCTGTTCAACGCTCTCCTCTGGAGGGCAAACCACAGCAGTCTATTTGTTGAGCTCCCCACCTCCCCTCAGGAAAGGAGAGAGGAAATTAAACATTTACAGAAACCACCCAAGCTGAGAGAACTGTTATAAACCACTAACTCTGAACATTTTTCACAGCTCTGCGGGATATTTGAGACACTGAATGACTTGATGACAGAGCATTTCTACCTGATGGGCCTCAAACTGCGACAATAAGGGATAGCAGTGACTTATGTTGTAACAATTGGCCAAATTATATTGTGTCAAATTGGGCCTCTGAGCTGAGATCATCTGGTTTTACATTTACAAATTCACACATGGCAGTAAAAATTCCCCAACAGTTTCGAAAGCTCGAGGCCACAACTAAAAAAACCCCTCACAGTAAGAACATGTGACTAGTTAAGCATTTACTTTTGTTCCTTCTCACTGTTATGAGCAAAATGTTCTCTCTGTGAAGAAAAAAGAAATCCTGAATAATGACCGGACCTCAAATTTGAAAGCAAAGAAGCCAAACTGTGCTCATACAGATTCATTGTTTTGACTTCCTGAGGGAACAAGAGGCTATTCATACAGACTGATTATTGTTCTGTGTTAGACCCACAGATAAAAATATCAGAGATAGAAGCCTCATTGTGTTTACTTAATGATTGACTACACTGAAGGCATAACAAAGCTGTGAAAAGCATCTTCCTTCACACTGGTCTGTCCACAGATTACATCAAAGCCACTGAAATATTCAGTGTATCTACACTATGAAATGCTATACACGGGATGCTGTTTAACCTATTCCATTTTGATATTTAGCAAAAGCTCTAAACAGTTGAATACTCACCAACAGGGTTACAGGAGGATTACAGAGCCATGGTCACAGGTGTCCAGGCGGCACACTTCCTGATAAATAGGGCCTTTGGCATTGATTCCACACTGACCCGCTCCGTCTGTCTCTGCTTCTGCCTCAACAGACAAGAAATATGCGTCTGTGCTGCAGGGGTGTCAAATATGTGACTGGCCAGTGTTAGATATCATCGTCAGCATCATCAGCAGCATTATCCCTGTCAGGAGCATCATGTCAGAGATGACATGAGAGACAGTCCAAACGCTGGCTCGTTGCTGCAAAAAGATAAACAGGGCCGATGACAACTGTGGACCCGGAGGCAAGAGAAGTGTTGCCAGGCAAAGGCAGACAGAAGAGATATTGTCCTCAGTGGAAGGGCTGTTTTTGTCTCTCTGCATCTCCAGATCTGTGTGATTGAATAATTGAGAAAAAAAGGAAAAGAAATCCATAATCAGCATATCAACTTATAAGCAAAAACTTTAATATTCACAAACTACAATTAGGGTTCAATCGGGAGGCATTTCAACAGTAAAAGAACTGCAATACTCAATCAATACTGCAAAGTTGAGAGCCAAATTGCACAGCAGTACTGTGAGGTCATTCAAAACGGCAGCTTTATCTCTGGGTTCCTCTGAGGTGCATCAACTTTGCAGCTCTCGCCCCTCTATCCCTCTGTGCCCCAAGCGTAACCTACCGTGACATCCTGTTGGTATACAAGGGGTTTTCCCCGGCCCCTCTCCTGGGTCCCTTGTGTAGTATTGAGTTCTCTGTAAATGCTCTATAGCGAAGGGATGATCCTCTCCAAGGTCTGCCTGTGGGAGACGCCATTTGAATGAGGAACGCTTAATAGTCTTAGTTAAGCAGAATAATCCTGTGATTAGCGGCTGTGCATCGCTGGTTTGTTGTGCACAGTGCTGGAGGGTAACACCACCATGATGTCTTCAGACGCCTGAAAAGCTGGACTCTTTCTTGTATTACCTTTTCACCAGTATATATATACACAGATAAACACAGCATTATCAAGATATAAACTACCATATCTTAAAGGCTGTGCATACCTGGGTGTGGGTGTTTTGGTCATTCTGGCTGATTAGACCTTGGCTCAGGTTGAGGTTGGGTGGAGCAAAGATGGGAGTTATGTGAGGTCACCACAATTCATGAACTGATAGGAAAGACAAAGGTGAGAGTTGTCCCACCCTGACAGATGCAACAAAACTACCAGATGAATGACACTCATCATTAATCAGCCTAAATAGTTGAAAACAACAGCATAGGATCTTTAATAAATCAAATCATTGATAGCATAACAGCAATCTGTAACTGCTGAATTATTACTTGATATTTGAGAGAAAAAACTTTATTGGTATAACACTGTGTAAATTTATTTTTTGTTAAAAAAAAAGCCACCTTGAATGAAAATAAAGGAAAAAATCTTATCAAATTTAGTATTTTTAACTGTTTTCTTCCATTGAGCTTATTAAATATAACTATGTAGTGTTCCTGTGGCCTAGTTTTGGACCATATAAACTGTGATACTACATCAGAAGCCCAACATACTGAATATTTTTCACAATTAAGCCACTTTGTCCTCCTTTTACTTCACTTTATTGCTAGTGAGTAGAAGTCCATACTATTACTGTCTATTTGCTGTTAACATGACTTTAGTGACACTTTGAATACTTAATCCTGACTTACTTGCAGTAGTGTATTTTTATGTATACTTACCCGAATATTTTATATATGAGGGGGATATACTTCTTAATCTGAAGACTTCGGTTTGTTGTCAGCAAAACGACATTGAAATCAACGTTATTAATTTCGCGCCGTTCTCCGCTGTCATCAAAGACAGCTAAGCTAGCAGCCTGACTTTTGAAACTTGTAGCTAGCTGACGTTTGCTACCGTTCAATATTACAACATTAGTTAATAGTATTGGTAAAATACTCTATTGCTTAACGGTTGGCTTGTATTCCTTTTAATCATATGTCTCAGTCTGTGACGACTAAATCTAAAAGTTAATCAAGTCACAACTAATCTAGTTTGTCAGGAGTTCTGTTTAGCTAGCTAGGTAAGCTAATGATCGCGAATTAGCATAGCTGCCTATCCTGCACGAGACAGTGGAGCGAAAACTCAGTTAGCCAACATTTGGTTAGGCTGAGCTGCTTTTACATTCAAAGTCAAATTTGCCTTATCATTCTAAATACAGTCAGTTTAGAGGCGGTGGTAATGGAGAGGAAAGCCTCCCGAAAGCCTAGGAAGTACACCGTGACACGCAAGTTCAAACAGTACAGGAGAACCAATCATCAGCCCCATCCAGCCCGAAGCATCCTGACCCAGAGCCAGTGCAACATCAGCGGCAGCGTCTTTCACAGGCTCCCGCTGGAGGTGTACGACATAATCCTGGATAAATTGTCTGGTAGGTGTAACTGGCTAGCTCTGTAACATAACATAATAACATGTAAGTTCCCTTCGGAGTGCTATTGAAACTTCATTAAACAAATTAAACAATTTATTTAAATAAAGGTGCCCCCAATGAAAAGTGGGTAGCTAAAGCATAATTTGAATAACGTTAGCGTAAATGTAATTAGTAAGACTAGCTAAATTACACACTCTGCGTTCAGTATGAATGATAAATTACACATACAATATAGACTTTATCAATAAAGTCAACTACGCTTGTCTTGGTGGACTGTTTTTTTTTTTTTTTTTTTTTTTTTTTAGGAAACTTTTAGACAGTTTAGTAAAGACAGTCGTGCTTTTCTAGTCCTAATATTAGACTTACTGATTTAGATCTTAAACTCAGACAACATATGAAATAGGAGATCAATACATCAATATTGCAGTAAAACAGGTTAATTTAAATACACAGTGTACCCAGTGAATGGAAATGTGTGTGTCTCTCAGTGCTGGAGATCAGTGTGTTCTGCATGGTGTCCAAGGAAATCACTAGACACGTTGTGGACTACATCTCCACCCATGCCTGGAAGAAAAAAATGATCACTGAAAGCTTTCACTCCTTCACCTGCCTTGAACAGAGATACACTATTGGGCACTACAGAGACCTGGGTAGGTGGCAATTAAAGTTTTTCTGAATATATCATTTTGTCGAGCTCTTTTCCAGACTGCATATGACACATTTACAGTGTAAATAACAACCTGTTGATGTGTGGTTGGTATGCCACTGATAGCTTCTCACAGCATTTAACATGCACTTGAATGATCATCATAGAGTACTTTGGATAAGCTGCCCTGTGAAGTAAAGGGATAGAAAGAGCAGAATATGTCATTTTTTAATTTGATAATGTGCTTTTGTGGTCAATGCAGGTTTGCTGTTCAAGAGATGCACTCTGTTGCTACCAACAAAGGAAAGGCTAAAGTTCATCTTTAGCAAGTTTTCACAGGTAAGAAAACAGCAGGCGAGAAAACAAGCAAGAACGTTTAAGGTCAGAATAATTGTGTTTATAAGAGTTAACAATGCATACCATATTTTTCTTTAAGGATAGAAGATTTGAGAAAGGGGGCAAGAAAGAGGAGCACAGGAATAAATAAAATTGCATGCACTTTTAAGTTAATTTTTCATATTTAGTAGGGTTGAATCATATAGAGAAACAATATTTCAATATTTGTGATTTCCCTATGTTTTTGCTTAGGTGGTTCTCCATTTCAAAAATGCCTTCCTTTAACTTCCCTCACTTTAATTTTAAGATGCAAAAACCCACACGAGACGCTTGTTTGCATGCTAAAAAAAAATCAGTCATATCAACAAAGGAAATGTAATTACACCAGACTAAATGATTTCATTTATCAGATGGATTAGACTGTCTTTAAGACTGGGCATGAAAACGATTAATGGTGTGCGTCATTACCTCACGTCCGTGGGACTGATGCACATTGCGGTGTTGTTGCTTGTCATTCTATCCTAATTTCTATTGATCATAACCTATAAAACCATCCCACTGATCTGTTGCAGATTCCCTGCTTCATGATAGAACAGTGTTCATCACCAGACTGCATTGGTTTCTCCAGCCTTGGAGCCTTCCTCCAGGTGACGTCCTCAAATACAGACAGAAAAGTGAAACTAATGTAATTAAAGTAAATCCTAAACCAGGCACAGCTAAACACAATGTGATTGTATGCAGATTCTGAGATTTAAGAGATCCTCCTCTACTCTCTTTAGCAACAAACACCTACATCTTGTTGTTACAGCCCAGTGAAGTGGCATAACAAAAACATGCTTTCTTTTACTGTAGCAAAGGCTTTTCCATGAAACTGAAAAGTTTTCTGTATTTGCAAACACTCCTTACATCACGTCTTTATTGCGCTTTATAATGCAACCATTCTTCTTATGAATCACTTCTCCCCTTTGTATCCCGTTCCAGTACCTGAAAACATGTTAGCAGAGAAATATAAATTGTTTCTGTTGTTGATAGTGCTTAGATATCTTCTGTTCTACGTTACAGATACTGATTGCAGGATGGGATGAGCTGGAGTGCCACAGAGTGTTCAACTTCCTGTGTGACATCACAAATCCGCTGCAAAAAATTGAGGCAGTCATCACTGGAAAACCAGGTGTGTGAAGAAGTGAAAATGTTGCTGAATACAGAACAGGACAGAGTAGAAATGTAATAATGAGGACAGTCTGTCAGAGAGGACTCTGTTCTTTCTATTAAAGTCATACTGGAATTTTTATGTACTTCTTACATCTTTCAAAATTATTTTGATAGCGTAATTTGAATGCAGAACAATGAAACAGACCTGGTGAAAGCTGGTGAAGTCTGCATTGTGTTGAATCTGACTGGCTACAAAAACAGAACTGACAGAAGACTGAGCCAATAGCAGTGCAGAGGGTTAAAGTAGGAGTGACTGGCCTTTACTGTTTACTGATCCTTGTGAAAATCTTAAAAGTCATGATACAAGAAACATTTTTTTTTTTACTGCTGGTCCATCCTCAGGCATGAGGTGGGACCAGGAGCTGCAGCTCCGGCTATTCTGCCGTCAGGTTCTGTTGGACCCGTGGCCGAACCATCCAGAGTGCCGGTTCTGGCTAACACTACTCCTGAAACCTTGGCCCCTGGTCTGCCAGGCGCGCTTGCTGCTCATCTTCTATGGACCTCTGCTGGAGGAGGGTAAGATAATTTTATAATCACAGTTCATGAAAGCATGTCTTTATTTAACTTCATGAGAAAAAATGAGGTGGGATGACTTTTGTGATGGGAGACATTTCTTTACGCTGCCGCTCTGAGGTGGTTTCCTCCATGCAGGCACCCTTGGCTGGCAGGATCTGGTGGTGAGGGGGCTGCCTCACAGTGCTCTGTGGGACCTGGCCAGGGCTCTCCTTCTGCTTTTTGACCATGTAGAAGACAAAGACCTGACCACCAATTCAATGCTGACGATCTTGGAAGAGCTCATTGGTATCAAACCTCAGCGGTTCTCGAATGTTCTTAATGTGACACACCCACAGATAGACACATATTAGGGTTAGGTACCCCTGAAATGATGACTGTCCTCTTCCTCATCTTCCCCAGTCATTCCACAGCCATGGCATGTGGAGAATGTGGCTCGTCTCTTGGTGCTGTGTGGCAGCAGTCTCTGCTATGCTATTCTCGTTAGCAAGGCCATCAATGGACGACTTATTGAGATGTCCAGACTCATCGTGTACATCATACTGGTGAGAATGCTCATTATTTTATCATGAGCTGAACAGAGGAAGAAAGCTTTAAGCTTTAGTTAAATTCTCAGTTATGTGTAGTCTGGTGCGTTGGGCCATTATTTGCTTTTAATAGAGAATCAGATATTGATATGATACAGTTACGTTGTCATTTTGTATTGCTGCTGGGAAATGAGTCATCTTAAACTCAGCACCTTTTCCTTTGCCCTGCTCATGGTGACTCATTTTGCTGTGTCTGCTCATTCCTGCTCAGGGCCAGGGGGCTGCAGCCTGACTGAGCATGCACTTGGCAGAAGGCAGACACATAGATTGGGCCTGTCTCACTTCTATTACAGTAGTCTTTATTTGACTGACTAACTTAAATTTAACTGTCATCTGTGGGCTTGAAGGGCCACTTGTGCTGTCCATGGTGCTGATTTTTGATAATTATTCTGTTACCTCCACATCGGGGCACCATAGCAGCTTTAATTCAAACATGTCGGTGTCAGCCTTCCAGAACTGCAAAGTAAGCTGGTTGATATCATCACGGAGATGGTCTTTCTCTCTGTTAATAATGTGTGTAATCCTTTCTCCCGAAACATAGCAGGAAGGATTCATTTTATTAATTGCAGCTATTTCAGCAATGAAGCTATGACAGCCTTTGTCTGAAGGTATATTTGTTCAGTTTTTTGTGGTATGGCTTCATCCATAGGTGTGTGAGAAGGATGGCTATCACATGTCCTGGGCGGTGAAGTTGGTGCAGCAGATCTGCATGGTGTTCAGCACAGCTTCTGAAAAGTTCCGCTTCATCCAGCAAGTGGAGAACATGTTTTCAGAGGTCACAAGGGAGATTTTTGAGTTTTCTGTAGCAGGTGGGGGAGTGTGAATGTCCTTTTAATGAAGTTCTTTGGTTCCTTGCATCAAGTAATATTATACTGTAATGTGGTGATATTACAGTCATAGTGTGAAGAAACAATAAGTACAGTGTTGAAAAACGTACAGTAAGAAAACATTGAAAAATAACAAAACAAATGGGAATCACATCATATGTGTGGAGACTGTTAACCATGTTGAGGGCAGGTAGATTCAATTAGTCACCAAATAAAATAAACTAAATTTACAGGTTGTAGAATTACATCACATATAGTATGTTCTCTATGAATACACTACACATTCTGTGTATAGAGGAAAGTGCGGGGTGGAGCAGTTTGATTTGAAAGTGTGTGTTGATGGCTGGTTGTGTGTGTGGGTCACAGCTCAGACAGACGTAATGGTGGATGTTTTCTTGTCACCTTGAGCAAACCCGTATTTGTTTTCCTCTCATCACATCCCTACTTTAATTTTGGACCTGTTTTATCAGCACCCAGTGCTAATGGGTCTATTGTTTCACTCTATGCTAATGTGAACATAAGAAAACCTGTTTTAGAGCAAACAGGGCCAGTTTTGTTTCATCATGAGTGGCAAGTAAATGTGAATTCTCATTAAATCAAACAAAGAAAGTGGAGTGATTTTAGACTGCATGAGTGGATTCCTGCCACTCAGCAAACAGTCACTTGCTCTGTATGTATTTATATTCCCTAGATGGTGACGTTCCCCTCTCAGGTTGTTTATTAGTCTTTAAACTGAGGTAGATGAGAAAATCCAGAAAAGACAAACATACATAGAAATGCATTTTATCTGTCTTTGCTAGTGTATCTTGTTAATTATATTGCTAACCCATGTGACTCAAATTGTTTGAGGGCCTCTCAGACTGACTTAGACTTGAATTTAAAAGTCATGAATTTCATTATCTGTTCCCAGGAAACCATTTTGAGGAGAGGGAGGCTTTCCAGACCCTGTGCATCCTCCTGGACTCCAGTGCTCGCTTCCATGCCAAGTTCCTCCACATGTTCCTCAAGTAGGAATGATGTCAGGGTGTGGATGACAGAGGGAGTAGGTGGAAGGAAGCAAACGTCAGTAATGGAGGGAGGGTAACTAAAGAAGTGAAGAAAGGAGCGATAGACTTTTACAACAACGGTAAGATGACAGACTTTAACATGGGGAGTGTTGTGAGACGTTTTGGTTAGAGTTCACTGTATGCTATGAACAGCACTGCATTTGTTTGTGTTGAAAATAGAGTTGTTTAATGACTTTTGCCAAACTGCATAGTTATTTATACAAATGTTATATTTCTCTTAAAGTTTTAAAATGTTGTTCTTAAACTTTATGCTTGGTATTTTGTAAATTTTAACAAAAATGTATTTATTAACAGTAGCACTTTTATTATTTATTAGCATTGAACCTTTATGTATGTGTAGTTGTGATACAATCATTACATTGATTTTATATGACTTGTTAATTAAATTGTGGTTTTCTGTTTTATTTAGTCCTCATTTACGCATTTTAAACTTGACGTAGCGTTACATTTTGTGACTGCTCTCTTACAGAACAGAAGCACAGCATGCGCTCAGCAAATAACAAGCTTTTATTTTCCTCCAGCTAGAACAATACCCTGCACTGACAGCATGCCCCCCCCCCACAAAAAAAAGTGCAGGTGATGAAATAAATTAAAGCATATGTGTCATAGAATAAAAAAGAAGCAGCTTCAAATATAACTTTAAATGGTACAGAAACAGTATTATAGATATTATCAGTTTTAGTAGTATATTTAGACTGCATTCACATTTGTATCAGTGACTAGCTAACTAGTGATGACTGCTTTAAATAATCACTTCACAGAGTAGTTATATACAAATTCTAATATCAGGAGGATTTTTTTTTTTTATTCAAAGAAACGTGGTGTCAAAATCGTAGCACACATGGGAAGTACTAGGCTGTTTGACATTGAAGTTTAAGGCCTACAACATCAAGCGTGATGAATACTCCAAGTGGTAAATGACATTGAGTTACCACATCCACATTGTGTCCATGGTCACAGGCATTTCAGTCATTCATGTGTTCATTGTTTTGATGTGATCTGGCAGGAGGAAAAGCAAATATATATATTTCTTTACCCTCGTTAAGTGTACACAACACACAAGTTTAACCTTAAAACTGGACATGGGAAGATCGAGAATCAGTCAAATATGGACAGTATTTAGCAAACAAAAGCCCAGTTTGGATGGGATTATTTCTCTTGTGATTTTAATATACCTGATTTTTCTCTTAAGTGTTGCAATCAAATGTTTTGGAGCTAAATGAGTCCCATGACTCAAATCCCATCCAGAGGGACCCTCAGATACAATCTACCACCACAACCACTTCACAAGCTGACCTGAATTTGAACACTGTACTTACTGTGCAATTTGTTCTGTGGGTTTAAAGAAAAGATTTCTTAATAAAGCAGACAGGATGCAGAGGGCCTTGACATTTCAATTCTGAGCACAGTTTAACCTTGTTTTGGCCCAGTGTGACAGTTTTATTAAATTTACTGAGCAGACACATTACCTTGTAGCCAGTCCAACCCTTCCTGTAGGCCTTCTCCTTTGATGGCATTGCTGGCACTAAAAAAAAACAAGGCGTAGAGGAGTTAATCTCCTCGTGGCACACATTCACTTTCTCATGACTTTTCTTGGATCCTGGATGTTTAAAGCCGTCTAGCTCTTAATCTACCTGCCTCCCATCTGTCTAATGAGTAAACAGGGTGGAAAACACACGTATATAAAAAGAGCCATGGCTTTTGAATAACTGCTTGTTGCTGTGCCTCCTAATAATGTTTAACCAGAGCCACGGTAAAGGACAAGTGAGCCCACGCTGGAAACAGACCCAGGAAGTAAACAGTGAGTAAACAAGCCCGCTTGGTGTCTTTATTGTCTTTGTTTAAGTCTTTAAGCTGTAACCCTGGAAGCACAAAATGTTGCAGATGGGGACAGAGCCTGGCTCAGTTTAATCCAGGTGAATTTCTTTCAAGTCCACCCAAACACGAGCACGAGTTCTGTCGCAAACTACTCAGCCAGTGTCTCTGGAGGTGGTAAACTCTTTCTCCCTTTTGCTGCGAGACGTTTCATCAGGGTGAAACGTGTGGTCCCAGAAACAAACAATTCAACCCAGTGGCCACCCAATGAGAAAAACTCAGCTCATATACAAGTATCATCTAAACTACGTCACTTTGATACCTGTCGTAGAGGCATTGATGCGATCTGCATCGAAAGTACTAATCTAACATATCTGTGGTTTCCAGAAACGTACACTGCCAACATATTATCCTGGTGATTGGGCTGAAAAATGAACTGAACGCTGGTTTGGACTGACAGTATGCAGCCGGTTTGGAAAACTTTGACAGGTATTTTACCAGATGTGCCAGGGTTTGTCCTTGATGTTCTCCAAACACAACATCTGCGAGACCTTGACCGAGGACATGGCATCCTGGAGATCCATCTTGTTAGCAAAGAACAACACTGGTATCTTTTTGCAGCGAATATCTGGGCAAAGACAAGATATGAAGAGCAGTAAGCAACAGATTTTTGATTTTTATAGATATGTAATATACTTAAGGGTGAGCGTTTTATTTTAGAAATTTAAAAAAATTAAGAAATTGAAAGTTGCACCATAAGGGAACATGTGTCATGACAGACTAGAAAATGGGACTCTAACAGATTAAACCCAGGACAAAGCTAATAGTAACACTAAAATGCTGATGCTCATTAAAGCTGCATCATTTCCATTATTTCACAGATTTCATAATATGAGCCTTGAATCACGCCTGCTAATGTCAGTTATGCCTTTTCCTGGAAACAGTATCTGTACCGTGTCTTTAAACAAAAGGAGTAAAGCAGGGTTGCAGGTATTTTGTACCTTCGTGACTGAGAAAAGTATCTAGCTCCTCTTTGGCAACAACCATCCTCAGTTTGTCACCGCTGTCGATGACAAATATGATGGCATGGCTTTCTCTGAGGAGGACAAGAGAAGTTAGGATCGACACAGAGTCATGTCTCTGCAGCGTGGTGTAATATCCGATGAGTGATGTCTTTCATACTTGTAGTAGTGCTCCCATAGGTTTCTATATCTGCTCTGTCCAGACATATCAAAGACTGTAAAAGACAAGCTGCATGCAGAAAAAGAGAGGGAAGGAGAGAGAAGAGCTTAGAAAGATACTTATTGGTTAATAATTAAAGTCATGAATGTAAACTAGTCAAAAAGGAAGAAATATGCGTTATGTCTGTAGAATTCTACCTTGAGCTCTTGAACTTTTCAATGTTGAAGCCAATTGTTGGGACTATTTCTTGTGTCTGCGTCTGCATCACACACACACACACACGCACGTACACAAACACACAAAAACAGACAAGTAATGGCAAAAGTATGTCAACAAGGACATAGTATAAGGAAAGTATGATATGGGCTTTACCTGACTAACATGTTTCCACTCTTCTGACAATGGGCCTAAATGATTCGAATGCTGGAAACAAGCAATCAGTGAATGATTGCAGTGAAATGAAGATTTGACAGGCCTTCTCACAATATTTAGCATATATCACAAGTCTGTGCACCCACATGGTGCACAAAGGCCTCTCAGTGTCACAGTAATGTTTCAAAATGCACTCACAACAAGGCCCAGTTTCATGTACTTACATTAGAAGGTTTGAGTTGGTTGATGATGGTCGTTTTGCCGCTGTTGTCCAGCCCCAAACACAGAACGTTGACCTCTTTCTTCCTCAGGCCGAGCCAGCCCGACAGTTTGTCCAGCAGCCCCATTAGACTCGATGCACGCTGTAGCAGTAATATGTTAACGCATCACCCCATAGGTGGTCTGACAGTTTAAATATACTAAATGTGCGAATTCTCAAACAGTGGTGATAAACAGTTGAAGAGTGCGTTCCCAGTGCTTGCTGTGACAAGCTGAGATGCCGCCTGGGCATCCCAGCTTGTGACAGGTAATCCTATTAGGGCGAGTTAAGCTCTGTGAACCACCGGGTGACCTGATCGTGGAGTGTGAAGTTTTCCAGGCACCCCCGCCCATCCTCACCTTACCTTACTTACTTGAAGCCACTATCAATCTGTTGTGTCAGTCTGTGTGTTTTACAGTATGTGTTGTTGTTGTTGTACATCCATGTCACTGTAAAATAGGACAAAGAGGTCAAAAATGTCTCAAATTTGGTGAATGTGAACTCTTATTCACTATTATAAGATATTATCATCTCTGGAAATCCAAGTATAATGGTAAAATATGGGCTTTAAAGAAAGGATATGGCAAATATAACAGAAAAAACAGCATTATCCAATCAAAAGTGAGATTATAGTTTCATAAAGATTGCAGGAATTTCAATCTGGGCTTCTCACAATGCAGGTTTTGGAGCTGTCACTGGTCCAACAGCTCCATCTTTTGGTTATCAGTCATGTGTACGACTTCATGTTAAGAGGTGTATAGACGTCTGATATATCTGACAATAATTCACATTAAAAGCAAATTAAAGAAATGAGACTCAATGAGAATCGACTTTGTTAAACTGAGTCCACTGAAGGGTCTGCTCTGGCAAGGCTTCTTCAGTGAGGGGAGGCAAGATCGGTGGGGGCTCTCCTTCACTTCAGTGCTGAAAAAACAACAACGGCATGTCACAGCCTGACAGATATGACAGCCTTTCTCCGCTTTGAAACAAAATTAAATGAGCAGTCAACCACCAGAACTGTTCATCTTTATTTGCAAATAAATATTCGCTGTAACTGCCTCTTACAGTGTGCAAGATCTACAACATCTCTTTGGAAATTATAGAAAAATAAAATACAAGAATTATAAGTATACTTGTACTTTGTACAAAAGAACGTCCTAACATTGCTCAGCAGTAGAACATGCTAAACAAACAGCATCTGATATCCTCCATATTCTGTAGAGAGGTGGTGACCGTGAGCACGCGCGTGTGTGTGTGTGTGTGTGTGTGTGTGTGTGCAGATATGTGTGTGTATAGGTGTGTTTGGATGTGTGTGCGCATCTTTTCTTCTCCTGAAGGCCTGGATGCATAATTACGCTGTGTGCCGAAAGGCACAGATCTCTAGATCCAGTTAGCCTTCGACATAAATCACTGAGCCCCAGTTTGTAAGAAAACCCACGGCTGCAGAGGGGCCAGTCGCTCTCTTGAATATGGAATACAACTCAAACTAATGGCTAGGTCCTGTGACTGCACTGAAACTTACAAACTAGTCTGGAGTGTTTCTGTCTTGCATGGTTAACGACTGTAAGGCATTCCGTGTGTGTGTGTATATGTCATTGTGTGTGTGTGTGTGTGTGTGTTACTGCTGATGACACATGATGAGTTGTGATGCTGCTGTTCATGTTCGTTCTCGCTCTGCCGTCCTGAGAGTCATACGCTCTCTCTGTCCTCATCGCACAAAACTAAGACTAGTCCCTCTTCTCACCGATATCCACCCACCAGGGTTTAGCTGCGTCTGCTGCCTCTAACTCGACTTACTAGCTATATTCTGCTGCGCTGCCTATCCACCACCCCACTTAGAGAATGTAGAAAAATGTTGATTTCAATGGCAAACATCTGACAACTTGACATCATCTACTGCAGATCCAACAGTTTTCATTTCTATTTCTATGTACACTGGTTTCCCACACTGTCACAAACTTGACATGACCACAATCCACGAACTGACTGGAGTTACTCTGCGAGATCCGTCCGCTAGCTTCGCGCCATGCGACGGATTATTCTGCTCTGACATCTTGGATCAGCTTTGTCCCAGAAGTGCAAACCCCTGCCTGTGTTAGTGTGTGCAGGCAAAAAGAAACAATGAGTGGATATGAAAGCTAATTCTGAAGAACCATATAAGTCCATGTTAAGTTTCCAGACGACTTCAAACATCTCCTAGCTATATCTAAATTCTGTGAACATTCATATGTTAAGACAGTGGAGAGTGTGTACTTTCAGGCAAAGTATAACATTCACAATCCAAGAAAAAAAAAAAAAAAAAAAAAAATCAGGCTTATCACACAACTGTGAGCACACTGGTTCCAAAAACTGTCAGGATAGACTTGTATGGTTATTCATATGAAGGCAACGGATCCGGTTCTGCAAGCTTAGTATGAGACGATGAGACCAGGTGGATGTTGTTGTGTGAGCCTCGTGGCTGAATGCCAACAAGAGGTCTCTCATTGCACGATTCTTCATCTCTCTCTGAGATACTGAGGTGACTGCATAATACTGTATTGCTGATTTGGATCAAAATCTTAAATAAATAAAACATCTTAAATAAGATCCAGATTTACTAGGGCTTTCACATACAGGACTGCACATATATAGATATTAGGTTATGATAATAATTATCGATTAATTGTCTATACACTTTGAAACATTCAAGAAATCTCCGTAACTCGCTTCTCACGTCTTTCTTCAAGTATTAGCGTACCAGATTCTCTGGAGAGAGGGTAAACTAAAGCAATGCAAAGAAAACCTTCATGATAACTTATCGAACCCCAAAACGAAAAATATTGAGGATACGTTTTTTCAAAAGACGAAACTTTTCGATTGCACACCCGATAGCAGCTACATGAGCACATAACTCGGAGCGAGAAAAGAACAACAACCGAAAAAAGAGTCAAAAGATTCAGTAGATTATGTCTGCAAATCTACATCTCTAGATATTGTTGCTCCACACATAAAGTACTGCTGCTGCAACAAGGCATTACATTCTCCTACGTGAGGGCCTGGGCCAGTCTGCAAAGTCTATCAGGCTGTAATAGTCTGGCAGAACCAGGTATACTGGGTAAGGGGTTTATAGTAGGAAAAAGTCTGTTACTACTGGATGTGAGGGAGACCGGGGGGGCAGTCTGCTGTGGTAGTCTGTCCAATGACCTCCTGCATGAGGGGTTAAGACTCAGGCACAGGCTGTAGACTGTCTGTCCAACGGTCTAGACTTCACTTCCGTCTGGTCCATCTATCTGTCCGTCCCAGGTTGTGTTAAAGGGTGTCCTCATACATGGAAACCCTTCTCCTGTTCGTGCAGTAGCTGAAGGCGGAGGGTCTGTACGCTGCTGATGATCCGCCTCTGGTGGCCGATCAGCTCCACCCCTAGACGCCTCACATCTCTAGGCCGAGAGTGAAAACGCAAAAACACACACACAAACACAAAGCACTTTAACCCGTGGGGACTTTTCATTCACCTCGTTTGTTGCCTCATTTGTTCTGACTCGTGACGTCTTGATCACAAATGACTCTTTTTTTCATTAGACCCTCCATGCGTGATAATTTATCCCATAATTCCTGTGTTTCAAACTCTGCATCCCTACTTTAACACACAGGCTTTCTGTTAAAGGTTGAAGTCTCAAGCTGAAACTGAGATATAACCCTGATGATGTCACTGTGATGTCATCAGAGTTATTCTGAAAGCTCCCTCCTGGAGCCACACTCACAGTCTGAATAGTACCCTGCATAACAAGCAAGCTAAACTTCACTTAAATCACCACTACTGCTGCAGGTCCTGTCTGGTAACATGCCATTTAATAATAATATTTTGGCTCTTCAACTCACTCAATATTCATCCTCGCCACAGAATCCAATGTGTTGTAGCCTGCTGCCATGAAATTGCTCTTGTACTGACTCATCTTAATGGAGTCCAGCCAGTCGCCGATGGAGATGAACATCGGGTAGTCCATTTCCTCCCCCGGAGACTCTGGTAGACTGACAACACCCCCCCCACCCCCAAAAAAAGATAATGTCAGATCCTGCCAGCATTTCTGAAGCATCTCAGAGTTAGACAACTGGCCTTATTGGCTGAAAGTTCTCAGAGTGACACACACTTGCTCCTACTTTTAAGTGTAGGAGTAAAAGCATTTTAGAAACTTCTGTCAACACAAAAGTCAAACTATCTTTGCCTGCTTTACCGGAGACGTCCTATCATAGCTCTCGGTTTATTGAAACTTAACTGCTCTGAGGTTACAGAGCCCCCAGAGACGGGTCACTTCTAAATTAACTTAGAGTGCATTTACATTTAATTTGGTATGAAGAACTCTGAACTATTGTACCTCTGAATGTCCTCTACCAGAGGCAGCAGGCTGCTGGGGTTACGGATCAGTTTGTCCAAGAAAGAAACAACGTCGGTGAATTTGGGCCGATGACTCCTCTCCTTCTGCCAGCAGTGCAGCATCAGCTGGTGCAGGGCCACGGGGCAGCCCATCGGTGCAGGCAGCCGGTAGCCCTCCTCAATAGACAGAATCACCTGGAGAGACAGATGAATGTGAGGAAGGAAGAAGTCTCTAAATGTGGAAGACGACTGCTGTATTGGAATTCATTTAACCTGAAAGTTAAAGTTAGAGACTCCTACTGAGTGTCATGGCCAAACCGCTGTAACACAGCATTGCTCGGTATTATATGGATCTGCACACAAAGTCTGAGGATCTGGAGTCGCATTCACTGACCTTTATAGTGACACAAGTCAGTGTTGCTTTTCAAATTACACTAAAATTCATGTGACATTTGAGTTATGACATTTTCTATGAATTTTCAGCATAAAAATAGGATTAACATCCAGTCAATAAAACCTCATTTACAATGCTTCAGAATACTGTAACTGGTGAACTTGAACATAGCGTTTCAAACAATTAAAATCTATTCACTAAAAACAGCTCCCTGCATTGCAGCCAAGTTTGCCAATTTGAGCCGAAACTCACTGTAAAGCAGAGGTGATACTTCTTTGTCATCACTCCGAAGACCCATCTCACATCGCACGCTGTCATTTGATACATTGTTGCTGTGAGGGAAATTGATTGTGACTGCTTTAAGATACATTAATGATAGCTCTGCCTGTCGAACTATAAGCCCGCAGCAAAGAGACAGATTACTTGCTTGATCCTTCGCCATGAATCAGAGAAATAATTGATGAGATGAACAAAGCAATTAAAGTCAAAACAGGAAGCATCGTCAGATTTAATGCTTTCTGTAAGCTTATTATTTCCCATAACCTCCTCCTTGGATGTCTGATTTCCTGTGTAGCACAAATAAGCCTGAACTTCATTCTTCTTTTATTGATGTGCCCAAACTGTAATCTGTACTATCAATCAATTCAACGTGCATCGGAAATTCCTCTTTCATCTGAGCTGATCGTGTGTATCACTGTAGCCTCCGCACAGCAGATCTCCCTATCACATCTGTGAGTCTATGGGAAAGCTGAGATCCATGTATCTTTGCAGGGAGCTGTGGTAAGTGGCTGACCAGGACGAGATAGTGTTTGGCTGCTTTTGCGGCTTGGCTGGCCTTTTGCCTTGGAAAGCACTTCTAAGCAATTCCCAAACAGCACAAATCCTCCCCAAACCCCGGGACTGCACTGAATGTGCGTGTGTGGATGTCCGTGTGCAGATGTGTACGAGTCTGTGTGTGAGGGGTTGAGGGGATTACGGTGGAGCTTTCACACTCAGCGGACAGAGGGATGGATCTGCTTCCTCCATGGCCCCTCCAATCCCTGACCACAGCCCAGGGATCAGCGGGTTGCTCAGCCACACTGAATCCACAGCTTTAAACTCCCCCTCTGCTGGACCGAAGTCCTCTGAACCTCTGACCTTCACTGCTCTTTTCCTTTTCCTCTAATGCATCTTTTTCATCCTTTTGTTGGATTTCACCAGCGTTTCTGTTCCTCCCCTCCTCTCTCTCAGAGGTAGGCTTTTGATGTGAGGAAACAGCCAGGGAGCAGGTTAAAGGGCAGCAATTTAAACCGATATAACGTAAAACAAACTTTACTCAGAATGTACTCGGCGGAGCAGAGAAGTTGATATTAAAGTGTGTTGTGGTGTTGAGGTTAGAGAACCAGGCTTGTGAGGGGAAACAACATGAATAAGTCTCTTCCATCCTTTAAGAACGACCACTGAGCTGCCTCAGAGAAAATCCTTTCAGGGAATAGTTCTTCAAAAGTGAAGATATACTTGTTTTTTCATTCATTTCGTGCTCTGTAAAACATCATCAGTGTCTGAAGGATCTCAATACAATCAGCGCTGGAAGAGAATGACTGAGCCTGATCTAGTAAGCACAAATTGCAGCCAAAACAGCATCACTATCGTTAAAGAAGTCACATCCTCATTGAACAATTACAAAACGGAGCCTGATTCAGATATTTTTTAGACTAAATATCATGAAAAAACACACACAATCACAGTAACAGACAGATCAGATTTACATAAATACAATTCAACAGTTAAAGGCATACTGAGCAGGATTTTCCTTAAAAACAAGCATAATCCCTCTCAGTGATCACTAATGGCTCTCTGGCAGTGTGCGGCTGTGTTTTTACTCCCTCTGCCTGCATTTTCTCGTCATTTTGCCGTTTGTCTCTCTGTGTCATGGATGTATGAAGAGCTGCAGATCTGTGTCTTTTTGACTGAGGGTTAGCGGACGCGTGTGTCGACTGCGTTCACGCAAAATCCGACAGCGCAGCACCTTCCCACAGGGTTGTGCGTGGAGATGTTTATTTGTGCATTGGAACATAACCGCTGTGAAACCCTCAGAAAATGATGTTTTATTTCTCTCCTTTGGAGGAGGAGGGGTCAACTCTCAATCGACAAATCCTGCATAGAGCGCCTTTAAATTAGCTGGAGATACTGAAGTCATTTTACTTATTCTTAAGTAAAAGTAAAGTGTCGTACAAGTGTTTTGAGAAGTGATGAATGGCTCGTTGAAAATGTCTTAGTGTGCGCAGGCAGAAGGCGAGGTGAGTTTCAGATGCGGCTCAGTTGCATATAAAGTCAATGGAAAGATGTGAGTGGGCGTGAGGTTTTCCTCGGGCGGCGTGAACTGAGGTGAAGCCATGAGTCGGACATGTTTCAGCCTGGGTGAAAATGTGCATTTGTTCCAGGGCTTTATGAACCGAGCGTACAGAGAAGAGAGACAGAAAAGAAAGAGACCGGAGGAAAATAATTCCAAGAACTAGAGACGAGTTCTGAGCTGCCACACAAAGCTGCTTCAATTACCCAACCAGAGGACACAGAAATGATGTCACCTGTTCACCTGTCACATACTCACGTGTGCACACTTTTCATATTTCTTGCACTGACTGAATACAAACTGCACAAACGACCCAGCAAATAATGCAAACTGAAAATTCACTGAACGCACATTTTTATCTTTTTCTTTGGGAATTTGGATTTTTTTTATTTGAATTCTGTCACATTTATTTGTCAGAGACCTTAAAAACATTCATCTCAAACAAAGAGATGTTTTGTACCAGATTTATTTTCTACTAGCGGTCCCTGGACAGGAAAACATGGCTCCAGATGACCTCAGAATTTCTAAAATGAACCCTAACCCTGAACGTAAAAAATAAAAAGCCAATAAATGAATGAAGATATCAGTCATCAAACAGTCCTGCAGTAGCTTCACTTCTTTTCTTAAATCACCAAAAAGCTCCTTTGTGTCGGAGTCCATTTCTGTCAAATCTGACTATAAGTGTCCTGAATATGCAGTAAATTACATTTAAGACTTACAGACTTGGCAGCAGAGGCTTTTGGGATTAAGTGAGTGAGACTCGAGAGCTTTTTGATTGAGAAGGCCGAGTGAGTATAAAATAACAAGGTGGAGTTCTCACAGCGTTCCTTTTCCCGACCGGGCCGATTGTTTCGCCATGTGACGCAAATACACCATAAACAACCGTTCTGATGACGACAACACTCACATCCTGATTGGACATCTCCCAGTATGGCCGCTCCCCGTATGACATCACCTCCCACATGACGATGCCGTAACTCCACGCATCACTGGCCGAGGAGAACTTCCTGTATGAGATGGCCTCAGGAGCGGTCCATCGGATGGGGATCTTACCACCCTGTTCACACACACACACGCACGCGCACACACACACACACAAGGTATGAAATAAAGACACTCACAGTTACACACATTAAAGCATCAGCACACTGAGTACATCCTGAAAACTGACAGGTAAACCTTCCTCAGTGACATCCGCCGATTGTAAAAATGTTTATCACTGCCTGCACGACATCTAGTGAATCATTCCAAGTATATCTCAGCATCTCAGTGGCCTCAGCCCGGCAAGTACTGCTTCCCGGCAGAGTTTCCACTGACGGGAGTAGTTGTTAAAGCGAGCTCAAATGCATACTGAGCCACTTTAAAGCACACTTATAATATTTCATAAATACTCCTGTCCAAGTGCTCTCATATTCTGAATTCTAAAACCCAGATTTTATCACCATTTCTGCGTTCATCACCTCCAATTTCCACCTCACCTCACCTCAACCTTCGCTTCTTCCCTTCTGTGGATTTCAACCCCAGTCTTGCGGAGCAGAAAGCTAAACTCGGAACCATAAACACAGCATTTCCTTCACACAATAACCTCAATACAAACCAGGAAATGGAGGTCACTGTGGGCTCAGACAGATTTACAGAACAGCGTCTTTTCAGCACAAAAGTTTATTTGGAAGTTTAGCTTCTGCTGGCTGCGGCAACTCCATCTTTCACCGGCCTCGGGAGGAATTTCATCAGCCTAATCAGGCGGGAGTACAGCGATGCATCAGTTTGCTGACGTCTCAAGCTTACGCAAATAGCATCAGTATGTAAATACAATCTTCGAATAGAGAATCCAAAGCGTCCCAAATTCTGAATGCCTTTTCCTCACTGACGAGGCTTCTATTTGGGGAAAACAATGCACACAACAGCTGGTCGGGAGTGTCTCGTAAACCCACAGTACATCTCTGTAAATTGAGCTGCTGTTTGCTGGGTCTCTACTCCTGTGCCTTTCATAGGTCAAGACTTCTCAACTCTACTTATAATGAGGCTCTCTCACAAAGCCAGGAACAGAGCAGGAGAAGTCAGCCAACTGGCAGCAAATATGACTGGACTGAGAGAAACTTGTATCCTTGTTACTCCTGCTGTGGTGCTGTGAATAACAATAAAGCTGATGTATGTATTGCTTTTTAATTCAACGTATTGTTCTGTTAACTCATCTGCATTCGTGCTACGGTTGGACACATTGTTTGCTCCAACAAGAAGAGGCGATCTAACAAGCAGGACACTAAATATTTCACTATCTCTCCTAAAGTTCTAGATCACAACGTGAGGACAGCAGATTATAGATTAAAGGCCTTGGAAGACCCCTTCGGATGCCTTTCTCAAGAGATTACAGTGAAATAGCTTCCCTGTCATGAAACAAAAGCAACCCAAATAAAAGTAATAGCAACCTCTCAAAGCAGTTTCCAACAGCTACAGGCACAAGAGATGTTTAGTGCTGTCACCATTTGTACCTGAAGAGCTAAAACATGCTAAACTTGCTTCTATGAAAAGGAGGACGACAGTTTTCTTTCTGTCGCAGTATTTTCTTCATTGCTTTTGAATACAGGTTTTGTAAAATACTGTATTTGGGTCCAGGAACATCCCTGCCTTCTTCCCCAGAATCAAAAGTTTTTCAAATAAGCTCTGAGCAGAGACATTAAGAGTGAAGACGCTCCGGTTGTGAGGAAGGTTGTGGAGGTCAGTGCTGAACTGCTGATACAAAATCTTAACATGTGATTATTTCATAACCTTTAATGCAGCATTTCAGTTCAGTAACCTCGTTTTGGAGCCTGTACTTTGAGGATATGTTAGCCTGTTAGAACAGGATTAACTCAGCTTTGTAATAAATTAGAGGTAGCTGCTTGGTTTTAGAGGCTTGTGTCAGCTGTACCGTCGTGGTGTAAGCCGCCTCCGGGTCGTCCTCCAGGACTCGGGACAGGCCGAAGTCTGACACTTTACACACCAGGTTGCTGTTGACCAGGATGTTACGAGCTGCCAGGTCGCGGTGAACGTAGCCCATGTCTGACAGATACTTCATGCCCGAGGCGATGCCACGGAGCATGCCAACCAACTGGATGACAGTGAAGTGACCGTCGTGTTGCTGACGGGGGAAAGAAGGACACAGAGAAAAATGAAGTGACAGAAGGAGCCACTGCAAAAACCAGAGACAGCAAAGGACGGCTGATCTGAAATGAGGTTCCCATTTTAGATTCTCGACAGCCAAAACAGAGACAAAGTTAAACTGCCTGTTTTTCTCCCAATTTTTACAAATATTTTAGCATGCTTGGTCCCCAGCCACCCATGGGCAATCTCACTATCTGCCTGCAAGGCTTTAAAAATCAACAACAAAGACATGCAAAGGTGGTGCTGCTTTTACAGACTAAGACAAAAGCCTTCAGTATTAGTAGACACAGCTTGTTTCACGCTATATTTATATCAGCATTGTTTGTATTGGCATTGTCATGGGTTTATTTCCCACAAGAATACCACCTGAAGCCAGAAGCAGACATACTGGAGTCCTCAACACTTACCCTCAGAAACGAGTCCAGCGATCCATTTTCCATGTACTCCACCACGATCATCACCGGCCTGCCTGCAAACACACACACACAACACAAGCTTCTTACTTCTCCAAACACTATTTCTTTGCTATTACGGATATGTTTAGCTGTTAAGGACAGTCTACAGCGAACAGAACTGCACTGAGACTCACGATGTACCAAGTGAGACACATAAACCGATGCATGTAAAGTCAGTTTTTCTGATGTCAAAGAGCTAGAAAGACCCACTGCTTCTCTGTTTACAGGGACTAAAAAATACTTAGTGCTCTGTGTCGTGTGATTGTGTGTAGAGATGCCATCATGTGATCCACAGATGACGGTAAGGTCATGTACTGACACCTGAGCTACTTCAATCTGCCGAGCAAAGTACAGTTAAAAGGATCTTTGTGTGTGCTTAGATTTTCTTACAGGTCTTTAAAAGTAAATACAGAGGTTGATATTTTTGGTGTTTTGTGTCCAAATTCCACATATTCAAATTTGGCCTTCACAAGTTACACCATTATCTGTCAGTGAACTCTCCAAATGCAGGTGACACGTCAGGCTCAGGTGAGCACTGGCTGACAAAATCAGACTGTGTGAGTGTGTGTGTCAGTCTGAGACACAGTAAAGGAAAGCGAGGGCTGGGGAAACACACCAGCCATCAGCAGCTGATTGATGAGTCAAGTCGCTCAATTCATGAAACTTCTCCATCTCAACATGCACAACCTGCTGGACGGGACCTGTTCAGCATTCAGTTCATGTACGACATAAAACAGATAGAAACAGGTGTGAGCACGAGTTCTCTCTCCAAACTTTTATTGTTTCCCCACAGAGGATCCTGCCGGTGTCACAGACTGACTGGTTTACAGCTGGGAGGCAGCTGTCCAGGACTTTGTGCTGGTGAGCTGTAAACCACTCTGAACTGCTGGAAACAGAGGGAAGTGTTACTGTGGTGAAGTAACACCACGATATCACACTTCAGATCCTTTTTTTTCCTCACATGCTAATGTGAAAAATCACACGACGGATGTGCTTTTTGTGCCAAAATGCAAGACCACAATGTGATGAAAGGCATTTGATTTGAGTTTCCATTATTTCCACAATGAAGCTTTGCAGACAGGGCGACAACGGTGCGCTGCATTCGCTCTACGCCAGTGTAATTAAAGGAAAATCAGTCACAAAGAGATATTTCACAGATGGTGACATGTCAAAATAATGAAAACTGTTGTAACAGACAGGCAATAACAACCACTGTGTTAGTGGTGTTATTGTTTTTAAGGGAGTCAACATCTCATTAGAGAGAGAGAGGAGACAGGAGGTGAGACTGAATGATGCCAGCGAGGCTTCTGCCATGGTCGCATTATGTGGTTTCAGCTGAATAAACAAGTGGAACTATAAATTAAGACGACAAACCGAGACTGTTCATTTTAATCTATGTATTGATTAAAAATACACTGTGCAGAACAAGGTATTGTGTTGGACATTTGGGACTCTCATTAGCTGCTCTGGGTACAGTCCCAGCTGCTTACCAATGAGCTGAGGGAAGCACGCTGCTCTTTACTGCAGATGGGGAATTTAAGCAGACGTACATTTTCCAAAACACTTGGTCCTCATTGTTCAAGCCTTTTCAGATGTGAAAGAAAAACATGAAAAACACTTCAGATAAAGCGTCAGCTTCACCTTTGTGTGGATTATTGAAGTAAGTTTGGCACATTAAACTTCATTTCCCCACTTGCCACAAGAGGAAGGCTTCAAGGATGAGAACTAGTCCACCATCTTTGATAAAGAGCGGCTCGAAACCACTTTTAGGCATTTTTTTCAATGGGAAGCGTCTGGAGAAGTCCAAAATGCAACATAATGATAAAAAGACATGGTGCAAGCTATTGTCATTTGGACACCAAAATGTAATTGGAGCCCTGGACTGACAGGGACTCATCTCCGGCTGCACCTTCCACTGAGGTTTACATCGAATACTGAACAGGCGCAGGTGACAACACACACGCTTTGTGCTGTGCGCCTTCATAAACACAGGCTGCACGGTGAGTGATTGATTTAATTGGAAGGGACTTTTTTTTTTTTTTGGAAGGGCATTTTTACATTTTGAGTGATGAGGTCATCTGGAGAAAAATATAATAAGAACAAGTGAAATACTGTGACATTCAGAAAATGATGCAGCAGCTTAAAATCAACAAACCGTCAGACAAAACTGAGAAATATCGATCGCGTTAACGTTCATTTTTTAACAGCTTGAATGCTTTTAACATTTTAAATAATCAAAGCCGAATCAAGCATATCATCAACAAGGGTGTATTGATTGTAAGCCTTCATTCCTGTCGCCAGAGGAAAGAAGGCAGAGTGGGTGTGTGGATGGATGGATGGATGAGCTGAGCCTCACTTTCTTTGGACCAAAAGAACATGATGTTTTTTTTTCTTTTTAAATCTGCTAAATCTTACCCTTAAATTTGCAGATACTTTCCCCCAGCACCAATGCAACAGGGATAGACATGAAATTACTTGATCAAGCTTGGCTTTCCCGAGCTAATTAACCAGGTCTGGAAACAATATATAGTTATGCAGTGCAGCGCCTGAACATGAAAAAAAAAACCCTGCACCTGTTAACAGAGTCTAATGCGTCACCTGTTATTTCTGAGCAGGTATAGCAGTCAGTCACAGCACAATAGTCTCCATAATTAGTCTCTGAAGGACAACAACAGATGTAGGGAGTGAAAGATGGAGAGAGAGACACAGTGAAAGACAAACATCCAGGCAGACAGAAAGGAAAGACTCAGAATTAATGTGTCTCTGTATATGATGCCAAGCACAAATGGCTAATTGCATGATTTAGTGTGTATATATGTGTACTGGGTGTGGGTACTCGTGTGTGTGCAGGCAACACTGGAGAGGCAATTATGGGAAATGGTTTGGTATGATAACTTCCTATGAACCCGGTAAACCATTTTATTTCTTCTTATGTCAGATTGAATTCATTTCACTGACTATATTTCATGCTTTTACATTTCATGTAATATTAAAACAAAACAATGCTCCAAAATTCAAATATTATTAAAATACATAACACCGCAGTACCTCTGTATTTCTGCCTCTAGTCATTAATATGCTTAAGTAACATTGCAACATACACACAAGATCCATTCACTTGTTGTTTGCTGAGCTTTCAACTGCCTCCCATAGAAGACCTTGAGAAAAAGAAACTAGTAAGGGGACCTTGAATTATTCATCTTTTTGTCCAAGTATTGTTTCCGAGTCAAAAACTAAACTCACACACGCGACTCGTAAGAAGTGACATTCAGAGCGGATTTCTAAGCTTTAAAGCTACTTATAACTTAAAATGGAAAAATTATGAGTTCAAGGGTTCATGATGTTGTTTTTCATAAGATTAACTGGATTGAAAAGCATAAAAATGTCTCCAAAAAAAACCCCACAAAAATGGGAAATACAATATTTTCACAGCAGCCATGGTTCAGTAATATTCAGTAATTAAGTGCAGCCAGCCAGTGTTGTTGACCTCTGATGTGATGAAAAGTCCTTCCCAGACTCAAAACGTCTTTTAGTCTGTTTTATCATCAGATGTCTTACCAGAGAAATCATCTCAGTGTTGTGTGGGAGGATGCTTTCACTCAATAGCTTCAGAGGTGGAAGGCTATAAAAGCTAAAGGTAAATCTAGCGGTGCAAAATATCAGCAATCAGCAAGCGAGTGCAATAATTGCAGTATCGGCCTTTAAAGACCCTTATCAGTATTCCTCGTCAGCGGGGTCAAAGCTGAGGAGTGTCCTCTATCTACATTCAGGGAGGGGAAGTGAAAGTCTTCAGGGGACGAATTTATATTCACAGCGATGTCTCAGTTTATACACCCCCTGTAAAAACAACCATATGTTGCGCTGGGTGAGCCCCGTAAAACAGAGCTCGTTAACATGTCCTCACACACACTCACAAACACACACCTTTTGTATATGAAGCATATTCTTGCACAAAAACGGGGCAAAAACGGTGAAGAATAAACACACAAATACACACACACACACGCTCACTAGGGGCGTGCAGAGGATGATGCGGGCATAAACACACAACAAAACCGTGTGTATAAACAGAGCAGAGTCAGTTCGCTAATCTCGTAAATGCCAAGAGAAATGCATAGCGACTAGTTATTCCATACCTGAAAATGACACGGCCTCAATAAAGAGCGCTTTTACTGCAATCCACCATTCCAACAACCCGGGGCATACATTTATCCATCAGGCTGCGGTAAACAGAGTGATGGGTAAAGAGACTGCAATTTTCAAACGCTCTTGTTACATTTTATTTTCGCTTTTAAGCCGAGCGCTTGAAGCGAGAGCAGCATCTGGGTCGCCCCCAGACAAGAGAAGTGAAGGGAGTGTTTTTGATTAAAAGACGGTGACTCAGGTACAGATGTTGATATGACACTTTGTCTCTGTGGGTTCCTGGAATTCATACATGTGAAAATGCACCACTCATGCTGACATGTGCAGAAGAAGAGGCAGGGCAGCCAATCACCTGTGCATCAAACAACACACGTGTATTCAGCACTGTCTTGAAGGCTGGATGTGTGAACACAGAATATGTGAAGATGCACTGGAAACAGCAATGTTATCAAATCTCCAAACTAAATCCCCCATAATCCAACTTACTTTTGGTGACGACGCCCTCCAGCCTGATGATGTTGGGGTGGTCAAACTGGCCCATGATCGACGCCTCACGCAGGAAGTCCCGCCTCTGTCGCTCCACATAGCCGCCTTTCAGTGTCTTTATCGCCACGGCGATCTCCTTCTTCCCTGGCGTTCTCAAGCGGCCGCTGCACACCTCGCCAAACTCACCTGAATCACACGCACAAATGGACACACTGAGGAGTCTATCAGCGAGCTGCTGCTCCACCATCAGCAGGCAGCACAGTACGCCACCTGGGGGCAGTGTTGCAGTTCCCATCCGCACTCCAGCCTTATTGGCTCTTCTCTGATTAGTTAAAACTTGATGAAATTCTCTCTTTCACCTTCTAAAGAAAGCGCTCTGAATCTATTCTTACACTTTCTTTTGTTCTCTAAACCTGTTAAAGCTTTAATATTCCTGCAGTCTGTGCAGAGAAAATGACAGAGAGACACAGGGAAATGGAAAACGGCGTCCCCTTCAGCCTGTACAATGGAGTAGAGGGGGATCACGGCAATTATAGCGATGGAATGAAAATAGATCCTCTCCAGTTGCACATTTAAAGGTATTGTTATCCTAACCGACACGAAATGACCCTCCCCCGCCCACAAATCAGTCAGACACAAGTGGATGAGTGTGTGCGTGTGTGTGCGCAGGCCTGTGTGTGTACAGACCGGCTCCGATCACCCTCTCGATGCGGATCCTGGAGGGGTCGATCTCCTTGGTGAACTCGTGGACCGCCTGCGTGGGGTCTTCATATGTGTCAGGGTCCACATAAGTCTTTATTCCTGGGAAAGGGACTGTGGGGACAGACAGAAAGACACAGAGACAATGAGCTGGAGCGTATTTTTTGGGTAGGCTGGAAGGTAAAATTGGCAAAATTTAAGATGATTTAGATCAAATTAAACAATGTATTAAACTTCTTAATGCTACTGCTTTTACCATCACTCCCTCTATTTGTACTACTGCTACAACAAATACTACACAACCAGGACCAGGGGTACTTGTACTGAGGGGAGCACATCCTCAGTTACCAGGGGGTACGTGGAAAGACAGAGGTGATGATTAAATTAAAAATATGAATCAACATATTTTGGTTTAGGTAGGTGGAAAAGAAACACACAAGTACGAAAATAAATGAGGCTCCTCTTCAGCATACGATGTCGACAATCAGGGAATGAGCTTATTCATGTGGGGACAGGATCGCTGTGAATGATCTCACATGTTGTAACCTGTTCATAACGTGAAGTGCGGCAGGGGTCCCAGGGCCAGACTTTTTCTAAGCAGGTGCTGCTCTTTCAAATAATAATAAAAGGTCTAATTAGCCTATTATTGTTTAATATTTCCACTTTCTCACAAAATTAATGTTATATTTATCAGCCTGTATCAGTGTGAACAGACTCCTTAAAACATGGAAAATCCAAAATGGTAACAAGACACTTAAGTAGACAATGCTCAGACCTCCACCAACGAGGCAAAATCCACAGTTCAGCTATCAATGAATGAGTCTTTATCTCAACTCCTGGATCCCAGGAAGCAAACAAAAACACTCAGTTTGAGAGTCAATACAACAGTTGGCCAGCAAAAATAAATCCAGGTGATGTCTCTTGTGTCTAACAAACAAGCTATGTGATTCTCTGACAACTCCAGAGTTACCTCCCTCAGTCCAGCCAGCGTGCTGCTGTCAGCTCCAGGGAGCGGCCAGTCTGAGAGCCAAGCAGTTTGGTGGCGGGTCCACAGAGGAGGAGAATGGACGGAGTTGGAGAATAATCCGAGTCTACAGACCGGGTGAACTGTGAATTATGGACTTTCTGGCTCATTGCCAGGGGTTGGCGAAATAATCTACAATCACTGTCAGGACAGACTGAGCCTCTTCCACCGGTGAGTAACACTTTCTGAATTCATCATTATTCTGCAGGACGGATGTGGCCCCCGGGCTGCCAGTTGATGATCACTGAGTTATGGGCTGGGTCCGGATTGACTTGCCTTTCAAAGCCCAGCTCTAACTAAAACTAGTTGAGCAAAGAAGCTAAAATAGAGAGACGAAAATAAACTGATGCATGCATGCTTGAACTGTCCTCAGCCTAAACATGGACAATTCCATAAGAAACAGTGTTTGTCTCTTTAAATTCTGTCTCTGTATAATTAATAATCCTAAATAACATCCAGACCTCAATGTAAGACACAAAACATTCAGTATGTCTGCAGTGACCCTTCTCTCCCTCCATGTTTCCTGTCTACATCTACTGAGCTGCTGTCTATAGAGAGATAATTACTGCACAAATACACTCAGAGACAGCTTTGTTATGTGTTTGTTTTCATCCCGTATCAGCGATGCATGACGGAACATTACATGCATAAACACAAGAAAGATTTGGTCACTCTTTACACGAATGCTGGAGACACATTAATCTGCTATTGATCACGAGCTGGGAGGCTGCCTGAGGCTCAGTGTTTGCTCTCTGACAAAGCACACGAGCAAAAGGGACTTTAAACAAGCATCCACCCTGTTGAAGTGTCCTTGAGCAAGTCAGCGAATCTTTAACAGACTGCTGCTGCTCTGGCTCTTGACCCTGACCTCCCAGCGGACGGGCGGCGGGAGGCTAGACAGAAGCCGTGTTTCTCCTTCAGGGATCGATACAGTATCACAAAACAAAAAAACAACAATCAGTTGGCTGGGATGCCTGAACGGGCTCCAGCAAAACCCCGAGGACGCCGTTCTCCTCTGAAGCTCGACACCACACTCAGGGCTGAGACCTGAGACAAGACACAGGAGTTTGAAGAGCAATACTTTAAATTAGGAGTGAGCACACACACACACACACTCGCTCGTAAGGTGTGTGTTTTAATACTGAAAATCAGTGTGGCAGCTTGGTGGCCACCTTCAAAAACTAATTTGATGTATATGTCTTCTCCTTCTCTTTCCTATCTCTATCTGACTTTCTAGCCAAAATCTAACTTTCCTCTTAAAACTGCCTCATTTCTCTTTGTCCTCTCCTCTCTTCCTCCGCCTTCCAACCCGCTTGCCCTCATCCTCGTTTTTCTCTCCTCTCTGTTTCTCCTCTTGCAATTTCCCCCCGTCTCGTCCCAATCTTCGTCTTTCTGCTCACTTTCAGACGTCTTTTCTTTTTTCACTTTACAGCTCTCATTTCAATTTGTGCTTTTTATGAAAAGTTGGGAATCAAAAGACAAAAAAAAAAAGAAGAGACAGAAGGGTGCAGGAGTGCAGAGGCAGACGGCTCGGGGATGCAGCTCTGTAAGCAGATTGATAATAATAAGAAAAAAAGCTCATGTAGAACATCAAATGAAACCTGAGGAGGAGGTGAGGAGGAGTGCTGGATATGAGGAGGGAGACAGAAAGATGAAGGAGCATTGTAGTTTCAAGAATTTTAAACTGTTGACATGTCTGACGTCTTAATTCCTGACACTATAAATACCACATTCGCTGCTTCTTTTCATGCCAGCCTTTGTGACACTACCAAGTCGGTGTTTTTGCATCGTGTTAAAGCCTGTGGTGCCGCTCATGAGCAGAGTTCAAACATCCATAGGCACAGAAACACACAGGAAACGGTCCACACAGCAGTGCGCTGTGCACATTGTATGCAAAGAGAAGAGCATGTAGCTGCTGACAGAGGCTCACACAATCTCTCTCCTCTCTTTCCGTCCCCGCTTGTTGGCAAAGACGTGCCACAAAATGAAACCTGGCACTTTCTCACCAAATGGTTGGGCGTTCTGGCGAAAAGTCATTTTCAGCATTAACATGATGTTAATGTGTAATGTGCCAAACAGATTTTACGTGTTTATTAAACTATAAAATTTAGACTGAGCAGACCTGCCCTCCTGTCATTACCATAAATATGGAAACTAATTATTCTTGACTCAATCTTTCTGTGAAAACACAAAAATCAGGGTCACAGTGAGAGAAAGAAGGCAGCAGACTGATTGATTTACCGTGCCCATTCTGATAATTGGTCCTCCTTTTCTCCTCTGAAGTCATCTTGGCCTTAAAGTACCACTGACACCTGGAAAACACATTGATTGATGGACAGGGTTAAAGAGATTTTCCCAATATGTGCAATCATATTACTTTTTACATGCAGCGTCATGGTGGAACTGACTATGCAGGGCCGGTACATGGGTCCCTCAAGAAGCCTGAAATTAAAAGTTTAGTGTTTTTGAGAGGAAAAGAGAGAGAAACCTCAGCAAAAATGCTGTATACTGTATATAACTGTTATCTGTACAGGAAAGGCGGGTTAAACATAGGCTGAGATATGTGTGCTCACTCACTCGCATGTGTGTTTTAGCAAATTTTGTTTTTGCTGTTAAGATGTGAAAATATAAGATTCTTTAGGGGAACATTTAGCAACTTGTCTTTGTGTCTCTTTTCACACTTTTGCACCACGGGCAGAACCACATGCACAAACACCCAGGTGCTGAGGTGAAGTGCGATTTTAACAACATCACGCTAAAAACAAATTTGAAGGAACAGAGGCACCTAACTTTTACATTAGCAGTTCCATGAATACGAAGTTCATTGGAGCTATGGGGAAGGTTGCTATGTGGCAAAATACAGCAAAAAAAGGTAGAGAGGGAACAAGCAAACCAGGCTGTAAGGGTAGACAGAGAAAGAGATAAAGTCTATTTTAGTTGTTTTTCATATATACACAGATCCATATAACCAGTTCATGATAGATTTAACATTTCTGGTACAAATTGTACACCGAACAGGAGCAAACACCAGAGAAATGAGACAAAACTGTAGGTTAAACCACCAAAAATGAAACAGAATAAAACAAAATAATATCGCAAGCTTGACTGATCGTTGGAACATATCGTTTGAAGAAAGATGCTGGCAGGCAGTGAGAGTCTGGCCTTGGGTGGAGACGGTTTACAGGTAAAGTAATGAAGCTGGAGGTGGTGTGATTTTGTGATTTGTGCAGAAACGCACACACATAAAAGCACAGATTCTAAATTCTTGAGAAATTAAAGCAAGTGAAACTTAGAGGAACAGACATCCTTTCACAGGGACAATTCAACACTTCTTCTCAGCGCACTGCTATTGAGGGGAAGTACACTTTGCTTCCACTAATGCAAAAACTCCCTCATCCTCCTGTGTGTGTGTGTGTTTATATGAGAGTTTATCTGGGAGCTGAGAGACCGAGAGACAGCCAACGACTGATAAAAAGCCGCTGCCAAGAAAGTCTGAAAAGCTGAGAGATTAGGCGACAGCATCTGCAAAAGACCACAGAAGAATTTATCCAAATAGATGCTTGGATGTTACTGCGAAATAAAAAGTGAAGAAAACACAAAGTACCCAGTCAGAATCGCACACAGAACCGGAATCACGGTCAGGGCAGGAATTTGACTGGCAGCTCAAGCACATTGCTGTGAAAAACAGTCCAAAAGTACGCCAACTGTGTGTGGCATACATAATCTATCAAACAGAAGCTTAAATAAATGCATACATTTCTGGAAATCCTGGAATCTAACTGTGGAAAAATAACCTAATTTCTGCAGAAAGAGACTCATCAGGTCAAGTCTTGCCATTATTCCTTCATTACTGCGACTATTTAATCTAGTGTTTAACGCATATCCTACTTTGCCTCTGATATTGAGCAAAAAATTGAAGCAGACTGTCGGAAACCCAGCCCATTTAGTTGTCTGCTTATCTCTATATTCTTATGCTCAGTGAAAAGTGAAGCAGTATAGCAGCAGTAGCTACGCAGAAGCTAAAATGTGTATCAAGGGTGTAGACGAACAGGCCTATTATATAGAAACTGGAGCACAAATTAGAACGGTAACATATATTTAGTTGCCAATTTATGAGCTAATACAGTCTAATACAACAGCAGTATCCCACAAACTGTCATTAGTTCAGTTTAAGCCCTCACCCTCACATGGCGCAGGCTGCATCGCTGATTCACTTTAAAACTTATTTTTGCAGTCGAGGGCTTAATTAATGACCGTGGGCACACAAGATGCTCGCCTCCACTTCTCTCGAGTGGATCCCCTAATAGATTTTCTCATATTTCATAGTTTATTGGATAGAATATAGAACAGTGCTGCCTGTCTCATCAGTCCCACGGCCCTCACGGATACTTAGGAATGACAAAACTCCAGGTTGTGACCTGTTTGCTCACACGCTGCAGCTGTAAGCGTCTGCCTGGATAACAACGCTGTTGGCAGTTGGCGTGGATGAAAGCTGATTGTTTTTGGAAGGCTGACAACCCCCCCCCCCCCCCACTGAAAATCAAACAAAGAAGAGCCTCCTCAACAACTTCAAAGTGACTCATGCACAGTATTTTGTGGTATATATTACTGATTTTTTGTGCAGAAGAGATGATCATAGTGATTAATACATCATGGTGCTCTTAAGAAGGTGAAAGCTTTTAATATCTCTGTGTATCTAATCTTGTGCTTCTCTGACCTGTTGGTTAATGTGACGACATAAAATTCAGAATTTAGCGGTTCTGGACATCTTACTGAAATGTTATTACCTCCTGAGAAAGAACTGCCGTCTTGGCTTTTCCTGCAAAGTGTTTGATTTATGGGTGTTTATTGAATTAAGAGGCAGACATGCAGTATGTCCATCACATGCACCCGATGAAGTGCATGTCTGAAAGGAACTTAAAAGGAGTGGCAGCAGAAGAAGATCAGAGTCCAGAAGCTTGACCCAAACCCCCAGCAGAGACAGAGATCTCACAGTCACACTGTCACTTCAGAGGACAGTCCTCTCCTCACTGTCACTGCTGCAGACGAGCCCGCCTCTCCCCCCACCCCGAGTACGCACAGCACTGTGGTCCGGAGATGCTATCTCCCCCCCGGAGATGAATGAAGCTGGTGGAGGGACAGATGTCTGCATCTCGGCCTGAGTCCCGCAGGACAAGGTGGTACTGACATATTTTACTGCTGCTTTGGGTCTGTTTTGGCCCTAAAATATAAATATTGCTAACATCAGATGTTACTATTAAGTGTTACTTTCAATGTTAATACTTTCAGCATTGAAGTAACAATGATAAATGGGTTATAGTGCAAATTCATAAGCTTGCCTTTGCTTGCTTGCCGTGTACAACCATTCCTCCGCCACTAACCCCCGACACAAGAAAAGGCAACAGAGGAGAAACGTTAATATTCAAAGTGCCGAGATGACTTGATAAGAGAAAGATGTTGTGACTATGGTAAAAACAATCAAAGTGGTGCACAGACACCTTTAAAAACAGTACAGACGTGGTGTGAGGAGGTCACTACAGCAAAATCCTCATAGTCCCCAACAAACTCTGAACGAAGCACCGAATAAAAGCGACGAAAGATGTGGAACAAATTTAAACAACACAAATTGGACAACTGAAAGAAACTGTTTTCTCAGCACAAGAGGACTTTTCCTTTCACGTATTTAGCGGACATTCCCTCAACAGAGTCATTTCTAAACGAATATACATCCAGCAAAAAGTCAGATCTACCCATTCCCAACTTGACCTTTTGAGAAGCTCTGAAACTACAGAGAATTATTTCTCAACTCTCGACAACTTTTAAGTCTCTTTAACTCGAAAATGTAAGTTGGAGTTGGAGGAGACCAAAACATAGCAACAACAGAAAAGAATACTGAACTTCATTTGTCAACTGGGAAGAAACACTACTCTAAATCAATGACACCGTATTTTAAGTAATATTTTCTTCTCCAGTTTTTTGCTTTCTTCCCTGTTTTTTAGAATGGACTTGGGCAGTGAAGAGGTTTTAAATTAGTTTTTTAAGTCTTCTTTTCAAGTTTGATTCTTAGGCATTGCTTGAGTTTGATCTCGCATCCACATGACCCCTGCAGGAGATTTCTGAGTTTCTTAAAGAGCAAATTTACTCTGTCTCTAATGTGATTTGATGAAAGGATGCTCCCTCAGTAACTTTTCTAATCAACAAAAAACAACCTCCCCTGATTAGCAGAGAGTACTCTACGGCCAAATAAAGTGGCTAAACGATGCAATAACGCAGGCTGCAACTGAATACGTTCGGAGTGAAAATGCCCACATCTCACTACTGGAGAAAGTGTGTGTAAGTGCTTGCTTGTATGAGTGTGTATGGGTTCATGTGATCACATGTGAGCCTCCTCCTCTTTGAAGACTTAACATAATCCGGGTTGCCAGATTAGAGCAGGTGTCAGAGGGCTACGAGCCGCAGGTTGCCAGATTGGTGCTTCGGCTAAGTGAAGTCTGTGGGATCCTGGACACTGATAGACAGTGCAGATAACATGGCGGGCAACACTGGCAGAGAGGACAAGAAGGGGATTTGGAAAGCTACTGTTGACCTCTGCTGATGGGGTCAAGCTGTTCATTAAAGAAATGGTGGCATGTGCCTTTATCAGTCTTTTGCAGTCCTATCCTCTGATCCCCTTTATCCGCCTATCCCTCTGTCTCACGGGCTTTCATGTTGAAAAGGGGCCGCACACACAGACAAAGACACACACAAAGACCTTGGCTTCTTCCACCGCTCTCTGGGCTGTTGAGCATTGTTACAGTACATATTCACAAGCACTTTACACACCCACAGACACAAAAAGCAACCTTGCCCAGAGCCCTAATCAAAGCATCAGTGTAATTCAAACCCCTCCTCTCTCGCCCCGACACCCCTGGCTTTCACCTCACCGTGGCACATCTGCAGAGGCGACAGAGGGCACACAAGAAAGAATGGAAAATGATAAAAGAGTCGCACAGACTGACAAATCAATGATAAACAGTACACATGCGGTAAAACTCTTCTTCAGCTAGGCTACATCCGTGCTAACCTGACAGCTTCGCCCTGCTAGACTTCTTCACTCTTCAGATTTAGCATGAGCAGATGCAAACGTTTAAATTTAGGAAGCTTTTAGGGCAGTCAGGTGGTAAAAGTCCTCCTACAGCAGGTCCTCTTATATCCTCACTTGAGTTGTACAACCTAACTTCTCTGAGAGCCGAGTGACTGAAAGCTCTCATCTTTCTCAGGCAGCTCAAGTACATTTGGAGCTTTTTGAAACTGAAAGAGAGCGAGAATCCCTCCTACACAGGGCAAAAGGATCGCAGATTTGACAGATTGTGATGAAGTCAAAAAACACTCTAACTGCTGCTGCAACTGCTTTTAGCTGGATGCAGGTAGAAAAAAGGTCCTTCTTTTGCAAGAATGCAAAAAGTGTAAAAGGGCTCTTGTAACAAATAAACTAGGAACAGAACCCTCCTACGCACACTGAGCTCACACCATAAAATGAGAAAATACTGTTCCCACAATGAATCTATCAGTTTATCTTTTATTTATTTTTTGAAGGTGATGGACTTAAAATTTCTTTGACATTTGACTCATGCCAACAATAAAGAACTTCCCGGGGAGGTAGTGCACCTTGCCTGATGATAAAGCCGATCTCATATCTCATATCCAGCGCTTCACTGCTCACTTGTGGAAATTCTCTGGCAGTCGGCTCGGTTCAGAGCTGAAATGAGCAGGGACGAGTTTCAACCTGCAGATCCGATTGCAGTTTAAGTCTGACTTACACAGTGAGCACCTTGGATTGTATCATTCTTATTCTGCAAGCTGGTACATTTCAATAACATGTTTGTCTGAGATCACCAAATCCATACAAAACTAACACACAGACGCTGTATAGAAATCCTAATGGCGTAACAGTATATGTGAAATAAATTGCTGAGGCTTCAGCTCAAATCGACTTGAAACTTGAAAGATTGTGATTATGATATTTTTGCTTTGCTGAAACTGAGATGAACTGTGCATGTAATTACTCCAAAACAAGACAGAGGCAAGCTTTTTTTAAAATGTAACCTCATCATCAGGAACAGATAGAGGTATTAAGAGAGATTTCAGGCAGCTTCATCTGTGTCCTCCTGAGGTGAAGCCTTGTGACATAGGGTCTGCTCACAGGACAAGTCGGTGATGACGGCTAACATGTAGCCAGCTGGGAACAAGGAGCTTGTTAGTCAAAAGTGTGATCACAGTGGCTCCCTGAGCTAACAAGCTTTCTAACTCTTGGATGGTAAGCTTATTAGCTCAGTTGCTAACAGGACAATAAATTCAGACAGTTTTTTTTTTTTTTTTTTTTTTTTAAATACATTTTTGTACCATTGACTCCTGTCTTTTGACTGTCTGTTTATGGAACAATTTATTCTTAAAAGATTATAAAGGTGTGTGGTGCAACACCGCTAATAAGTTGGGATAGTTTGCTCCGTTCTGGACTCTTTCTCAAAGGTCAGCACTGTCAGCAGTTTGCTGTAGTTAGACTTTACCTGTAACATTTTGCCCACACAAGCAAATTCACTTATTGATGTGATTCCAATAGAATGAATTGATCTTGCTGAAAAATGCTGCTGTTTTAAACTGCGAGCGTGACTGAACAACACCTCATGAATACCAGGTGTGCTCATGTGCTCATACCGTATTTGGACCGGCAGTTTGAAAAAGGCCTTTGTGACATGATGTTAAATTTTCCCAGCACACCTGAGTGTTCATGTAATTTGAAAATTAAAGGCCCTGCATAGACCCACACAGGTGTTTTCATTTATTTAGCTTGATTAGATCTCTTCAGGGGACTGTAAGAGAATGTCCAGGCCCGGATTGATTGACATGTCTCTGATTCTCATGTTAGATTTGTTGAACCTGTCAGGGTGAGAGAACTTGCACCTTTATCATTCTATTGGTTAATGAAGCTGGTGACCTCGTATAATTTCCAGCACACAGACGGGTGAAAAATGAAAGGGAAAAACTGAATAATTGCATGGGGAAGTATAATGAATGCAGATGCTTCCACACAGGTGCATTGCACGGTATAGTTAAGCAATTACCATCCAGTGATGCTCTGTGGTATAATCAGAATGACTGCCCCACAGTTGTATGCCTCCAGCAACCAGTCAAGTCGCAGTTTAAATCCATGTCTGTCCAGACTCACAAAAGTAGTGAAGACTTCACTTAGAGACTATTTTTCCAGAGGACTGATGGAGAGCTTCATCACATGGTGCAATGACAATCACCTGAAGCTCAACATCAGCAAAACCAATGAGGTTGTGGTGGACTACAATACTTCAAATATGAATGTTGCTGCAAGGGAGATACTAATTGTAAAAAGGGGGATGCTTCACACACATCTTCAACCTGGAAGCACAGAAGATCTACACAATCAGCATCAGTTTCAAGGTGGGAACTCAAGATTAGTGTCACCAATGCAGTATCTGAAGAATACTGGATGGAGAGACAACCTGACAGCATGATAAAATAGCAAAAATAATTTTGTATCAAGAGGACAAGAGGATCAGGTGTAAGTGGCTTTGAACGGCTTCATTGTTGGAACACAGATGGCAGGAGCTTCAGTCACAAAGACTGCACCTGCACGTAGATCGACGGGAAAGACAGCAGCAAACAGGGTCGGAAACTGTGTTCGATGGTGGCAAACTTGACGTCTGTGATGCTTGTGCATTAAGGCAATCCAGGTGCCAATTAAGGTGCCATCCACCTCGTTAATAAAATGCACCCCCCTTCTTCACCTGCCATCCTCCCTCTCCATACCCTAGCAGCAGAGAGTGCTTGGGGGCAGAGGGGTAGTTTAGTTGAATATGTTAGTCTCGTCTGCCTGACTCATTGGTCCTTTACCCTGCTGAGGTTTAAGCAAGTTAGAATCTATGGCTCTGAATGATCAGTAGCCTAACTGCTCTGCATATTGATAAATCTATGGTGCTATCTGTGGTTCTCAAGCAGCAGCAGACAGCTTTGTAATTGCACCTTTTTCTCTCAGTCCTGCCCTTCTGCCCTCACAGGGATTTGACCCTTCTCTGGACAACAATATGATCAACACATGCGGGCTGCTGCTGGGATTCTGATTTTGAAAAGAAAAGAAATAAATAAAAAGAAGAACCAACCCAAAAAAATATCTGAAAAACTCCATGACTGGAGCTTGAGGATGGAGACACACTATGCTGAGACAGAACCAAAAATACCTTTTGGAAAATATTGGATACCGAGAGTCTGATATTGCCTGTGCAAGAATGATCTGTTACAGAGAGAAATCTGAGGCTGCACAGATGACTGCAGTGGTTAGGAAGGCTTCAGAGGCTGAGATTGTTTATGCAAATCTGACCTGTGCAAAACATGTGAATTTCAGCAGAAAGTGCAATCAGCTATAATTATCATATCTGCTCCTGCTCCTCCTTCAGCAGCATAAAGCTCTGAGTTCACTGCTGATGCATGTCACAGGGCATGTCTAATAAACAACAGGGCTCCCTCGATGTGTCTCTAAATGTCAGTGTTAACATACATGATGATTCTTCTTGTCCCCACAAACATACTCAGTGTGTAGTAATCTCAATAATGCCTGTCTTACTGGAAGTAGAAATGGTTTCAACAAAAACATTTTACAAGTGAGAGAGAAAGAGAGATGATTGAAAGCGTGCTTGCTGGATTTGACAGGACTTTCAGAGTATCACACTCAGCTCTTGTTTGCAGCTTGCTCATCCCACCTCATCTCTATCAAGGCTACGCTTCAGAATTATGCAGTCTTGGGTTTTTCTGCCGCTGTTGCCCAAATGACAGTGCTCAGCGCGCTAAAATCCAGTCCTCCAAATGTCCCTTCTGACAGCCAGTGATGACGAAAACACACTACGAACATATTGTTTGAGCTTTGTGTTTGACCAAAGAGAAACACCTGACGCAACAGAAATATTAACAGGGAGGCTGATTTATAACTGACTGGATTCATTTACAGTATTGTGGACCCATATTTAATCCCATATTTAAAGTAGTTATCATTGCTATTTTCACAATACGAGTGTATAGAATAAAAATGTGAAACAATGTGACGATATGAAAGGAGTCACTTGTAGTGATGAATCTAATTATCACATGAACGTGCAGCTCAGCTTTACAGAGCCTTATAGGGAGTTTCAGCTCATTGTTTAGTTGTCTGCGCTACAACTTCACTATTTTAGTTCACTCTCACTGCTCTCAGGGCATTATTTTGGGACGCAGCAGGCAGCTGTCCACCAGAAATTTCCTTTAATAGTGGTAGAGACAAGTTCACCCATATCAGCTTAAACAGTGACATGTCATGATGTGTCCATAGCATTCAAACACTGAATATTTGAATTCACTGACATATATATAAAATAGTATATACACATGGCCCCTGTAAACTGCTAAGACAAACAAAACATGATGTTTGTGCACTTGTGTCTTGTTTGGACTCGATCAGCCAAAAGCAGTGAGTTTAGTGCAATGGAATATCATACTCATCATAATTATTAGATTTGATAATCTAGGCTGCTCAAACAGTGATTCTGGTTGGGTTGAGAATGAGAATAACACACAAATGTAACAGTCAGACATGAAGGTGCTAAACATGTGTGTAAAGACACACACAGATCTCAGAGACCTGTGCAGACATCATACCCGCCCATGTTCAGTGGTATACAAAGTCCAAAGGCAGCTGATGAAGCAAAATTAAATAGTCTTTTGTAGTATTTGTTGTGTAGGTTTGCCACTTCCCGAGACAAGGAATATGAAGCTTATACAGCGCTGTAGGTACAGGAGGAATTTCTCCAAAACCAAATATGTTTCACAGCAAACATTCTGATGCGACTTCACAGGAAAACCACAGGTGTAATTAGATTTTCTTAATAACTGTTTCTAATCACACGTAAATGGATCAGAGCCATTATCAATGGTGTTACTACACTTGTGCTTCTCCTGCCGTGACATCAACATATCTGCCGTGGAAAAGGTCTGCTGATCTTCCAACGCAACACATTAACCTACAAGCTGCAAAAAAATGGAGTGCAAGCAATCTGCCTCTGAAAAAAAGGTTGATTTTCACAACAAAGCAAAAACCCTGCCTGCCCTCCCGGTGCAACAACACTTACAGGAAGGAAAGGAAGTATCAGTCAACAATCAACACAGTTCCATGGTTGTCTTCAGAAAAAAAAAGGCGCTTTTTGCACCAATAATACAAAAGCAGATGACACTGAATGGTCACAGTCAGATGTTAACTTGCTGCACAGCGGGGTTCCCGCAGTAAACTGTTTTCCTGATGTAACATCATATTAAAATGGATCGTTATCATACCATGTACATTTACTAATCTACGGTACTGAATTCTTCCAGATTAGTGTTATTCACGAAATATAAGACATCATATGCTGTGAAATTATATTATATATATAATTATATAAAGTGTTTGTTCAACATAAAAAAACCTTCTGCTTTAATTTGTTTGGGGGTCAATGTGACTGATACTACTACTACTACTACTGCTAATAACAAAAGTGTAATACAGTGCAACACTACCACACAGTAAACTAAAGTAACACACTGACATTGATGACACACTCTTTGCATGAACTTCAATCAAGAGTAGTGAAGTGCTCTTACCTGCCAGTGATCAGGAGGAAGAGGGTGAGGATGACAAGGAGGGTAAAGCCACCAACTGCTGCCGTGACGAGGACCAACACCTGGCCTTGGTCAGACGCAATGTCTGAAGCTGAGGGTGGTGGAGAAAGGAGGGTGGTTAGGAAGGGTTGTGAGGAAGAAGAAGAAGAAGGAAGAGGACCAGAGGATTGTGGGAAAAGGGAGAACAGAAAAAAGGAAATAGAAAGAGTATGAGAAGTTGACGGTACAGAGCAGGTATGTAAGGATGATAAAAGCAGTGAGGAGAGAAAGGAGAGAAATGGAAAAGATGAGAGTTTGGATAAAGTGAGAAGAAAGAGCGGATTTTCATTCAACACCATCTTAAATATTCCTCCATACATACAGCATGTACACTCTCTCGACAGGCAGATTTTTCAGAGAGATGTTTGATCAGCTCTTTGTAATGCAAAAAACCCTCCGTCAGCCTTCGTACTGGAATGATTCATATGCCTGCTGCTGTTTAATTAATATTATTCATTCATGAAATTGTGATTTAGTCTATGATCATTTGGTTAAATTGGTCCCATTTGATATTCATGATTTTCCCTTTTCTGTGTCTTGTCACAAGGCTAACGAATCCAAGATAATTGAAAGATGATTGCTATTACCAAACTTATTTCTATAATATTTCACGCTTAATGAATATGAATTGGAGATCAGGGTGCGTAGTCACCAGCCCAAAGAGTGAGGCTCATGAGGGTTTATACAGTATTTGGGTGTGAGGCTGTTAAGTCAAGAGCATGTATGCGTGCACAGGGTGCCAAGAAAGTGTGTGTGTCTTTGGCTGGATAAAAGTAATTACATACCACTCGGAGGGAGGGAGAGTGAAAGTGGCGGTGGCCAGATCACACAAGACAATTCTCCCGGCCGTCAGCTTCACACACTCTTCACATCACTAACTAAGCAGATGTGTTGGACTGATGCTGCTGTAATAAGGCTTGTGTGTGTGTGGAGAGAGCGAGTGAAGGGTGGCTGAGGACAGGATGAAAGATGCAAGGTGAGGGATGAGGAAAACGGACGACAGGAGAGCGATACAGACAAACAAGAGAGAAAGAGAGAGGCGGAAGTGACAGACAAACACACAGACGGATGGAAAAGACAGTGACTGACAGGCGGAAGGACAGACTGACAGGGAGGGAGAGAGCGACAGGGTCCAAATCTGCTTTCTCTTTCAGATAAAAGGCCAGCCAGTACAAAGGCTTGGCCAAGCACCGTCTGATCCGCAGATAAAGCAAAGCTCTGCAGCTTTGGAAGAGAGAGGGCCACTGTGAAGCCAAATCACCCCTCAACAATACCTGACCCGACATAAAAGGACAGCTGGACCTTTGTATTTTATGAGTAGACTTGCAATAAAGCTACTACTCACACACACACACACACAAAAACATTGGAAATACATGGAACATCAAGGCTGTATTGTCAGATTCCCTCGTTGAGTGAATTGCATTCTCTCCATCGCCATTGCAACTGATACCCTGACCTTTAAGGGGTTTAGCATTTGTGAATGCAACTGATGTGAAATTCACACTGAGGGGAGGCCAAATGTTCCGACTGCCATGTAATCACAACAATGAAATCAGTCGTAATCAAAGATATATAAAAGCTTCTAATCTTCATTCACTTCTAAAATATGGCATTTACTCTATACCTGAAATGATAATTACCCTGCTTTAAAAGAACAACTCCAAGCTGAAATATGTGACTAAAATGTCTACACAAAATGAAACTGTCCTGTTGAAAGACATTTCCATGAAACATTTTATGGGTCAACTAATCATTACAGATCTTTTAGTCTTTTTGGGAGGACTCCACCTTCCCTCTGTTGGGAATCTAATGGGAAAACAATGCTAAAAATGTTTTAACCCATAGCTAAGGGTACAAGCCTTGGGTGTATATGTGTGTGGTTTTTCTACAAGAAAGAATAACAAATACAACTTAGTGAAGGATAAATTAACTCAACCTATAACATATCACCAGCCTAATATAAACTGACAGTAATCAAATGAGGTAGATAATAAACAAACACTTTAACACACTCAGCACACAGATCTCACAGACTTGTCTCACTCTGTGAAGTCACCATCATTTGAACATATCACTTCCGGTAACCGAACTGGCATGACGCTCTTACTATGAAAGTCCAACGTGTGCTACTTCCGGTAACAATTAGCGTTAAACATCGGCGATAAACGCTATTTAAACTAGTTACGCCGCCTTTTAGTGCAGCGACAACACCCCCTAAACTGTACTTGAACCAGATAATGAACATACAAGCATAATCATAAATAAACATGACATATTTACACTCAACGTGCAGGGACAGGTGTGCTAGGTGGCTATCTAGCGGGCATGGACAAAAAGCAGGCAGGTAATTCAAGGGATTTAGCTCCGAACTCTCGTCTACATCAGTCCAAATAGGTTATGCACAACCACATCAACACAGAATTATAACACAGGTCGTTTGACGGTTGTACTCACACGCACACACAACTTAAACTGCAGTCAAGGTCCTACACACCCGTAGCTCACCGTTAAACTGGCACACACACTCACGTTCCTGCTGCGTGACGTCACTCAAAATGTAACCAATCCGTGAGCTGGCTCACCTATAAGATTAATACTGAACTGAACACTAATGAACAGATAATTAAAGGCACATCAATAACAGTGAATACGATAAACTGGCGACTTTGGGGCCTTTTCTACACCCCCTTTAGCACCATATTAGGCATATCTGTGCATATTAGAAGTGTAACTTGTCTGTGTTCCCAAGTGAACTTTTACATAATGCGCAGTAAATGTAATTGATTTTATACTGTTGTAAAGTAAAGTGAGATATGTCTGGAGGGTAATAATAACAACACAAAATCAAAAGAGGGCTATTGTATGAGCTGGAAAATGAATAATCATCCATATGCAGCTGCTCTTAATGGGGAATCATGACAGTTCTACTCCCTTTAAACAAAGTTAATCTAGGAGTGACACATGAAAGTGTAATGCTGTAGTATTTGTGATTATGTGACTGTGTAAGTTTATTTACTTTCTGGGTGCCTATTCCAGGATCTTATCAAAAAGTTCCGAGTTGGAGTCTGACTTTGGATGCTCATGTTGGTGGGCTCATATTTGGGCTTATTATCTGCTGCTGTGCCCTTGGTGCAGGCTGCCCTGAGCGCTGCTCCAGGCTACATGAACTTCATCTGACCCTGAACTGCTGCTTGAAGCAAGTATCTTCTATCTGTAGCTGGGCTGTCTTGAAGATGATAAAACACAGACTTAAAAAACAAACAAAACATGCATTTTAATTATGTTTGGGACATTTAATTGACTACATTAATTCTCTTAAGGTTAACGCTAAGATTAAAGCTCATTATTGTGCACTTTCTCAGCAGTAAATGGAAAAAAAATATCATGCAAAGAAAGGAAAGGTCTTAACTGGCCTTGATACAGCCCATTAATGTAGCAATGGATTTGTCTGCTGGAGCTCTTTTCATACAAAGTAGACCAGTAATGGATAGTTGACCCTTTTCACCAGCCTCATCCCTAACTGACACTAACAGTGAGGTGTTTTGTTTGTTGCTATCACTTTAAATGATACACGCATACTTCACCTTCAAAATTCACTGCTATGCAGAAAAACAGTGCTTTCTCCCTTTGGTCTTACATAAACATAATGCTACCTTGTTGTGAAAAAACAGCTGTGACTTCTGTGGTGTCATCAGCAGAAGTCCAAATCGACACATTCACACAAAGACAAATGTATCCCTCCACAGAAACAAGTGCTGTAGATGGTCTCAGGTACTTACAGTCTCCCGTAGTTTCGTATTCATATTTAGGGGTGTAGGAACTGTATCCAGCAGCCGAGCGAGAGCGTACACTGAAGATGTACCAGGTCGCTGGTTTTAAACCTGAGATGATCACACTGGGAGCCTTGGTGCGCGTGGATGAGTAGCTCAGCTGCTCGTGTTCCTGTGGGAGCGAGTGGAAGAAGTGGTGGAAATGATGTAGTCACTGGCAGACAGATTTACATACAGCAGATGCACCTAAATTTCAATTTATACTCATAATACATGTGCAATTACTACAACCTGTACTGATGCTGCATTTAAGTGCATGAGCTTTGATTTTCATGCATCTCTTTCCTTTATTTTGACAACATCATGGACATCTTCGCAGGATAAACTCCCAGGTCAACAATGTTATACATGACTGTTTACACATCTGCATGATCCTTACTTTCTTCTTGAAATCTAAAAATTCTTTCAAAATTTTGGTCAGTAAAAAATCTGGGTCAGAAGAAAACACTGTACCTTCTCATAATATTTGATCTCGTAGTCGAGGATGGGCAGCGCTGTTTGTTCAGGTTGCTGCCAGGAGAGAGCAATGCTGTTTGGAGAGGCCCAGTCCTTCTTCACAGCTCCAACCAGAGACGGACCTGGTTTGAACACAAAACACACACACACATCAGCTTCAGTCTTCACAAGAGTCTGACCATCGTTGGTGAGTATCTTGATGACTAAAGGGAGAAAATTTAATATGATTAGTGCAATACAAATACAAACAGAGCTCTGCTGAAAAAGATCTTAATTCAAAAGCTAACTGATTGTACATGAATGCAACATTGCCCTCCAATCATTCTGCCCTTCTAACTGCTTTATGACACTTGAAGAAGAAATAATAACTACATATTATATATGAGAAAGACTGAGCAGCTCCCTCCAGCTTGATAAAATGTGATTTTTGATGTGTTTGCTTGCTGTAGCTCTGACTTACAAAGCTTCTGATAAATAGCTTATCTAATTCTACAGACACAGAAGGAGAAATATACCACAGCACAGTCAATTGATGGTTAAGAGGCTGATAAGATGATGAGGTCTGGAAAGCATTTGTGTTCTCGCCCTCAACTGTGTTGTTTATGTTGAAGGTCGTTGATGTGGGCCATGAATAATAGATTATGCTGGAATTAAATTGTAATTCATAGAGTTAATATGCTTTAATGAAGCGTGTTGTACCTTTTTTGTCCGATACTCTGGTTTACATATTCTCACTCCCAACTTGTCACATGTGGCCATTTGGTCGGGACCTCTTGCCACCACTTTTTCAGGCACTAGATATCCCTTTAGTGTCATTTTTCAGGTGCAGGGCAGTCTATTCTATAGACAGCATGCTAACCTTACTGTTACCTTTTAGCTTCCATTTAGCGTTGAGCTAGACTCTTAGTCTCTTAATGCTGCTGATTTAAGAAGATTCCGTTGACCTCAGCAATCAGTCAGTTTTATAAGGATGTGCACAGAGAGAAGAGTTTTTCTGTGGTGCAGCCAGAAGAATGTAGGTATATAGTAAAACAAGAAATCCAGAAGTTGACAACGTATTCCTACATGCACTTGCATGCATGATACAAAGAAAGTCGATTAACACCAGTCCACCTTATCAGCAATAATTATCACACAGCCATGCTCAAACTCAATTATTGTATTTCAAAATAGGCTTTATTTCATTCTAGTTTCTGTCTGAAAGAAACAACCACACAGCTATTCCCTGCGCCCATAAGATCATCTCCTTTTAATTGAAAATAAGTTGAGGAAGCTACATTTCCTTTTCTTGGACAGAACCACATTAGCTTTGCTCTGTGAATTTCTGCTGGGTAAATAATTGCACAGAGCTCCCAAGAGAGGTCAGCAGATGTAACTGCCCTGAGAGTCGTTATTATATATTATATCATCTAATGTTACAGAGCTGACTCATTATGTGGACATAAAATGTAGGCTTGCTTTTCTCATGTGTATTCAAAGTGAAATGATGACACTGACACTTTTTTTCCCCCTATTATTGTACAGGAGTGTGCCTGGGGAAGCTGTTTGTGGTCATCATTTTTGATGAGGCTGAGTATTAGGGGAAGCTTTGGGTTCAGGGGGAAGCACAAGGGACCAGGGATGGAGGTTTAGGGTTTAGGGTTTGTGGAGGAGAGTCATGGGGTTGGGGTTTGGAGGCTAGATAAGATGAGGACTGTAGGGGTTTGAGCTTGTTAGCCAGAGACCAACTGCTACTAATCTGACAAAAGCTAAAAGTGAACACCCCTGTTCCCTTTATCCCTCTCTTACTCACTTCTCTCTCTTCTTCACCACCTGCCATCTGTTGTTGGCTTTATCTCTTCATATCCTCATACAGGGTTTTAACTCTGTGTCCTTCCAGCACATCTCATAATCTCCCTCCTCACTCAGATTTGGAAGAAATTAATTATGAGTATATTAGGGAACAGAGCTCCAAAAGGAGAAGGGTTCAAACTCAGTTGGAAGGCAATGGGAGATATGGGGATTGAAGTAGGACTTTAAAATGATGTTAGGCAGAAGAGGAGCAGAAAGGCATCATCTGTGGATAATGTTGAGTTGAAGAGGACACGCAGGTGAGTATTCAATCTCAAGTGGCATTGTGATTGTATTGTAAAATGTGGATAGCTTATGTTTTATGCCATTTTTATGCCTGACTCATGATTACAAATGACAAACACATGCAGCTAATCAAGCAGCCAACAATTCAGGTCAATGATTTTAACTGGATCAAACCTTGGTGATCGATGAAAGAGGGCTGGAGGGGTTGGGTGTACTGCGCAGCATCTAGTATAGAGCAACAGTCACTTTTACTTTAAATGGCTTTAATGCTTGACTTCTCCTTAATAACCACAAACTTAATAGCCATTTAAAATTCGGTAGGTTGACTGAAATGTTAGCAAAAATAGAACAACACAATATCATGCGTGAGAGAAAACGGCTAATAATATTAGCATAATCAGCAAGCTCAAAGGGCATGGTGTGTGTATGCGTACATGTATGTGGGGGCGTGTGCACATTTTTATCTGAGTATGGAGCAACTGGAGTAGAAAATAAACCCCCTTTTTTCCAGCAACACAATAAGCCAACGATGCTGACATCTTATTAGGTGTTATTATTACATATAACCTCTCATATGAGCATTTTACTCAGAGCGTGTTCATATCCTCTGCTCCGTCCCTCCTCAGTGGCAGAGAAAATTCATCTCAGGGGGATTTTATCTGATCTAACTCTGTATAATGAACCACTCTGTCGACGCTGCGACGTTGCAGGGTTTCCTGTGCTTCTTATGCCAGCTGGGTACAACAGGGGAGGCAGGGCGGTGTGGTTTGCGGCGAGAGTCATCCAGCGGAGGCAACAAACTAAGACACAGCAAGATGGTTGGCATCTGCTGTTAGCATATTGGCCCCTGATAGGGAACAATAAACACAGCCTAAATACAATCTCCCTCTGACTCACAGATTCAAATCAGCCTCCCACCACAAGGCACTGCAAAATGCACGCTCGCACGAGTTGTGCAAACAAACAAGGGAACGGAGTTCGCAGGAAGCCCATGCACACAAGACGTGTGCGCACACAAACAGCCGAGAGCTGACGTGTGTAAAAACAATGTTTGTTGGAGAAGAAGGACCATTGTCTGGCTGGCATGAAATAACAGACAGTAGCAATCTGCTTAAATGTCAAGACAGAGTTGATAATGCAAAAACCACAGTTGCCCTAATTGAGACATTTTCACAAACCTAAAAAAAACAGTCTTTCAACTAGAGTCTACGTTCTTTACTAAGAAACTCTAAAGAGAAAGTCCCTTAGATTTGATTTTTGCACCTGATCATGCCATCAAGTATAATTCTCTTTAATTTCACCTCTGGCTGGCTTTTGAAGTTGCTGAGCTCACACTGTGGATGCAATCTGAGGTGATCTACATGCATTCTGGGTTATTTTACACAATGGATGGGATGTAATGGGCTGTTAGACTAGAATTAGCTTTGAATACATTGTACATTGAATATAGTGTTAGACACTGAAGCACAGACAGCATGAGGACAGAGCTGAAGCACACTGAGTTTGCCTCTGTGTGCACAGCTGGTGCAAATTGTTTGTTTCCGAGAGGTGGCGCATGAAACCCACATCACCGCCTTAAGTTATTGGGAAGATACTTTGAGGACACACGGCGACCATCTTTAATGATTCTGTATTTTGGTTATTAGAGCTGCAGCATGAAATCTGCCAGAGGAACTCGCTCTCTGTCTCTGAGATGCAGGAGCATTGGAAAGCCATTAGAAACACCAGTCAATTACGATGCCCGATGGATGGATTTTCCAGTCAAGCGTGGTTAAGCTCAACATAAACTAATGGGGAGTCTTTAAATGAGCTTGACCTGCATATGATTTTAATTAGCTTTCCTGCCCTAAAGGCTTCCATTAACTGTTTGAAAAAATCAATAGAGCCAGTATTGATGCTGTGCAAGAGCTTAAACGATGTCCCAACACCACTGATTCACTGCCGATAGAGAGACAGAGTGAGACAGAAAAACACACACACAATATAAGTGCTCTTGTTTACAACTGTCATATTGATACGTCTATCTCTTTTCTAGGTGTCTGGTTGTGTTTGTCTTGCGGCCAGCCCAAATTGTCTTTCAGGAGGCATCTTCATGGGTGAATAGGATGAAAAGATTTATGGGAACAAACATGCCCACCTGCACACACGCTATACAAACATGCAAATACTCGATTCACCCGATTTTGATTTGATTCAAATTAGTTCAATTCAATACCATTCGACTCAATTCTGAGCCCTGCCTGCCATCCACAAATACGTGGCATGCTTCAGAAGCACATCGCAGTTGCTTCAGGGAACTCGGGGAATGAATGAATGAATTGAAGTTGTCTCCAGTGTTACCACTGGGACCTAAAGTAATCAGTTGGAGCAATGTCACATTTGTAGAGTAATGTCCGTGTGTGGATGTCTGTGTGTGTTTGTGACTGTGCTTTCGCACGTACTGCTTTTACAAACTGCGAGACAAAACTGAAGTGACACGAGGTCTGCTTTGGGGACTATCATCATTACCCTTCATTAATGCTGGAGGTCATTCCCATTACACTGTGGGTCAATGGCTCTCTGCCATGAACTCCAAGTATAAACACATGGACCAAACCGCACAGACCCGACAACAGTCAAACAAACCATTGGGTCTAATTATGGAGAGTTGATACACAACTTAAATAAGTGACTGATCTGCTCAACTCAGTCAAGCACAGTGTAATTGAAATTGTTGCCTCATTAGAACTGACCTCTGTGTTAGCCACCTGACAATCAGATCTCTCAGCAATGTGGAGCCTGTTGGCCTATCAAAGTATGTGTTCAAGGAACAGGATTGAAGTGGTTTAGAATGGGGACTGGTTGAACCACTTCAAGCCTGTTCCTTCTACCTTCCTACCTTCTGAACTGAGATATTTCTCTTTTTCTGGCATGTTGGATTGCTGACAGATAATTACTGCACATGCTTGTCTCTGTCCAAAGCACAGAGTTCCCCAAACACCAGCTTTGCCTCAAATCCTAAAGGGCAAAGCCAGGCCAGCAATGATAGTACTTCTACTACTACTACTACTACTACTACTACTAATAATAATAATAATAATAATAATAATAATAAAATTCTTGTCACTAAACACTAAACTCAATCTTTCACTTGTCCACCATCTTCTCCATAATTAACACTGAGGTTTCCCACACTTACTAATCATCATCATATTATGTCATGACTGGCTGATGTAGTGTTGCACGACTCACTGAAAATTGGGACACTCATATAAAATGTCAGAAAGTAAATATAACGTACTGGGCAGCAAATAGGGAGTGATCTGGACACAGCTTTTGTTAGTCATAGCTTTCATATCATGACGATCCATTTCCTGTGCAGTGCTTATATCTATTTCACCAAAAGGTTTCTACAAAGTTTCCACTTTTGTGGCAAGCTTTTTGAGAACATTTGGGAGCTTCAGATTCAGTCTGCAAAGGCGATACTGGTCATTGCATCGCACCTGTGCATGGGTACATAATGCCTGCTTCTAAATCCATTCCACTGTGTACCTACAGTAACTTCCCATCCCTCCCGCCATCTCCTTCACTACAATCTCCATATAAAGTGCAGCAATTTGCTGGCCCATCGTCTGCAGCAATATTCTCCCCACTGTGGTGATATGGGCTTCTTTTTCTGGAGGCATATTGTTGCTTCCTGCAGTCTCTGAACGGAAAAATGGATGTGACCCCTATGACACTAAATAGCTGTCAACCGGATCTAAACTGGGACAGTTTCTTGTTCTCCCGTGGTACACCTGCAATCCCTCCCTGCTGTGGTGGCTGTCTTTAGCATGACAGTGGAGAAAAGCTACTTAGACTCCTTTGCCCCATCCAGATGGTGGCTACAACAGTCATCCGGACCATTTATCATGTGTATCTGCTGAGTACAGAGAGTTAACAGGTAATTAAAATCATCAGTCATGCAACAAAAGCAAGGATCGGAGAGGCAGAGTGGAAAAGAGAAAAGGAAAGAGACCTTTCTCTGAGTTATTTCCACCGTCTCTCTGTGGCTTTGAGTTGTGGTAAGAGAGTACAGACTAGAAAATAGAAGCAGGGAAAGTACTCAAAAAGGAAGAAAAGAGAGACAAATCAAAGAAACCTATTGAGACAAAGTCTGACTTTGGATGGTCTTTGACTTGCAAACAGTCTGCAGCGTTTAAAGCTTTGTCTTCTTATTGAAAGACAGACAGACAGATACAAAGCGAAAAGAAGCACTGTTGTCTGCTGTCTCGTGGAGGCGGTTTGTGTGCTAGCTAGCCTGTCTGACACTCTTGAGGTCCTGTATTTAATAGGGTCCCAGCTTGCCACTGATCCCTCTTGTTCCCACTTAATGGGGATGTGGAGAAGCAATGACATGTGGGAAAGGCCAGTGAAACCGGCCTTATACTGGTCCACCACAATCAATACTCATTTGGCCTCCACCTCTCTTTCCCCAAAAGTAATTAATGAGAAGAACGGAAGTATCTGGCTGCTGACAGCTGATTTCCCTGCCGGTCCCTGTCCTTAACACCCTGTCCACTTCTCATGCTGCTACTTAAAAGCTTCATTATGGTTGAAACCAAGCATTCAGTGTTGGAAATGGACACAGATATGGGCAGACACAGATATAATGTGCGTAATGCTCTCACGCGTGTTCGGATAAAAATCCAGAAGAACTGTCCACTTTAGTGTGGTTAAAACACGTGCATTTGCTCGTGAATCTAAATTAAATTAGCAACATAATATTTTGGCCTAGTTGCGTCTTTCTCGTCTCATTTGATTACACCTTTCTTGTACAATTGATAACCAAACAGTCATCATTCAAATATGGCAAAACAATAAAAATTCTCTTAAGAATCTGTAATGATCCGTTTGACTTCAAAATTGTCAATTAAAACAGCCTTATTGTATTCCAGCGGGGGATGTTCCTTAAATGCACCATCTGACCCACTGCATGTCCTTCAGTAAACTATTGTTGTTTGCTAATGCATCATGGTAAAAACTAGTGAGTTATGCTGCTCGAACAGTCATGAGTGAGATGTGTGGAAGCCTTTTGGATTTAACACCATGATCTGAAAAATCGTGGATGAAGTGAGTCTGTTTGCCGACTTTATAAAATGCAACTTTCTTGCAGTAACGTACTGGAAAAATATTAGTTTCAATCCTTTTGAACTTATTTTTCACAGCACTTAACCATACCACTCGCCTTGCTTTCAACTTGAATTAATTCTACTAAAACATTTAATTCAGATTTCACAATGATGATGACAGTGATGGTTTTGATGATTATGATTAAGGGCTACAGTGTAAAGGAGTGGTAGATAATTCAAATGCTTTTTCATCCAGCTCCTTCACATGCAAAATTGAGGTGAAAAAAAAAAAAAAAACGTTGACTTTTTACACATAAATAGAGTTAGCGCTGGATATCAGAACTGAATAAAAACTTCCAGTAGCTTCAAATCTCCTCTCGTCTCTGAATAAGAGCGCAGAGGGAGAGGAGTGCCACTGCAGTGGAGGTTCAGTATAAATAGCAGTCGACCCTCCTATAGCACCCAGAGCAGACTTACTGCAGCAGAACACACAGGAGGCAGAGTGGCAATACACTCTTTCCTATAGAGCTCATTTCAAGCAGTGCCATCTACACACAACCCTGCTGTCAAAGTCAACCATCCCGGAGCTCAAATAGCCTGCACGACTGATGCAATGCTGTGTGAATGGGTCATGAAGGGAGCTTGGATATAGAAGACAGCATGTGCTTTGAAAACACTCATAATGCACACAAAGTGACAGTGAATGTGTTGAAGACTAATGCAGTTCCCATGTGGGCCAGTCACTCGCAACTCCTACACACATGTAAAAGGTAAGAGTTCATGGTTTCGATGCAACAAAGAAAATGCCATTTTACAGAGATGTTTCCAATTCCTGTTAATCTTTTTCTTTTGTTAGTGTGGCACCTCACATTGGTTGACCACACAGCAGTTTTTACGAGCTGGCACTTCCATGTACCGGCTTTTAAAAGTGGGGCAAACTGATACTTAAGATGGAAAATGGTGCAACTAATCAATATTAACAAGCTATTACTCAAGGAGGCACATTTGCAGAGTGACGACAGTGCACTGAGAGGCTAATGTCACAAAGTGAAATTAATAAAAACTGCCTGATGTGTAGACATGAACACAATGTGTTTCACAAAAAGAGGCAAAGTAAGCTTGATAAAAGAAAACTTGTCAATGTCTGTGATGTCTCACTCTGAATATATTTAAATACACTGTGGAAATGGAGTATAAACTGTGAGACCTTAAGCTGAGTCTTCAATGGTTGTTAAAATGTGTAAAGGTCTATAGAGATTTAAGGTGGAACTGCTGTCATTATGAATTGTTTGATGGAGTGAGGCTAATGCAATTTCATTTAAATGAACTGAAGGCACAAAAGGCATTGGCAACTGATTTATCTAACGCTCAGAAGACAATGGGGCGGCATTCTTGGGAGGAAATTCAACCCGAAGATTGAAGAGGGGATTGAGGTGGGAGTTGAGACAGAGAAAACTTCAGAGAACATCCATCAGGATTGCAGAACAATGAATCCAATCACTCTGTATTAATGAGCCAATGCTTAAAATAGTTCCCGTTGTGAGGTGAAGTCAGGGGAAATGATCTTTGCAGGGGGGGAGAAGCTTCCTGATAAAAGTCTGGGCATAAATCATTTTGTGGAGTAGAAATAGCTAATCTCTTTTCCTTCAAACTCCCCACCTGCTCTGAACACTGCTGAATAGCGATCCTGGGGAATAGCTATTCTTAACGCTGACTGGTGAATAGGTGACTTACTGTATGTCTGGAGGACTCTGAGGAGCTGGCTGAAGACACAGCATATATGGCCTCACACTACACCGTGCATGCAGGCAGCTCAGTGATGGCCTTCAAAGCAGAAAGGCATGAAGGTCTTTCCGAAATACAGGATTCAGCCCTTGCCCGGCAGCTGAGCAGATTTGTAGTGATAGAGACTGTAAGATACGATTTGATGTCATCATGGTTGTCCCCATAAGAGCTCTGTGACATTTAAATAGAGGTGCTTAAATTAATTCTGAACTGATATGTAGCATAACATCAGAAAACTTTGTTTTGTGACCAAATACCTGCAAAACTAAAGACATTTCAAGCAACCTCAGCTGCACTTTTTGTTTACTGCTGATTAGCGAATGTTAGCTTGCAAACATGCTAAACAAAGACAGTGCTCATCTTATTTTATCCACTGAAGCATGTTAGCATTGTCACTGCGATCATGTTGATGCACCTGCAACACACGAGGAGCGGCTTATTCGAGAAAAGTAAACACAGTAGATCAGTGTGTGTTTAATCCGAATAAACAGCGTTCATCCTGTACTCCTCATACAAATTCATGTGTCTCTGAACAATTTAGACTTCTTTTTTTTTAAAATTATTCTTCTCACTGGTGTCAGGATCTGCAATGCTATCACAAAAGATAAGTCTTAGGGCAATTTTACATTGCATTAAAGCACATCAATCAGTTGGGAGTTCATACAGATCTCATTCACACTAATCTATTATGTGCGTCCCTAAAGTTAACTGTATGACTTTGTCCCTCGCCCACCCTATCTGATGTTACCCATATTAAACAGGGGAGTATTTGTATGCTGTAACCTGAATACAAATAAACAGATACAAGGCCAACATTGGTACAGATGTCCCTACTGGGCCCAGCTGTGCTAATATGCCCTTTTTTCACCTCGTTCCCACTCTTTCTCGCCCTTATCACCTCTCTCTTTCTCATTGTCCTCCACAAAAATATAGCCAGATCCAAGTCTGTCCAATCTGTAGCAGCCTGAACATTATGCATCTTTCTCCAACCTTTCCACCTAAATTCAAAATGCAGACATGCCAAAGTTCAGACATTTAATGGTGCTCCTAAAACATGACAATCACCTCTTGTACTCTCATTGTTTGACTCCACATCTGTTGTTTTCCTCCACAGGTCCAAACTGAACTAGTCTGAGCTCATGTGTGTGTGTGTATGTGTGTGCGTGTGTGGTAGCAGGTCATGGGTACAGATAAAAGAGGGCGCTGAAGGGCAGGAAATGAGCAGGGGGCAACAGATGCCCCAGGTCACATCGAGCCCCATGGGAAGCCAGCTAAACAAACCTGCCAACAAACACAGTGAGCAAACACCTGCTAACATTATATCGCAGATGCACATATTCATTATATCTACACACACACACACACACACACACACACACACACACTCTCTTTTATGTACCCTGCATACCATTATAGAATTGTAGGATTAATATGTTGAGCTTAATAAATAATTGTCTGTTATATGACATAGTTTGTTTGTTTGATTACGTATTTATGAGCATTTTATCACCTACAATTACATTTTGAGCAGACAACTGAATATTTTCAACTTTTTCCAAGTAAATAGCCATTAGATAAAAATGTCTATTTACCACTTTAAGTATAAAGAACTGATTATCAGTGTACAGCAAGCATTCAAACATCTGCATTGATCAAATCATGCTGCTATATGCTAGCAATATCCCACAAGAGCTGAATGTTTACTATTGTAGAATTTCTGCTATATCGAGGTACACTGTATGTGTCACACTGCCAGAAACAGCTTTGAACACAGCCCTGGGTGTGGGCTTGGAGCCAGTGGCTTTTCACATAATGATAATAACACAGTACAACTTTGGACTTATCTTGACAAAGTTTTGGAGGCTTGATGTTTGCAGAAACAGCAACAAGGTCCCAAAGATGGAGAGCCTAAAACTTAACGAAAAAGTCCCAGGAGACAACTTGTTGGAGAGAATTTAAAGGACCACTGTGTAGGATTTAGTGACATCTAAAGGCGAGGTTGCAGATTACAACCAACTGAACCCCCCTCACCTCACTCTCCTGCTAAAAATGCTGAGAGCATAGAAGGCGCTCTCTGTAGACAGTGTTTGGTTTGTCTATTCTGGGCCACTGTAGAAACACGGTGGTGCAACATGGTAGACTCTATGGAAGTAGATATAAAGATCTCATTCCTATTATATTCCATTTCTGCCACCAGATGCTCCTAAATTCCACACTGGACCTTTAATGTGACCATAAAGCTGCGAGGCCATGCTTTTAAATGAAAGTAGGAGAAGGAATTTCACAATGACACAACTTCAAATAACTTTCTCTTTTTCTTTGCATTTTTGTAAATTACCTGTATCACTGCACATTTTGAGCAAATTAAATTCATTATTGCTCCTTTTTATGAAGCAGCTTGTTTTCCCACGATATCCTGGCTGAAGAGTGAAATTCATGTAGTCTTCATGATAGCGTTTGCTCCCTCCACTTTCCTACAGGACTGTGAGAGGTCACAACTACAGTGCTGCGTTACTAATTCACTACCACTGTGCTGGACCATATCCCAGCATGCATTAGAATGGCAGCATGCATATGAAAGGCAGAGAAATAACCTGGACAGGTCTGCAGTCTATCACAGAGTTGCAAACACACCAGCATGGTCACCTGGGAGTAATTTGCAGTGATCCGTTCTTTTGATCCACATTGTTTTTGTACTGTGGCAAGCTGAGCACCCTGAGGAGAGCCACACACACACAGATAAAACATTTGAACGTCATACAGAACTGGGGGCTCACATTAAAGCCTAAGACCCTGTTGCTGTGAGGCAACGCCTGCCACTGCTGCATTAATATCAGCATTAAACAAACAAACAAAGAAGATGTGAATTAAAACCTCACTTCATCACTTAATGTGACTCGAAACACTTTCAGACTTGGCCATTTATGTGCCGCTTTATTTCTCCTTAAGGCAGTCTCTTCATTTAACATGCAGTATGCTGCGGTAACCCTGCACAAGTAATTTAGGACATAGAGCAGAACTGTGAGCTATATGGGTGTAGTACATCTTTTTTAGCTGAAGACAGGAGCAAGGAGATTGAAAGTGGTCCACATGATAGGTAACCAAGACAGGCAACAAACAGAGTAAATCTTTTTGTGTGTGCTGTGGTGGTAAATATGACTTGGAGAGCAAAGGCTGATGGGAAATATGATCTTGATCTTATGTTCTCTCTCTGTCTCATCTCCTCCGTTTCTCTTCCACCCACCACTAGCCTCCCTGTGACGACTCTCTTTATTTATCTCTTTTCTCATTTCTTTCTTTCCTGGCGTCTCGTTCTCCTCTTCTCTCATTCTTTCTCTTTGCCGAGCTGATGGCAGCGGCTGGGTTGTGATCCAATCACAGGCTGGCTGCAGCAATCACCGTCTGCTGATTGGTTTTATAATCCTCACTCAGGATCTCAGATGGGAGAGAATCAGCTGGCCAAGAAGTGCTGCTCTGAAAGCTGTTATACTGATGCACACACTCATGCACCCGCAAACACGCGCACACATGCATGCATGCACACACACATGCACACACACACACACACACGCACACCCAAAAAAAACAAAACACACACACAGACTTTCTTCATTTCTCTCTGAATCTATATCACACTTCTTGACTCCACATGATCACCTTCATTCTCTGTCCAAAAGTTCTCTATGAATGTGTGTGCATGCATGTGTGTGAATGTGTGGTGGGATAGCAATGACTGAACAACAAATAGGAAAGGAGGGCATTCACTCGGCTCAAGTTCTGTATCTGAAATAAACTGTAATTCATTGTGCGTGTGTGTCTGTATGCGTTTAGCTTTGGTGTATGTACGTGTGTACATAATAATAATAATAATAATGTGCATCGGTATATTGTAGAATATGATGCAACACTACATCCTAGCCCTGCAACACCTCACTAGGGCACAAAGGGACAGGATGAAGTAAAATATAAGGGAATGCGGTAAAGCTACACACCCTCCAGCCCAAACTCCCAGATCAATAAGCTGAGCTTTAACTCTCATATTTAAACATCCTGAGAAGACAAGCTAATCTTCAAGGCACAATATCGCAGCTAAATCCCCAAATCCTCCCAGGTAACAGTGGAGGTTTGATTTGCTTCCTAGCATGGATAACCATATGAAAAGAGCAAATGTAATTAGTCGATACACACAGGTGCTGTTCATGAAAAGCACAATAACTCATACATAAATGCACACACGAGTGGCCACAGAACAGACCGAATGGTACTTTATTGGTACTTGGCACTTTATTTCCCTATTCTCACAACAAGTCCTCTATTATCATTTCGGTATATTGTGCCTTAGACAGTTAATACAGGATTCAAGGTATTGACAAGGCTGTGTGTAACATCTAATATCCTGTGTTGGATGCTTTGGGGCTTACTTTCTGCATTGTTCAGCAGGTTGCATCAGCCTGTAACCTACTGTATGTCCTATTTATTGTGTCCTTGTCCTACATCTGTGAAGCTGTATAAGGACAAATAAGACTCCTCCTGCTGGTAATATGAGTGATTTCCAAAGTGTATATCAAAATTGATTGGACAGCTGTTTGGAATTATTCGTAGCAACAGTTGAACCCTGTGAAATAATCCCACTATAATAGTGCTTTGTGCATAGAGTCTTAGCTCGTGTTGACTATTTCCTCTTTCATCCAGCACAATTAGAGAGTCACCACAGACGTTCAGTGTTGTTCTCCCCCGATAATATCAACATACTTAAATACTTATTGATGAACTAAAGCAGCACATCCCTGTGCTTCTATCTGAAGAACACAATGGCTACAGCAACATCGTGCTGTGAGTCAGGTTGTCAAAAGTGTTGATACTTTGCTACTTCTTCAAAACCATGTGTTTGAAAAGTCACGACGTCTGTTAATTATGCACTCATTATTCAAATCTATAACACCACCAACACAAGGCTGCACTGATGAAACAACAGGGAAGAAAATCGACTGGTCTTCAAACATCATTACTAATGTGCTGGTGAGGGTTGAACGACTTTTTCTGTATCAGCACTGTGTGCAGGCTGTTCATAAAAAAGAAAGAAAGAAAACATTTCTACTTTGTGTGTCTCAGACTTTTTTAGCTGTGGTATCAGAAAAGGCATTGAACATTGTTTTTTAAAATTCTGGCATCGTAACAACATTAGCTCTGAGTAATACATGATGCAGAAAGGTTTGTTCCCATACTTCATGCTGAAAGCAGAGACGACAAGGTTACAGAAGGGATGAGAAAAGAAAGGTTCAGAAAGATTCTCTCAGGTTAGAACGAGGAGTTATTGGTGTTTTATGAGTGCACAAAATTGAGAATTTCTGAGAATCCAATGGACTCAGACTGGAGAAGTGAGAGCAAAAGATTTGTTGAAACAGTCATTCGACGAGAGTAATTCAAGACAAAAGCCTGAAGTAGAGCCAGAGGATTCAAGGAGAGGCAGAGATGCCAGCTATGTTCAGGTGGGAGCACCAACCCACAGGCAATTAAACAAAGGACTGTCTGCAGACGCTTTAAAATGAATCCATGTAAGGCCAAAACTGCAAAACACTGGATTCAGAACTTTGCACCTCAATGGGGAGTGGGTGGAAAAGGTGAAACAGTCTGCAGGGAGTTAGTCATTTAGAGGTGCCACCACTGTGCTGAAACCCTGCAGACCAGTGGGAAAGTGGAGAGCGCAAAAGCACACACCAGTTCAAACATACGCACACACCGGACTGTAAGTGCTCTCCGAATGATAGCATCCCCCACAGGTGCATCTTCCCAACTCATATCTTTGTATTGTGGGCATATGGGCCCCAAAAAACCTGCTGCCTAAAAGCACAGAAACCTTGGTCAAGCACGTATACAGGCACATGAGACAAGTTCGTTTAGTTTGCATCCTGTTGCGAGCACTGCTAAGAGTACACACACACCAACACACATACATACAAACTGGCTACTTTTTGAGGAAATCACATAGGCTTCATTTCCTGAAGAGTTACCTGAACCCCACTCCTAACCTCTACAGCCGCCCCAGCTAACTGGACTTGAGTCTAAAATGTGAGAGTGACTCAGTTCTGTCACGTTTGGATGAAAATCTTTGGCTAGCTTTTTAGTTATGTCAGTGAAAATACAGACATGTAGGAAAATTGACGATTTGGAGACATTTTCATTTAGTTGTCAATGCAGATATTAAAGAAGCAGCTGGTCGTGTGACATGTAAAACTTGTGGTGTGTGTGTGTGGGCGGTGTGACAGGGTAACACAAATTCAGTGCTTCAGCTCACATTAACTGTGTCTTTGTCAGGCTTGGACATAAAAAAACAGAATGCCTGCCAGGTTTGGGTCGGGCTCGGCTACGACTCCTTTGGACAGAAGAATTTGTCCCGAGCGACACTCTACCCTGGAAGAAGCCTCAGTCTCTGACACACACACACACACACACACACACACGCACATGGTCCCAAAGCTTTGCCATTAGCTCAGTGTGTGTTCGCTGGGGTGAAACCGAGCCACTGGGAGCATCATTCATTCCAGGCCTGCAGGGAGAGAGAGACTGTGAAGCCAGGGCCCCCTCTCTCTCTCTCTGAAACACACACACACACACACACATACACACACACATGCATACACACACTGTCCCCCACGAGGTCAGCAGGATAAGCTGGTTTGAGGAAGGCATGTACCCTTCACTTCCTGTCAATGACAACACGGGCTGGTAGCCGCTACGCACCACTGAATCTAAAGCACACTCTCTCTCCCTCCCACTGTTTTTGGGTTTTGTCTGTATCTCTCTACCTGACATCTTACCGTTGTATCTGTTCCCGACTCATATCTACACCCAATCTTTGCTTCCCCAACTCTCCCGGAATCTTCTTATGAGATGAAACTTTAATGATTCCCTTGAGGAAATTGGCTTGTTGCAGCGGTGAATATACAGTCATAACAATAATAGAATGCAAGAAAGAGAAAACGTCTGGGTTTTGTGTGTGTTGAGTGTGCGTATGTGTGTGTTCGAGGAAGGAGGCACTTTGTTCTGTTTACTCATTCTAGCTCTCTGCAAGGGTTTGTGTAATTTCCTGGGCTGATATAGTACTTTGGTCAAATAATAGATTTTTTTTTTTTTTTTTTTTTTTAATATTAAATCTGTACTCTTTCTGGGTTTCACAGTTCTCATTGTCTCACTATGTCAAGTGTTACATGCAATCATGCTCACACTCTCAAACAGGCAAGTGTTACTTCTGTCAAACTGCAATCTTCAACCATGTGCCAGTTTATTCTGCGCTTACATGCAAATCATTTATTACCAATTCACTCCACAATAAAAGAGATGTAGCTGATGTCATTGATTCAAAGTCTTTGTTGTGTAAACTAGAGCAAAGCTGCCATGGAAAACACATTCTTTGTAAAAGGTTTGCATATATTTGATGATGATGATGGTACCATTTTCGTGGTGTAAAAACTGGATGAGCACCTTAAAAAGAGACCAACTTTGTTCTTTGAAACCCATCTCTTCTGTCTCCATCGCTTCATTTCTCTCAGGGCTCTAATCACACAAGGGACCATCGTCCTCACTCTGTCTTTTACTCTCTCTGTCTCTCTCTTCTCAAACATCATATTTTTTTTCTGTCCATCAACCCCCTCAACTCGTTCCTTTGTCCCTTGGCTATTGGTGGATAAAACCCAACAGATATTCCAGGACAGCTGGCTGGGACATCTTTCATTTCAGAGTGGTATGGTGCTTCCAGGAGGCTCATTTAGGTGAAACCTTTTGAAGGTGGTTTTGAGAGAAGAAGCAACTACGAGAACTTGAAACAATCACTCTAGAGTCTAAAGCTGATGCTTAGGGTTAAGGTTAGGGTTAGATACTGTATGTAAAATTTCTTTTGGTGTTAATGACTGATTGTGTTAAGATACGTAAATAAGATAATCCTGAAATCTGGTCCTATCATTCTTAAAAAAGCTGAGCATTTCTGATAAAGAACAGTTAATGGGCCTCCATTATGATGTGATAACAAATTACTGTAGTAGCGTTTTCTAATGAGACTGCTGCGCTTGATGGAGAAACGTATGACTGAGGTGAACACGCTGATGAAGAAAATTGCTGTCCGTCCCCGAGGAACGTGAAGACGAGATTAAATTACTTGACAGCGGTCTATGTGCTGGCTCTATGCACCTCTTTACAAGAATATTCACATAATATTTTACTAATCTGGCAGAGGTTCTTATCTCTCTTATGATGAGTGACCAGGCAGGGTCTGACTGTCTTACTCAAGGACACTTTGACAGCAAAACCTTCTGGTAACGGGACTCTGTAGTCTGTGGGGATTTACTGCCAGCCAGGCATGTGTGTGTGAGTTATGTGTGTCATCCATCTGTGGGTGTGTTGCACACACACACACTCACACACGAACACGTGGCGAACACCCTAATAGATGGGCATTTAATGTCCACACACACATACAAGAACTAATAGATGTGCTTTGTCCGTGAGACTTGGAGAAATATATTCAGACAGCTGGCCATCAGCAGACTCTAATGTGTTAATAGTGTGAGAATCAATAATGCATAAGGTGTCTAAATGGAAATAAACACACAGATCTAGGGGTCACTTTATAGAAGTTTCTCCACCAAACAAACTGACTTAGATAAAGCAGTGAGCAAAGCTTTGGCCGAGTTTCTGTCCCTTTTTGTCTGTTTGTTCTTTTCATCACTGACTCTTAACCATCTGCCACGGGAGGTTCATTGAAAAACACCTCTGGGCTTTCTTCTGCTTGTCCCTCACGCTCTCTTTTTATTTCTATTTCCAGAATTTGTTTTGTGATGAAAGAAAGAAGCTTGAGAGTGTTTGAATTGTTCATATTTGCAGTTGTAATGAACAGCTCCATTATATTTGACAGCTATCAGGGGTAAGTCTTTGATGGTTTGTAGGATTATTAATCTTAATCTTATTAATTTGTACACTGAATTATTTGATACTGGCAATATAATAATGCACTCAAGGTCATTCTTAAACATATTGGCAGAGGTAGACTGTGGCATGAAACCAAAGGTCAAGTACAGGACCATGTCGTGTGCATTATTTCTTAAATCAGAAAACTTTTGTAGTAATTATATCAGAAAGAACTATATCTATATCTATATCTATATCTATATCTATATCTATATCTATGAGCCTTTTTTCCACATACTAGCATGCAGTGCTGACCTTTCTTTATTTCCTCCCATTCTTAACATTTCATTTGTTCAGTATTTCTTGTCATGGTTCTTAGCTGTACATCTTTTCCTGTGTTAGTGAAGTGGAGTGAAATTCCTTGTGTGTGTACACTTGGACAATAAAGTCAGTTCTAGTGGTAATTCAGATACATTTCATGTTATTTATTCTGATGCCAAATATGTGTATAAAATCACAAATACACTTTCCAGGCATCCTCAGCTTACAAATGTGGATCTTATTAGGCTAAGTGATGTGAGTCAATGTATTGAGCTCCAAAGAGGCTAAATCATCTGAAAGGACCAAAGGGTGCAAAAATGATTTGATTTGTGAAAAAGCTACAACTCATTTGTAAACTAACCAACAAGGACGCTGTGGAACATGACAAATTGGCAACCTGCAGTAATATGAGCCATTTTTTTGGCAATTTTTGCGACAGTGATGTATTTCTATATTCTATTTGAAAGTTGAATTGCTTTTATTTTAAGGGTTGATGATGTTATAATGTGCAGCTGGTGTGCAGACATGTCTCTTAATGATGGATATACAGTATTTGTCACATAGCTCTGTGCTCCACTGTGAATTTGTTCCCCTATAGACTGTTTATAGGCGCTATATATCACAAGGCTTTCACTGGTAATCACCAATGATGCTGCAATCCCAACCCATTTAGGTCACTAGTCTAAAGCCCACGCCAGTTTGATGGAGCTACAGTCATTATGTCTGTGTGTGTGCATGTGTGTGTGTGTAAAACTGTGTGTGTCTGTCTTACTCAGCATTATCACTCCATTACAGGTGCAGGGTTTTTCACACAGCTTTCGTTCTGTTGTGCGTTTGTTTATGCATGTGTGTGTTTGCGTGTGTGTGTGTGTGTGTGTGTGTGTACACAGTGCTATTTGCACAATTGCAAACACAGCACTCCAGTCTCCTAATACATAGAGCGCTCTCTCCTGACAAGTGCACTCAATCATGCTAATTTTTTACGAATACAGCATTATTCAACTGGCGCGGACAAAACTGTGAGTTTACCTCCATAAGCTTTTGTGAAAGGTTGACTAGTTACCGGCAAACTTAGATTTGGGTTTCAGGCTAATTTATTTAAACCTTTGAAGGAACATGCAACCTATTTTAACAGGTTATTAGTTTTTTTGTTCACAACACCAGAGTTAATTAAAATAAACTATTTTGTGGCTACACAAGTATGTCACGAGCTGCAGCTGCTGAGCTTACTTCACCAGCAATGAAACAACCCATTAAAAAAAAAAAAAACAACAACTTTCTTGCTAGTTTGGAAGTTGGGAATAGCAAGAACAAACTCTCCTTGGTGTCATGCTGTATTTTGTAACAATCCCTTGCAGACCTGATTAATTATCACTACCAAAGTGATAATTGAAGACTTTCAACCAATATTATCACTTTAGCTGTGATAATTAATCAGGTCAGGAGATTTCTGGTGCCAAATTTTGTCAGCTGACTTCATTTCAATGATTTTCAGCATACTTGCAACACTGCTTACAGAGTGTGACCATCATAAACAGAGTCAAGTGAACACACAGTATATCACAAACAGTATATGTAGCTCTAAACGTCATAGCAATGCAAGCAAAAGTAAAGGTAAAGAGGCCAAAATTAACTTCTTTCATATGAACTCATTTGTGTTTGGCATGGATTCTGAAAGATTTAAATCCTAAATTAGATAAATGGTTATTTAAAAGAGGTCGAGTACCACTTTCGCTACTGTCTCATCTTTTGCCTTCCTTGTCTGTCTTTGGCTCTCTAAAACCACCATTTTAGTCTTAAAAAAGAAAAAAATAATCTAAACCAAAGGAGCTTGGTGCAGCCTTAGGTTGACGGGTTCACGGACAGATCAGTTTCAATGTGAAGATTAATAATGCCTCTTGAAGAGTGCAGAAAACAGTGTGAGCCCATCGTCTGTGTGTGTCTGCGTGTGTGTGTGTGTGCCCTCGCTCTCCTTGAGGACTTCACTCTATTAAAAGTCAAGAGTGCCAGAGGAGAACAAACAGCATTATGCACACACTGAAAGAACTTACTGTAATGCACACACAAGCCCAGAGGCACCCACCTTCTCCCCAAAGCACTCAAAGTGATAGGTGAGCTTGAAAGTTGGTCTGCTTTATAAAGTGTGTAAAACCAAACACATATTTACCGCTGAGACCTTCTCATCTGCTCAATAAAGATGAGAAGAGGTTCACAGCACAGAGTGACTATAAAGAGATTTAAATTATACTTTCATTTGAGTCTTCCTGTGGAAACCAAGCACCTGAATGCAACAACAAAAACAGCTTTGGAAATAAATTTGGTGAGTTATGTCCGGGGTGTATATACGGTATATACTTGGTTGCCATAGCCACATGTTGTGGAAGAAAATATTGGAAAACACTGGTTCCAAAGCACTGCAGCTGAAGGTAGTCGGGGAGGTTTGCAGATTGTCAAATATCAATGTTCTGTCAGGTTATAGGTTTGGGATACGAGCACAGCTGGACGTCTAACTGATGATCTAACAACGATCAAACACTATCAAAGTGTTGCACAGGAGTAAAAGTGTTTGACTTGCTATGCATCTGCTTCAAAAGAGAGGTAAAAATTTCCACCCAGGGTCAAATCATCTCACCTAACCCAAGTTTTCATTTACAATATATTAACTGCAATATCTGTACGCCAAAGGAACGTAGTACTTAGTACATCCTACAGCACAAAGATGATACAGTGTCATCTTGCCTTGCCTTGCCTCCGCTGTCGACACCTTCTCTGAAAACTGTCTTCCTTTCTTCCCGTTCTCTTTCATCTATTTGCGTCCCACTTCAAAGGTGGCTGTCGTGATTATAGGCTGGGCGGCAGAGAGAGATACTGTAGTTATACAGTAGATGGTTGGAAAGCAAGAGAAGGAGAGGGAAAGAGGTGCAGTCAGAGGTCAGGGGTACACTGGGGGTGAACACCTTCAAAGAAGCACAACAGCTCCTCTGGTTTGCTGGAAGCCAATTAGTGACAGTGAGTTACATCTGTCAGTGCTGGTCCCAGTATAACTGTCATGTGCAATGGTGACGCTAATCTATGGCTGCTGAGTCCCAACAACATCAATAAGTAAATCTACTGTAAATACATGCATGCTATTTGGCAGTCATTCTTATAAAGACTGATCCATTTATTCCCAACAGCAGAACATCCACATAGAAATGAAGCTGATTATAATGAACCCCAGTTTTGAGATCTGACATATGAGAGCGTGCCAACAGCTAATGGTCAGACAGATTTATGATTAAGTTTTGAATTCAAATTTTGAGTACGATAAATAGTCTAAAAGCTGCAGTGGGCAAATGATTTATTTCGAAATAGATAACTTAAATCACCACATTAGAAGTCAAAGATGAGCTGGATAATAAGTCAGTAGCTACATCCATCTGTTATCCTCGATAATGAGAAGTTTGAGGAAGTGTTGTCATGTCATTACCACGCCATGTCTTTGCAATAAGATTAGAAGGAGACATGATATAGCACGAGTGGGTTTGAATATCCTTGCTGTAGATCTTTCTCCCCAGCTTTAAATACTGTATAAAATATACGCTACATCTCTGTATTGTCCACCTTGTTAAAAAGCAGCATGTGTCAGTGCAGTATAGTATGTGTGGGTTGACTGTCAGATGTACAACATCCACGGGTTCTAATAATAACTCGCATAGAGGAAACCTATATATGCATGAACCTGTCATGAGAATGACATCTACATACATGAATACATGAATACATACACACATGCATAGACAAGCATCCTAAACTGGAACAGAACCAGGGATGTTGTGGTTGAATTTGTGTTTATGCACCATGGACACCTGGACGTTCCCGCAGGGGTGAAGTGCATAGACACCACTGGGAAAGCAGAGGAAGTTTGTGAAAGTACTGTCAAAATAAACAGATACAGTACACAGATCGAGTACTTCACTGGTGCAAGATCAAAGACAAGAAACTACAATGAGATTCAATGCACACTCGGCTTGGTCTACGCTCAGGACAGCTGTAATGATTCCATCCATTCCACTTCAAGCACTTCTTGTCCATGTTGACTTAAAAGTTAAAGCGTCCGTTATCAATATTTTTTATATTCGCAATGGATCACGTGACTATTTGTATGTGAAATGGGTTGCTTTCAGTGATGAGCCAACAGATAAATATTAACTAACTCTTTAGCTCCTATCAGCAGCCCATAGATAGCTTTTTTTCTGAAGATATCGTGTGGGTTAAAATGTCACTGCCATGTAGATTCCATAACTTAAGTACGTTAAAATAAGTAAACATTGACTTTTGGCTTCAAATGGGACACATGGGACAGCAGTCTCCTGGGTGAAAGTCCTGTGTTTGTTTGACCCGACCTTCCTCCATATGCAGACTTTCTTTCTTTATACTACACCACCTGACTTTTGCTCCCATAATAATTACTACAGCTACCAGAGGTCGCACATTAACAATAACACACAGAACGTTGATGACAGTGGGGAAAAATCCTTTGTATTCTTCGAGTTAGAATGAACTCGGGAATAAAGCGACAATAGCACACACTTTGTTATTTCCAGTAATAGAGCTGAGGCCTGCTCTGATCTGCTTGGTATTCATCACCAGTGTTAGAGAGTAAAGAATGAGAGTGAAGATGAAGAGATGAGGACTGTGGGGAAGCTGGTGCAGGGAAAAGCTGGTGATCTTTTATTTCCAATTAAACTATTGAGGTAATATTCATATGAACTGCCAACATGTGCTTTTCGCTTGCTTTGTCAGCACCGAATGCTAATGTTCTCACACTAACAACGGAGCTCATGACTACTTGTGTAAAAGACGGTCATTCACTAACAACTCATTGTTATGCATCCTCACCAGATTTTTGTTCTGTTCAGCTCTACAGAGCTTTATAGCCTCTTTCAGCTCATTGTTTTGGTTCTATGGCCCACAGCTCTACTATTTTGGCTAGCGTACAGCTGTTTTCATTGAAAATGATTTCAAACAACTCAAAGTTAGCAACTAGCTGGCGAACATTGCGGAACAGCAAACAGCAAAGTGACTCATTGCACAGACTGTGCCCAAAATACATCATCTACATGAACTGGGATCACATTATTAGAAGTTCCAGATACATAAAATATTTTTAATCCATTTTCATCACATTTTCTACCCACCTTCACATTAAAAAGTGAAATAAGTTTCATGCTTTAGTATTAAGCCACCTTCACAAATGCTCGTTAGATGGGATTCACAGGAACTAACTTTGTGAAAATAACACGCTCAACACTTTTCGGTGTAACTGCAAACTGCCAAAGTCTGAAAAGTGTTGACACGCTCAGTGAGGGGTCTGGAGTAATGTGCGTCTTTCAGCTTGCACTTCAATGATCAATGTAAGCGGACTCATTATGAAGTTGAGAATATGCAAACTGGAGCATAAGAGGCTGCAATGCAACACAGCAAACACAACAAAAGGGCAACTATAAAATATCTAATTTGATCACATGAAATAAATTCTGAAGCAGATTCTGAAGTCTAATCCTGAAATGCATTGCGATTGATTGGAGAATGAACGCTGTTGACGATTAATGAGGGCAGTCAAGTAATATGCAGTATAAAAGAGGTTTTTTTCTTGGAAGAATGACAGAATTTTCAGTTTGTTGATCTGGGGAATCAACTTTCAAACTTTGTGAAGAGTCATGATTAATCATATTTTGCCCTCCAGTAATAATTAAATTACAGTGACTGCAGACGCATATTATACGGAACCCAGGCAAAGACAGGCCAGAACAATACTTCAACACTAAGAGATTACTACATAGCTTTTCTAAACTGGGGGCAATTTGTAGAGGTTGTGTAGTCAGCATGGTTGTGCAATTAGAAGCTCTGGGGAACTACAATTCACAAACCAATTGGAAATCTGCCGTCATAACCAAAAATGAAATGTATTATAAGTCTATGTTATTGTGGGTAATAATTGGGAAGAATTTTATCATAATAATCATGATATAGGAAAAAATGCAGTGCAACTTCAATGTTACAGTAAGTTCATTCCTTCAAGTATTGTCTTAGAAATCCTTCTTACTGGGTGTAAAGCTTTATTAATATTCATAAGTAATTTCCCTCATATGTTACAGCACTTATAATCAAACTGTACTGACATTATAATGGTGCACTCCTTTCACAAGACAAAAAGATCAGACAGGGGGAGATAAAAACAACACATTTGATCAACATCAACACGGACAGGATTATCGAGGAAGCATAGCCTTGAAAGGCACAAGGGAAGAAAGCCAAACATTGTGAATAAAATGAGATAAGGCCTTTAAACTTTAGCCTTAATGCAGTAAATCAATGCCACACAGCTGCCTTAACACAGTAAAATATACTGGCATGTAGTGTCAGCGCTTACAATGATGAACACACAGAATTCAAATACACACACACACCCTTGGCCGTAATGCACAAGTATGAGAAGCAGAGAAAGATGAGGGAGAGATGGAAAAAGAAGAAGAAAATAAAGATAAAGGCACATCAGCAGGATAAGCACGTTGATGAATCACTGTAGAGGCAGAAAGCTGTCGAATACATTTATCTCATCCTATTGTTTTCCCCCGTATCTCCCTCCACAGGTGGCATAAGAAGAGTGTGTGTGTGTGTGTGTGAGAGAGAGAGAAAGTGATGATGAAGATGACCCTGATACTGAATAGTTGCACTGATGTATAGAGAACATTAAGACACGGGCACACACACGACATCCATGACACTGCGACGCAAACTATTGCCTTGACACACCTTCACATACACACATGGCATACTGGGTAATTGGGGCCCCCTGGGGCCGATCCCTGGGCTTGGATGCCAAGGGCGTGCATTCCTTACAGAGAGGCAGATAAATCAACTGTTAATAAGCCAGCAGGCATGGAGGCTCTATTTACGACCGCTCTCTCCACAAGGCCAGTGCCACCAGCCCAGCTCTGGTCTCTGTGTCTGTCGCTCTTTCTCTCTCTCTCTCACACACACACACACACACACACATATGCATACTTAATCTTTATCAGACAGAAGACCCCCAAGACACATATACCCCTATAACTGTATGTCAAGGGGAAAAACTTCTCGTCTAATGTGATATATTCAGCATTTTTCATCAGCCACTCTTTTTTCCTATTAACCCATAATGGAGTAAGGATCACAGCTTAATCTACCCCACTGGAGTGCACACACACGCACACACACACACACACATACAGTCATGTTTCTATCATGTTTGGGGACATTGCATAGACTTACATTCATTTCTTGGAGATTTACCTTAACTGTTACCATGACCCCTCCTTCCCAAACCCTAACCTACACCTCACCTTTCCCTAACCTTAACCCAAGTCTTCACCCTACACTTGAAGAATTTATGATATAGATATATGATATGAATTACCTGATTTATGGGGACTCGCATTATGTCCCCATAAGGAAGGCGAAAGACCGGAGTCCCCACAATGTGACTGGTTAAACCTCCACACACACACTCAGAGTGGATTCCAGCCACCTGAGGCAGATCCACAATGGCAGCCGAAGCTCAGCACAGGAGCAGAGCGGAGCACAGTATTGATTCATCCACAGAAAGTCACCTTCCCCCTCACCCCACCCCGGCCGGTGCCTCGGGGCCCCGGGTCATTCCACTCAGCCAATTTGTATGGCTGTTGTTATTATTAGTGTTTCTCCGGCACGGTGCTTTGGTCTCGGGGCATGGACACACCGCTTTATGATGCCGCGCCTAATAAACATCATTGTGATTTTCCCAGGCTAGTAATTAAGTGTGGGGCTAATTTGTCATAGTTAGTTAGAGCGTGGCGCAGTGCCGGGAGAGGGCTGCCTGGGAGGGGTACGGTGGCTGAGAAGGCCAGGAGTTTAATACACACTATTCGTTTATAGCCACTGCTGCATAATTATGTCGGTGCTGGCTTGGAGCATGGCAGAGGGCCATCGCAGATCAAGGTGGGCCAGAGGTTTTACTATTCAGAATCTGACTTGAACAATTTTGTGCACATGACGCTATCAAGGTTTGGCATACACAGTGTGGGCATTTGACAGCCGGTGACAATATTAATTTATTTTAAAACCAAGAATTTCTGGCAGGACTTAAGCCTTTGAATCTAATCATTTGTGTTTGAAAAGCAGCGCCTGTTGCCTGTTAAACCAAATTAAACTAAACCTGTTCATAACCAACAAATAAAAAACTTATCTGTCTGAACAAATTCATTGAAAACGCAGCTTCAGAGCATCTGCAGTTCAGTTAAGAACATTTAAAAACCCTCTTGCTTGTTGTTGCCTGTTGTCTTTATGATTGTTTCTCTCGACATGTCAGCACATCTCGAAGAATGTGTGTGAATGTGTATTTGTCAAAGCAACAATTGCTGTTTTGAAAAATACTCAATAACATATTCACTCCTACTTCAAGTCAAATGTGAAAAAAAAAAGTGAAGCAGGAGACACAGATTAGATGTAGCTTTCAGCTCATTTACTTTTTATAGATGTTTTAGCAAAAGAGCAATAAGGCTCAAGGAGAAAACAAGCATAACTCATATAAGGGAGAGCTTAATCATTTTGGCTTGGAGTCATTGTTGGGCCCGAAAATTAGACGTTATAATGTGGACACAGTTGTAGTGCCAGTGCTCGTAAAAGAAAAAAATGGTAATTAATGGGGGCAGTGATAACAGTGTTGTAGTGCAGGCCTTGTCAGATGCTACAAGATCATTTCATACTCATTTTCTCAGTAAAGACTGCCACAAGAAACGGTCTTTATGGAGTGACTCATTGCACATTTCAAAATACTAGCATTTACTGCAGTATATTACGACAAAAAGTTAGATGTACGATTTCTTGCCAAAGTCAAGGAGTCTAACATGTGAAATGAAAAGAGATAAAACTGCAGATGTGAATGTCAGTCAACACCATCGCTTGCCTCAGTGGGTTTTTTGATACTAGCAAATTAAATATTCATCACAAAATTAAGGAACATTGGAGATAAGCCTTGAGCTCATAAAAGCATATGTCTCCAGTTCTGCATTGGGTTCCTATTCATTTCAGAATCTATTTAAATATATTTTTGATTATATTTAAAACCCTTCATGGTTTGCTTCCTTTATGCATTTCTGATCCTCGGGTCTGGTAACCACATAAAAGACTCTCTGTCCAACTGCAGGTCAAAGGGGGAATTGTGCTTTTACTGTTTAAGCTCCAACAAAGGTCACGATCTTTCCCTGACAGTAACCAAGTGCTTTCAGTGCCGAAAGAGAACCACAGAAAGTTGAATAATGCTGCAGTCACGATGAGTGGATCGTGCATTGCAAGACTGCCGAAAAACAAATGAAAAACAGTAAACAAAAGTTCAGACATTTTTATGACCTGACAGGTACATTCATTTCCTCATTATATTAAAACAAAATGTAATTCAGTCTGCATCACATTTCCTTCAAAACATATTTGCTGTTGCAAGTTTGCTACATATAAATGTAATTTCTAGAAGACAAGTTAAAAGTGTGATGCGCTACAGGCAACAGATGGCAAAGAAGGATAAGGTTTGCTGTAATGGGTAACATCCCTGAGCATTCTGCACCGACACCTTCAGGTTTATCACTGAATCATCATTTTCATTAATCTTTCATTACTACACCTTCTTCTGCACACCATTAACTCCAAGCTCTCAGTGTGTATGGTGTAGGAAGCTGCATGCAAGGTAAGCACATTCTCGAATCAATTCAGATGTTGATGAAGTCTCAGATTATGCTCGGCGTTGGCATATCCATGTCGTCTGCGCCGTTTACCGAAGGAAGTCGACGACAGATGCAGATTATAAAGATACTGACGGCTAACGGCGAGACAATGAGTGTCATGAAAAATGACATACTCATCAAGAGCAGCATACTTGATATGAAGTGTCTTGATTGTGTGCTTTCATTCACTTTTGCTATGATAATCCCATTCACCCTGAAGTTACATGTAGTTCAGCGCATTTGCACGCAGGTAAGCGCTCTCACACCAACTTCGATTTTGTTGATGGATGTTTGGATGTTGTAACTTCCACATCTGCCCTCAGGTGAGTGAAACAAATGAAAATGATCCGGACACTTGCAGTCAATGCCAAGTTTGTGAGGAGCACTCCTCTCGCCAGCTCCTCCCACTTTATTCCATATCATCATGCAGATCCGAGATTAGTTTTACCCACCGGCTTTTCATCTACAAAAGACTGTCTGATTAGACTCTCTCAAGTTGCTGCAAGAATGATCCGATGCGTCGCTGCAACTGAGAACCCGATCTGTCTCTGATTGCTTACTGTGACATACACAATTACCCAGCTGCTTCCTGTGATTAAAGCAACTCTCCTGTTTCTAGGCCATTCTTTCCTTCTCCTCCTTTGCCTCGTTCTGCATTCATCCACCTGTCCACCCCCTCTCGCCACTTATTTCCGAGACTGCATTATGAAATCCAGCTATTCACCTCTGAAATCCTCCTGTCCATACGCTGTACACACACATACACGAAAGTCTTTCAAATGAGCTAAATGTAACCACACACAAACAGATATTACACACTGTTTAATGTCTCAGCTTCCTTTCTAATGCATATTTGTTGCAATCTACAGTCTTAATACACATGATGTGTAGCAATTGCATACCTACACATATGTGCGCGCGCACACACACACGCACAGTGAAATAAAAAAAAAAAGCTGAGCTAACTCAAATTTTCCGAGCAACATTATTCAAGAAATTTTTCAATTTTGAGTTTTAAACTTCAAGTATTTATGAAAAGTTTGTCAATTTTTTTAAGTTTGAGTCTTAAACTTCCACAACTACAATTGTCGCAGATCAACTCCAAAAAAGGTCAACTGTCAACTCTGAAAGATAAGGAGTCTGGATTCCTAAGACCGAGTTAACTTAAACCAAAACTTAAGGAAAAAAAATGGACTCAAGAAATTAAAGTCACTGAACAACTGTTTAACTATACTGACAAAAGTTCATTGGGTTTCATGCCTAATCAATACAGATTGGCTGTAGTTGACAGTCACATTCAAACCATGATTAATACTGAATCACAATTACAAATCTGCCTAATATGCCGTCAGTGCTTACAAAGGAAGTATACAGGAGTGTGGTTGAAGTGGATTGCTTTGCTTACTTATCAGAGAGGAGAAAGTACATGATGTTACTATCAGGCTTCATGTAATTTTAGTCAGAAAATGTTCTCTGGAGACTTTTAATACAGTGCATTCTCTAAATGATCTTACTTATTATCACACATGAGATAATCTGCGGTCAGATCGGTCTCTACTACATACAACAAAGTGTAATACAAATCAGGGAACATGCAGTTTTTTAAAGAATTTTCATCTTTTTAGTCTCAAAGAGGTGTTGGCTCATCTATGTGGTGGTGCTGTCTTGGCTTGCATCATACTAAATAATGTTTCCACTTTTAAGCAATGGATAGAGAAGACCATATGGCCCTGTTCTGATGACGAAGATGACAAAATGAGCAAAGCAGTTAGCTAAACCACAGCTGGAGTCTACCTGATAGTTAGCTGAAGCAAATAAGTCAGTTGGGATGATCATTAAAATTGTTTTTAGCTTAATCATTGAAGCAAAGACTTCTAAATTCTAGCTTTTCCGGCATGTCTGCATCTCTTCTTGGGCACTCTCTTTATCCTCTGCCCACATTTGTCACCTGATTTACCCTCTTTTTCATTCTGTCACCCACTTCTTTGCTCTTTCAATCCCCTCCTCACTCAATCATCTTCTTATACTGTGCTTCTCATTTTCTATGTTCTTTCACCCTCTTCTTTGTCTTTCGTCACTTCATCTGTCTCTGTCCTGCTCCTCTCCTGCTCTCCACATTCATAACACCCCCCCCCCACCCTCTCTCTCTCTCTCTCTCTCTCTCTCTCTCTCTCTCTCTCTCTCTCTCTCTTTACCTCTCAGGCTTACTCCCTCATTTCACTTCTGTTCACTTAACCTTCCACATCCTCATCCAGCTGCTACTTGTCCTCCAGCTGCCTCTGGCTCTTTTCTCTCCTTCCTGACCCAGTCACCTACTGGGAAGGCACCCAGGGTTCCCTTGAGCAAGGCAGCAATCACACCGCTTGTCTGATGTTTGGGAGAATACGCTTGTTTAGTGATCAACTGGTGAGGTACAGCTTACGGGAGGTTGCGTTTTCTCCTGTTTCCGCCTGCTGTTGATGGCCTGAGTTTCTACTCAGTGGTAAAAAGAAAAAGCCCCTTCTGGTGGACGTGAGACTCCCTGTCCTAAAGCCCCCCGTAAACGTACAAGTCTGCCAGATCACGCCAGTGCCACGTTCTTGGAGCCGACTTCAAGAACTGCAAATGCACACATAATTTCCCCCGACGCTTTTTCTCTTTCTCCAAATATGAGGGGATTTACTCCAGGCCATGACACTCCCCTGCTGTTAATCCGTATTCTTTATAATTCTTCACACAGAGTCTCAGTGCATCCGTGTGTGTGTGTGTGTGTGTGTGTGTGTGTGTGTGTGTGTGTGTGTGTGTGTGTGTGTTATAAAGATTGATGCTCGTGCATACATCAGATGAGCTTCACTGTGTGAATCACGAAATATTAAAAAGGTTATGCCTGACAGGAAATTATCACAGGCCTTGGCTTTTCTATGCCGCTCATGCATGTGTACAGTGTGAGTGTGTGTGTGTGTGTGTGTGTGTGTGTGTGTGTGTGTGTGCCCAAAACAGCCCATCATAGGCACAACAAATCATATACTAACCTCACTGACACAAAGCATTGACCAAAAAGGCCATCTGCATTTTAATGACTGACTCTAATTTATCTACGGCTAACGTACATTTTAACAGGAGACGCTTGATATTCCTCACAACACACAGAAATTCGCATGGCTGTCTCATTTCTGCTGATGGCGATGCTATGCTAATGGTGTTAGAATTTCCTGTGCTGCTTTCCAAACAACCCATCACAGAGAGGTTTAGGTAGATGTTTCTAAGGAAGCATGTGTGCCAAAGTATTTGTGTGTGTGCATATCACTGCAGCATGCAAGCTGTCCTTTTCTAATAAATGCTCTTGTTTAAAAAGCAGCACAAAACATTGCGGAGAATGAGATCAAATTCTGAAGGCGCTTCCATCTACAGGTTACACAAATCTAACAGTGGGTTTCACAGTGATGTGCATCTGATGAAGAGAGTCTAGTAATCAGTGCTACAATAGTCCTGCACTGCAACTGCAGAAAAATCATTTTCAGAGTGTAAATTGTGGAAATAAAGCAGTTTCTGTGATAGACTGGGACAGCAGTCTGTGTAATGAGCAGGTTTGGCTGTACAGCAAAGCCCAGTCTGTTACCACTACATTTGAGCAAGTGTGTGTGTGTGTGTGTGTGAGTATGGATACATCACATGGCTTTGTCCTGTTTTATTCACTAGTCTGGTTCATTTCCCACCAAATGGTAGAGTTCAAAACAGCAACTGTGCAGAGACAAGCCAGCTCCCCTAAAGTAAAGGAGGTCAGACACAGGGGAGTGAAGAAGCAGAATTATTTCTCCAGCTGAAAGAGTTGGAAGAAGTTGTGCAATGTAGGATTTGCTATATAAGATTAAGCTCATCACTGCTCTTTGCAGAGGCCCATGCTGTCGCTCCACACTGTGGCGAGACTGAGTCTGGAGGCTTAATAGTATTAAAATAATCTTTATTTATAAAGCAACTTCACAGATTTGTGCTAAGATTTAGATTGAAGTTTTTACCTTGTCGAGCAACTTTTATACACAGCGAACAATCACTATCTTTTACTTGGTTAACTCGGCATCTGGCACAGGGACAAAGTTAAGATGATTTGTTTAGCTAACACTGGCACCTCCTGAAAAAACTTCAATTTTATATCCTTCAAACAAGCTAATAAATCTTGCAGTGGAGTAAGATTGCCTTTAATTATAAAATCAGTGTGTTTCAAGAATTATTTATAAATCAGTCTTTTGATTCTGTTTGAAACAATTCATTGAAATTCATTCATTTAAAAATTTACAATACAGTAGTAATTGAGACTATGTGAAAAATCTGTAGGCATGAATCATCGTGCTGCATCCTCACCAGCAACAGCAAGTCTTATATACGTTTTAATCTTCATTTTACTGACACGTCCTTTGAAACGAGCTCCTAGCTGAGGTGTGAAAATAGGAGGCAAGACAGTATGTTGCGTAAAATACTCACAAAGCACAAATGCAAATATGGAGAATGAGTTTTACTCAACAACAGTGTGAGCTGTATCATTAGAGATGCAGGGATAAGAACTGAATGGAGATGATTCGAGAATTTAAACATACAAACGGTAGACCACCAAGAAAACTGCAACACTACATCTGGTTAGAAGAGGTACGCAGGAATATTAACAATCTGACCAACCAGCACTGAGTATTTGACATGGAAACAAAAACAAATCTGCAGCGTGGACAGGAAGTGTGGAGCGTGTACAGGAAGTAGTGTGGGTTGAGTCAAGTGGAGGTTCGAAATGATCTCAAGAGCAAGCACTTACTGTGATAGCTTGAACATCTACAGAAAGCCTTGAGGGAAAATCATGTAAGTCACCCTCCCACACTGTTTAAAGAAGGCTACACTTGGTCTCAATACTTAAGGGATTTTGTAACACAGTTTAAGGTTGAAATGTACAAAAGCTGAGAAGGTCAGGTGTTCAACTGGAGCTGGGCCGGATGCACAACGTGCCAGTGAAGACCTCCAGTAAGTTCAAACAATTTGTTCATTCATTATTTGCTAGCGTCAATAACACGGCACCTGTAGTAGTGGAATGTAAATAAGAACATTTACTACTACTCCACAGGCCTACTTCTAAACATATAAACAGTGTATGTGTTATTCCACTACATCTACTTGACGGCTTTAATTGCTAAATACTTTCCTGACTATGATTTTACATGCAAAACATAGAAAGATGTTATAAAACATGAATGGCTTTCTATCAAACTAACTAGCAGCGTTTAAACTACCTAAAACTGACTACACACTGACAAATTCCAACATTAAAGGCAGACTGGTTCAACCTCCTCTTGGATGCATGCTTAAGATCTATCACCTAAGATAAGAAAATACAGGCAAAGAGCAGAGCCTGCTCATTTTGCCTTTCAGTAATAATATCCAAATCATGCAATGTATCACTCGTAAAGGTGCGTGTCTGCATAATGAATACTTTGAATACATGTTGCTGATAATGCTTTTCTGCTTTTACTGAAGTTACATTTTGAATGCAGGACTTTTACTTGTGATGGCGTATTTTTTTAACCATGGAATTAAGCAAAGGATCTGAAACCACAACTGGAGAAAAAAAAAAAACAAGAGGCCGCACTGTGAAATATTCACAAATATTTTGACATACAAACCACATGGGCTGGATTGCACACTGTACAATTACAACCGGCTATGTAATCAATAACCTCCATCAAATAGCACAGGAATGACACTGACCGAACTCTAGTTGCTGTCAAGGTGATATTGATAAAATACATCATCAGGCTGCTTATCACTGGCTGATGGCCAGGAATCTGCCTCTTCCCTTGAGCATTTTAAATAGCTGCAGCTGGGTGTATTAGTGATGAAATGGGCCTTGTGCACAGCTTGGGGACCTGCCATGACTATGTGCTAAACTGGGCTTCCTAATGAAATAAAAAGGCTGCATGTAACATTGAGTTACCTGTAAAGGCTAGAGTTGTCCCCAGTGACACAGAATAATGCATTTAATGTGTTTTGGCTGTGTGAGAAAATGTATTTGTCCCAGCCTCCCACAGCAACACGAGGATGGAGGGAAGGAGAGGAAGAAGAGAGGAGCGAACAAAGGAGAAAGAAAAAACAAACACGTTTGGAAAAAGAAAACAGAAGAGAGAGAAGGAGGAGGAAAAACAACCAGTAGAAAAGGGGGAAAGAGAATAGTCAGGGGAGGACAGGAGAGGGAGGTGGTAGAAAACAGAAAACACAGTGTTTGCAAATAACAAATTAAAAGCATAAGCGTTCTACACACCAAACCATATCCCTGAGGAAATATGGGCCTTTCAGCATAAGAACCATATTCGGAGCAAGTAGGTAGGTAGAGACAACCTCTCCTTGGCCTCCTGCCATCATTTACAGCAGCAGTTAAGGATGTAAAAACAAAAATACTCACTGTTATGTCATTCTGAGATGCTGTAGGTCTGACTTTCTCTACCAACTGCACCACAGGCTACACATGACCACCATGGTAAAGACTGTGTACTATGCATACTATCAATTTGAAAAAAGCTACCATTGGCAGGAATCAGCATTGCGTCATCTACTTGTATCCAAAGAAATCAAAACAAAAAAGTGACCCATGCATAAAAACAGCACTTCACAGTGCTACAAGTGGTCAAAAACTCTCCTGGGTACCTTTAAAAATATGCAATGATCGATTCACCGGTCCGTGGTCTGTAATATTCTGAGATCCACAAAAAAAATTAATTTTCCTGTAGGGCTGATGAGTCATGAAATCAAATATGAAACACTCTTGAGAAATGGTTGTGCTAGTCCTGCCAAAAATAATGAGGTGTTCCCTGGCTCATGGCCAAACTTCCATCAATTTTCACCAAAATCTGTTTAGTATTTCAGTTATTCTGCAAGCATATGGGACCCAAATGATGGAGAGGTAGCAATGTATTTATGAACCAAACAAGAGTGTGAATATATAAATCCCATCAAAGCGTGTATGTGATGTGATCTCTTTCATATACTTACAGATGAGTCATACATTGATGTACATATACTGATATCTCACTATAGAATACAGAGCTAATACAGCTAATTAAAGATCAAAGTTACTGATAATTAATTAATGTGTAATTTAATAAATAGTTTATCAAACTGTTATCTCAGCTTTCAACTCAATTCCGCACCACACATAGACGTCTGTGATAACAGGGCTATAAGAGAGGTGCGACAGTCCCAAAAAAGATTAGAAACTCATAAAAGTAATAAGCTATGAGAACTTAGACTTAACTTACCTTCAATAGTACCGAACATGTAATGGAAAGGATCATGGATCAATCCTTTCAAGATTACAGTTTTGCTGTAAAAGCAACACAACATAGAAGTATCTCTAAAGATCAAGTGAAATTAGAAAAATAATTACTTACCACCCTGATCAGTGCTGACTGTAATGATGGCCACCTGGCGAGGGAAGGAGCTCTTGTTGGACACACCATTGAGGGACTCAATCTCAAAGGTGTAGTTGGCGTGCGCTGAGAAGTCCATGACAGTGACAGTGGCGTTGGTCAGGCCTAACGGTCGCGGCAGGAAACGGAGATCCTCCTCACAGAGCTGGCACTGGTCGGGCTCGGGGCCACAGCGTTTGCACTGGACGTTGTAGGTGAGATCGCGGCGGCCCCCGGTGTCGCTGGGTGGCGACCACTCCAGCATCAGACAGGTGTCGTTGAGGTTAAACATCAAGTTGCGGGGAGGAGATGGAGGGCCTGTCAGTAGAAGAGAGAGAAAAAAAAAAACAGTGGATCATTTCTCAGCTTAGGAAATGCACAGTCCTGTTTGGTTGTTGGTCTTGATGTTGAACCAGACAGCAAAGCTTTATTTGATGATCGAGGGTCAAGGTCTTCAGGAATTCAGGAATACAAAATGGTGCTCAGACATGTCTTCGGTGGTAATCAAAGAAAATCTTAAAATGGATCCTAAAGGCAGCAGGGGTAATGTTGGTCCACCCTCGAATTTATTTTTGTCATCACTTCTGCTTTCCCATGCTGTCAAAGTCCTCACATTCACAATTCTGACATCACCATATCTGGCCAATGATCTTTCAACGTGCATTCCTTGAGCCAGTCGGTCACTGGAAACCGCTCTTTAAATGTCAATGAAATTCTGTCATCCTGTCTTTCAGACTTACTCTTGCCACCTTTTTTGTACTGTGTCTAAATCTCCATCAACCACCAGCTGGCTTTACTCTACCACCACAAGCATCTCGATCCTGTCCTATCTCCTGTCTTCATATGGGTCCACGCTCAATGAAGATGCTTCACATCGATGGAGTCTAATCTCTAAAGTCTTTTACACACTTCCAATTGATCTGTCCTTCTTAAACTGGGTGATTCGTGTTTTTTTGCGCAAAAGGTTGCATATGTCAGAATATTTCTGAACCAATAAAAGGAGGGTGGAGACAGGCAAAATTAAAAAAAAAACTAATAAAATTCACTGACATTGAGGGTTGAGAGGGATTTTAGGACATTTCATTTCACAAGAGCAGTCCTTCAGAGTATCCAAGCCACCAGTATTACTATGCAGGAGAGAAGCTACAATAACTCATACACTAAGAAAAGCATAGGACCTAAAATTGACCCTTGAGGTACACCACAGCTAAGACTGAATTCTACATGCACAAGTATTAACACAGTCTATTAATCTATATTTAGAAGAATCCCTCCAAAAGTAACAGCTGTATTTCACACAGGTACATTGTAGTATAAAATTGTTAAGGTTAAATAACTTCTATTACTGCTGTACCACACAACTTTACTTCGTTGAGGTATTTTTGTGCTCCCTGGATGAGTGTGTTTGTGTATCAGGGTAAGTATTGTGCTATAGGAGGCAGCCAGCTGTCAACAGGGTGGAGTTAAAAGACCTGAGGGATTTGAACACTCCCGTCCTGCCAAGCTCACTGTCTGCCTAGACAATGGGATATTTCCCTCTCCTTCGCCATCCCTCCATCCCTCTGCCTCCCTACCTTTGCTAAAAATCCCTGCAGACAGGAAAGCTCCTCCTACTCCTCCTCCACTTCTGTCAGCGTATGTCCATTCTCTCTCTCTTTATCTCCTTCTGCCTCTATCGGCCATTATCTCACCTCCTCTATTCTCTCCATCGAGGAGAATCCACCCACCTCCCCTCCTGCAGAGCAACCCCACTGCCATCAATCAGCTTCTATTCTCCTCGAGGGGGAGATTGGTATCAGAACCCTCCTCCCTTTCTCTCTTCACTGTCTTCTCCATCCAGCCTTTACACTGTCTCTTATCTGTCCTCCTGTGACATCCTCTCCTCTCTGTTTTGCTCTCTACCTTTGTCTTCCTCTCAGACCCTCAGTCTTTAATCTCCATTTCTTTCTTTCTTTTTTTTTTTTAGTTTTGCTTAGACATCAAGCAAATGGTTTATGCTTTAGCCTACAAGCTCCTGATTAAAATGTATTACGTGAGTAAACACAGAACTCACAGCTTGTTAGAATAGACATGGTAGTCCCCTTAGCTTGCTGGGTTGTAACACTCTCACAAGCCTTTATACACAGTGTGTGCTTGTACAGAGAACAAAAGTGACCTTTGAATGTGCTTTTGCCTGAAAGGTTTAGTTCAACCACTAACCTAACTGATGAAGAGCCCTTAGACAAGGCACTAAAATCTCTAAAATTCAATGTTAAATCAAAGCCCCCATTCAGAGTTGTTGCTTTTGCTCATGTTGTATATTACGTGCACTGATAATTTAGATGCTAACAGCCTGTTTGATGCTCTAAAGTCTTGATCCTTCGGAGGTAGGATGAAGCAATGAAACAGTTTTCTTTGTCTGTTCGATCAGTACTTTTCATGGTGATATCCACTGGTTAAAGTGTTAACCCTTTTCACTCGTAGTGTCTTGCCTGAAACAGACAGAGGGGCTGTGCTATGGGGGCTTGCCATAGACTTCTTATGCAGGTTTATATCTATAAGCACATTATCTCGTGGAAATGGTACATTGATGATGTCTGTTTGTTTTGTTTTGGGTCAGAGGCACAGCTACAAGCTTCCAATGTCTTTTTGAATGGCATTAACTCTAAGAGCAAGCTGTCTGTAAATAACAGCAAGCAGAGCATACATCTTCTCGATCTTATGATCTTAAAGATGATAAGGGGACTTAGATCTGCATACATCTATATTTAGGATACTACAGGCCAGGAGCTTCCATCCCATGTGGCTTGAAGAAAACTATTTCCAATGAGTGCAAAGAGAATTTGCAACGAGGAAATTGAGTTTCTGGCCATATCAAAAGGAGTGGGGAAATACTACCCTACTGAAAGCATACAGTAGACCAGGGGTCCTCAACTACATTTGTTCAAGGACCAGAATTTTTCCAAGCTGAGACTGTGAGACTGGGACATTCAAATAAAAAAACATTTATTTACGCCTAATTAGCCTGTCATTGTTTTAATACTTTCACTTTTGTAGAAAATGAATGTTATTTTTATTAGCCTCTATCAGTGTGAGCTGTCTCCCAAAAAACATGGAAAATTAACTAGATACTTAACTAGAAAATGCTCTCAGACCTCCATCAATGAGGCAGTCAGTTCTCAATACAAAAAGCACAGTTCAACCACCAATGAATGAGTCCTTATCTCAGCTAAAAATTCTTCAGGATCCCAGGAGCAAATACCAAAACACTCAGTTTCTCTAACAAATCTGAAGTTACCTCTCACAGTTCAACCAGTGAGATGCTGTCAGCTAGAGGGGATGTCCAGCCTGGGAGGCCAGCAGTTTGATAGTGGATTTATGGAGTAGAGAACATGGAGTGGAGAATAACCCAATTCTGTAGAACAGGTCAACTATGAATTATAAACTTTTTGGCTCGCTGCAGGGGGTTGGAGAGATAATCTACAATCACTGTCAGTATGGACTGAGCACCTTCTACAGAGAGAGTAATGTTACACGTGTGCATTTTCTTGATTCATTAGCATTTTACGGGCCAGATGGTAAACTTTGGAGGGACGAATGTGGCCCACAGGCTGCCAGTTGACCATTACTGCACTAGAGCCAAACATCTGGACAAAGGAACAAAGAAATGCTCCCAAACAAACAAGAGATAGAGAGATATTTGTCACAACATACAGAACAGAAGCAGAAAACTTTAAATAGATTATAAATAGGATTTAGGGCATTATTGAGAGTAATGGTATACTCATCAGATCTTCCCTAAACCACCATTAATCCATTTTAGGAGATGCTCTCCTCTACAAGACAAACTGCTACACATCCATCTTAAGCCTAACAGCGAACAAATATAGTTGGGTCCAAAACTCACTGCACAAATGTAATATAGACAATGACATTTATGAATTTGAAGAAGTGTAATATTAGGGGTTCGGTTGAAGACACTGTCAAGTAGACTGAAAAAGACTCAGCAAAACTGGTTTGGATGCAAAGAAAAACCCACAAGCAACTTCAGCTGAAATGCAGGCTTCTGCAAAAAAGTGCAGTGGCTGTTTCAAGATGCATAATAGAGAAGTACTTGAACAAAAATGGGCTGTGCGGTCGAGTTGCCAGAAAAAAGCTGTTCCTGCGCCAACGCCACAAAACAGCAAGCTTGCGATATGCCAAACAGCACCTAGACAAGCCTCAAAACTTCAGGAACAAAGTCATTTGGAGTGATGAGCGCAAAAATTTACTTTATGGTCACAATCACAAACACTATGTTTGGAGAGGAGTCAACAAGGCCTATGATGAAAAGCACACCATCCCCGCTGTGCAGCATGGAGGTGGATTGCTGATGTATTTGAAGTGTGTGAGCCGCAGCGGTACAGGGAATTTTGTCAGAACTGATGGAAAGATGAATGCAGCATGTTATCAGAAAATACTGGAGAACAATTTGCATTCATCAGCCCAAAAGCTGCACATGGGACGCACTTGGACTTTCCGACATGACAGAGATCCAAAACACAACGCCAAGTCAGCCTTTCAGTGGTCACAGCAGACAAAAAGTGAAGGTCATGAAGTGGCCATCACAGTCTCCTGACCTGAATACTACTGAGCCACTTTGGGATGATCTCAAATGTGCCATTCCCATAAGACAACCCAAGAATTTACAGGACCTGGAGGCTTTTTGCCAAGAAAAATGAGCAGTTTCACCACCTGAGAAAAGTTAAATTTGAATGCCATTAAAAACAAATGTCGAAATGTTTCGACTAATCACTCTTTTTTTTTTTTTTTTTTTTTTCAAGAAAGGTAAACATCTTCCAAATTCTGCATTCACTATGTTGCTCTTTAATTCAGTTTTGATGAATATTTTGGGCCCAGTCATGTGATGCACTGGAGTTTTTAGAAGTCTGCATCCTCTCTAGGCTGCACCACCACGTCTAAGTGGACGATTCCTATTGGTGGAATACTACGATAAAAGGGCCTATTATTTCATGAGGTCTGTTTGACACATTGGACTTTGTTTAAAGGTCTAACATGACCATGCGATGACAATAAAGGCATTTTAATTGTTTAAAGTGAGTGTCTAGTAGGAGACTGTTCTTGCACCAGAAAGCCTGTGTAAAAGGATGGATGTCTATGAGCAAAAGCAAGGCGTTCTTGCATCATCCGAGTCGAAATTTAGAGATGAAAACTTTATATGAAGAGCCAGGCCTCTCTGAAGATTTCCTCTTCAAACATGGCATCCAGGAGGCAACTGTAAACCCACAGCTTCTCCACAATGACTTGGCTTTGTCTTGCTGTAAAAGACAAATACACTCTTCCACCCTGTAGAGCTCTTAGATGTGGCCCGCGTCTATCTCAGTGACAGCTAAATGGCTTTTTAATTAAAGGAGAATTAGTCCGGTTAAACTGTAATTTAATGCAAATATGAAGTCGTAATGACAGTCACTGAATCATCAATGAAGACGAGGCAGCTGAACAAAAGCCATGCAATTCATCCAGAGACTCTCTAATGTACAGTTTCACACCAGATCGGTCCTGGAGACAAGACTGGATTTACAGCCGCAGCAAATTCTGAGGGACCACTGGAGAGACCACAGCTCTAGAGGCAAAGCAATAACTTACCCAGACTGTCAGGCATACACAAGTATAGAAATCTCCCATGAATTCACAATTTACAAAGTTGCAGTGACTCTGATCACATCAGAAAGGATGACTTAAAGCTCTTTTGTGCCAAATGAGTAAAGCCTGTTTGCTGGCATACTCACGTGTACAAGCCATAGTTGGAGGATCTTTCTCAGCCCTGAAGAAGCCCTTCTCACAGTGGCAGAAAGCAGCCCCTTCTCCATAGCTGAAACTGTGCGGAGGGCACTTTGAACACTTGATGTTTCCAGCATACGCCTTGTAGAAGCCTGGGTGGCACGCTGGGGGTGACAGAAAGACAATATGACAGGATATGAGAGAAAAGCTGGATTCGACTGCAGCCATACCTGCAACATCAATCAACAAGAGGCAGTTACCTGGTGTCTCTCAATAATCATCATGAATTAATCATCATCAGTTATGCTAACTATGTCTTGTATTTTATCAGAAATTCATAACTCATACTTTTGACAGATTCATGAAAATCAGGTTTATTTTCAAATATGGAAATTGATGCGGCGAGGTTCATTAAAATATAATGAGACCATCTGCTCTGCTTTTGGAAACTTTGACTGTAAGTATTAAAAAAGTATCATTTTGATCTTCACAGACACACAAAGAGCACGTATTCATGACTCCTTTCAATACAATTTCTTTTTTCTCAAATGGAATAAAAACACTGGAAGCACATTAATCAACTCATATTGTTCAGGGTTAATCCTGAGGATACTGATAATGGCTAATTTCTATTTAATGCAGGTGTGTAACTTTTAATGAATGATTAAAGCTGAAGGTAATGACAGAAAGGCTGTACATGTAAATACATCAAGTATTACACCTGTCTGAGGGTGTTTTTAGAGCCAATTGTGGAGGAGTGTTTTACCTTTATTGTATTCCACATGTTGTATGTCAAAACCAAATATTCCAACTATTCCAACAAAGCACAAGTGTACATGATCAAATGAATGACGACTTAATAGCTGGCTTCCTGGGACACTTAAACAGAACGGTTGTTGATGTTATTTGTAACACCTGTGCTTTTCCTCCTATGACAAATCTGTTGTAAAATAAAATAAGATAAAAAAAAAATAAACAAAAAAAACATGAAGGTGAAGTACGATATTAAAAATACAAATTAATCTGATCTGGGAAGATCTGTGTGAATCAAACAATCTGCACACGATCCTGCAGGGAGACCTAATCTGTGAAAGGAAAACACCTGTGCAGATGTACCATGGGTCCGTTACTGATATAAAACACATTAAAATGGGAAGATGGGACCTACATTTACAGCATATAAATGTATAGTGTGTCTCATTCTGCACCAGACTTCTCACATTAAGAGAGAGAGAGCATGTAACACTGAGATAAAGTGTGATAAAGTCTCAGTACAAGTTTCAAGTCCACAGCATCATTCAACCAGCATTATTCATGTCTCACAGGCATGAATGAAGACAAGAATATATAGCAACAGCGCTTTTGTAGCAAAGAAGACATACTGGCCTGGCTGTGGCAAGTAAGAGTAAGAAAAATACCTCTCTGACCATTTTTTCTTTAAAACTGAATGCAGCCCAGATCATTTCCAAAAGAGTCACAGGAGCAAAAGCGCAGGTGTAAATAATACGATTAATGAATAGCTACATTTCAGGCTTCTGGAAACTGCTCTTCATGCTGGCTCACTGCCACACCATCGGGAGTTAGTGGCACACTTGAATGGAACTGAGCTATTGTTAATGTTACACTGTGACAGGTCAAAATGTCCTCTGTGGGAAAGATCTGTTCAAAATATCATCAAACGCGGTCTCTGTACTGAGCAGACGAATGATGTTTGTCAGTCAAGTATGAAAGCACAGTGAACAAAAGCTTCTTAAAATACAGTAAAAAACCACCAAAGTTGCAATTTTTTTTCATTGATTTTAGAATGAACGTCTAAAGCTGTAGCTCCGTCTACTTTTTCGTAACACACGCAGGGATTTTAAACACCTTGGTTTGCTGCATGGAAAATGTTGCCAAAATGAGTCTGTTTTTATTCTAATCCAGCACTAAATGCTGAACTTATTCCAGAAGCCCTGTGTGTGAAAGTGTGTAATGAAGAGGCTTTCTGTTGGTTACACGTTCACACAAAACACATGCATTACTATTAAACCCAAGTTTTTTGTATTAAATTTCACAGGATGAACAGAAAACGTTGGCCAAGAATGCATCCCTTTTGATTTCACCGCCATAGCATGAAAATGTCTAATGTCTCCTTTCCTATGCTGAAGGACACAGGAAGCACTGAGACTCCTTTTTTCTCCACACTTTTTCAAAAGTAAATTGAAGTAAGTGGCTGCTCCAGTGTGGGTTTGATTGATAAATTATGACTCGTTTAAAATGCTTCAGTGTGGAACATAAATAGACTCAGGCATAAACATAACACATAACAACATAACAGCTTCTCTCTTTAAGAAAACTAAGAAAATGGACTACAAGTCTACGAGAGTTTACACAAATTTGGACAATAGGGACACACTGAAACGGCCTTTTAATGGCATTTTCTCAGCCTCCAAAGTACTTTGGTGTCAAAGAGATGCGCAAAAGTCTCCTGCCTGGTAAGATTTCCATTGCTGCCGGTTGTCACCAAGCACATCGATTTAACAAGGTAACACAAGCTGAGCCATTTGAAGGGATTCACCTTGAAGCACTGAGTGCCTTTGTGCGTCTCCATTGCTGCCTGTGATAAATGGAGCTGTAGGGAGGACAAGGAAGTGCCTGAAACCACGACTGCTCTGATCAAATGGGGACAATTACGACAGAGGCAAAGAGGTTAAGACACACACGCGCACACACGTGCACACACGTGCACTCACACACATTCAGCATGAGTGGAGCTGAACTAATTTTTACACATTTATTACTTTCATTTCCAAAATGGCCAGGCAACGATGTATTGATCAGACTCTGTGTAAGACTTGTACAGTCACTGTTATCTTCTATCTCAATGAAACATCTTAGTGTCCCAAGACGGAGTAAGATCGACCACTGAAAATGCTAAAATTTTAAAATACTTATTATCAATCATCGATGACTTCACGTTAAGAATATCCACATTAATACTGGCCTTCAAAAAAACTTGACATACGCGCAGCATGCAGCACACACACAAATACACAGACGCACACAGAGGCTATCTGTATCAGTATGATAAGTGGCACCCCCTATGGCGTACCAAGGCTGCCTCCGTCATTAACCTCTGATTCCGCCGTGTCCTTGAGCCAAAAACCGTCAGTCAACTCCCTCCACCCCACTAGACCCTGTTTTAGACTCTGTCAACCTAATGATGCCTCTGTCCGACCTTCGCTGAACTGAGGGGATGTTCCTTTTCGAACCTCGCAGCGTCCTGCTGCAATCTGTCTGGCCAGGCTCTGTTCCAAGGCCACACTGGTGCTATACAATGGCTGACCATGCATCACCCGAGTGGACACACACGTGTTGCCATGGAGGTTAGCACACACATGCTGGTAGATGCACGCACACACGCACAACACACACTTGGCCATATTTCCATCACTTTTGGGGACATTGCATAGACTTACATTAATTTCCTGAAGAGAGGGTTTGTGTTTAAGTTTTATCTCGACGCCACAATGTGTAAATAGATTTATGTCCCCACAATGTCAGTAATACACACATACACACACACACAGCAGTGCCACATGGGAACAGCAGTGACAAACAGCACACTGAACTGAACTTGACAGCTTGTCAAATGTGAATGAAGCCTGGAGATTTTGACTGGAAAAAGACAAGCATGGCCTTAAAGTCAAAGTCTCCACCGCCGATCCATCAAGGACGATTTTTTTTTTTTACCTTATATAAAAACATGCAAGAAGTTACAGTATCTGTGCTGCATGATTACTGCTGCTGTTAATACAATAAACCTCTATTATTTCCCTGTATTGACTTCTGTGCATACATATGAAAAGACTCGCTACTGGATAGCTTTTGCATGTTAGGCTGCTGATGGTCTGGTGACGAGTGAGCATGAGAGCCAAAACAAAAGAGCACGGTGGGAAGAGGCAGCAAGGTGAGGCTGAATGTGTATATTGTGTATGTGTGTGTGAATCCCTTTCATAACAGCTTTTTATGCCCAAGGGTCACAGAAACTTCGCAACACATGCTCAAAATGAATAAAACATGCCCACCTTATATATATATGAGATACACTTATGATGTTTTCAGTTCTTAAAATACATTGCTATTATTAGTAGTAGTGTAAAAGATAGAAGTAAAAACAAAAATGTGACACTTGACAGTAACAACGTGTGAGGACTTGAACTTCGACTGTACACACCTCTAAAGCACGCTGACTCGAGCTGAGCAGGGAATGAGAGGATAGCATCCTGACCCGCCGGCCTTTGGGGCTCTGATCTAACTCTAGGCCCTCAGCCCAAGGTTAATGACTTCTGGAAGTCATCCAGAACATCTTCAAGCAGAACCGGGCCCAGAGACCCAGAGGCAGCAGATTGGTTGGTGAGTTCTGCTACTTCATACTCACAGGACTTTAACAACAGCAGAGCAACTGGCAGGCAGATCATGTATGGGGAGTAGACCCGTCTGTCTGCTTCTGCCTGTCTATCCGTCTCTCTACTGTCTCTACAACACTATACGACCATCTCTTGAAGCTCCCACTGAGTCTGTTTCTCTGACTGCCTAGATAAACACATTGGTTCACTAAGCAGTGGGCCTTTTGTTTTATATAGTTGGACCATATTTGCTCCATTGTTTATCAAACATCTGAGCAGAAATAGATTGTGACAGGGATTTATGAAACACTTTTCAACCTGCCTCAAGACAGGTGCTGACTACAACTGGTTTACCTTCTATGGCCAGCTCTGACAGCAGTGTGCCATACATGTACAATGCATTTTAACTGTAACCAACATCTGTTCCCAACCTAAACCAAGTGTTTTAGTTGCCTGACATGAACCATACCACACTCAGAATTTATCTGCCATAAGCACCATCTTTCCTTATCCTTATACTGTAGTTGCCAATGTGCAGATATTCCAGAAAAAAGTTTGCACCTGCCATAAAAAAGACGTTGGCACTGAATGTGAGGGATTGCAGAACTGTCCAATACCGATATTCTTGTCTGGAGACAAGGTAAAGAAAAAAATGTGAAAGAGGACAAACAAAACATTTCAAGAATTAACACCTTTCACCGCGCAATCAGTGAGAGGTGCATTCTCACCTAAATGTTGCATTTACCATGTTACAGTTAATTGGGACACCCTGTCGTTCTCCATCTCTCTCACTCCTCTAACTTCCCGTCATCTGTCTACTCCAAACATGCTTCATTTTATTGTCATTACAATAAATGTTTTAATAGTTTATGCAGGAAGGATTGCAATCCTAATTCTGTGGATGCTTTCCAGACTCAATTCTTATGGTGAAAACTGAGCTCACTTAATGTAGTTTGAGAAGTTAAAAGTTTAAATGTCACATTAGGTCTAAGTGTTGTTCTAGAATCACTGAAATGAATATTAGCATAAAATCAGTGGCAATCAGTCCAACGCAACACATTCCTTATTAGAACCTTAATGCAATCTGCATATGTGTTTGCTGTGTGGGTACGTCTGAGTGCATGCGTAAATGGCACTCTTTGGCTCTTTGCAGCGTATAGCCGATGATGGTGGGTTCCTCCCCCGGTGGTCAGCGAAGAAGAACAAT